>NC_090241.1:27438140-28038140 GCF_024489055.1 Chanodichthys erythropterus
GCTGCACCTCTGTGCTTCCTACTAGTATCCACATCACAGTGCTGTGGTATGGGGCAGTTTTGCAATGTTAGTTTGGCCTGTTTTCTAGTTTGAAGTTCTGCACTTGCAAATAAAAAAAAGAAAAAAAAACACTTGCTAATTGGGTTTGTAGTTCCCTGTTGGGATGTCAGAGAGCTTTGTCAGCACTAAAGGGGAGGGCAGAGGAATATACGGGTCAAAAAAAAAAAAAAAAACTACTTAAACCCAAGTCCCCATCCAGTTTCCCAGCGAGAGTTTGTGCTGTTGTGGCCAGAACCTCATGGCCCGAGGCTGAGAGGAAAATAATGCAGGTAAATGATGACAGAGAGGAATTTTAAAACCCTACGGGAAAGATGAGAGCCGAAATCACATTGAAACACAGGCACTGTGCCATTCAGAGTGCATTAGATGAATGTGAATAAAATGTGTAAAATGAGTAGATGGGGTGTGCTAATGTTGAGCGGCTGTTTATATGTTTATTGGTGTTTTGGTCAGGCGATTCTGGGAAACTGAAAGACCTAGGAAGGAGAACTTTTTCTCCAAATCATCAAAACGGTCTTGACATCCATTCAGAGAGCCAGAAAGCAATAACTATAAGAAGCTGACCAGTAGATGCTTGTGTAGCCCACAATAACACAGCATATAAAGTCTAACAAAAGTATGAGTCTCTTTTTATTTGGATGTCCACAATAAGGAGACAAATAGAAAAGAGATGATCAATAAACAAGAAATGATTTGATCATATTGGGAAGGGATGCTAAATAAATCTGTGACTACATTGAATTGAATCATCGAATTGGTCTGATCGGCCATTACTGGAAGCAGATAATATGGGGACTTTTTAATTTTTCATCCATTAAAACTGTTTTTCTATGGTAGTGCTACACTTTTATCCTCTTTTCATCATTTTTATATATAAAAAAAAAAAGTTGAATTAGCCAGGTTTCGATCCACTTAATTTTATGCAAAAAAAAAAGTATATGCTCGCTTGAGGTGGCTACATTTTTTATCCCGTAAGGAGTGCATTAACAATGATGGGAACACATTTACAATATAAATTTCTAGATGAGTATTTAGTTTTTTTAGTTTTACTGTATTCCTTTTTTCATAAATGAAATTCACAATTTGGATGGAAACATTTTGTAACTACACAGCTTCATCGTCAACAATGATGATTCGTAATAAAAAATAATTTACACTTACAGTATAATACTGGCCATTATACTGGTTACAAGCTATAGTAAAAATCACTATCAGGACATGTAAAGCAACCAATCACAGTTTAGTTCTGCATCACGTTTAGGGTTGTGAAAACGTAAAGTCGATGTCAAAGTCGAAATTATTAATACAAGAACGTTGTGCAAGTTTACTGCAACAATGGAGCCACAAACTTCACTTACTTTTGAAAATCCAGTGTTCGGTTGATCCAGATAAGCGGGATGAGGGATTGGCTTCACAACACCTTAATTTCCTGGCAAACCATTTAAGAAAGTGACACAAACATCTCCCAGAAATCAAAATTCAACCAATCAAATGATGACTTCGAAACTCCTGAAGTGTTTCCCATTTTTTCACAGATGTTCAGCCAACAGTCCGTGGGCGTGACGACTGAGTCCAAACTACTCTGCAGGTGACTAATGTAGAGTGCCAAAGTGAAGTGTGTAATAAACTTTCTGTCTTGAGTTTTGTCAGTTTAGCTGTTTCCCCCTTCATCCAGAGGCCTGGCTTAAGTGAGCTTGTTGCCAGGGCAACAGTCTCCTCTGAGCATCACTTTTCCATGGAGACAGAATTCTTTGATAATCCAAGGGATTGAGAGAAAGGAGGTGGGTGAGAGAAGTAGAGTGCTTTGCTGTGTCCTCTGAGGCAGACAGACTCACACACACACAGACACACACAAGTACTGTGTGTTAACTAAACTAACGCAACAACTCAAATGTCACTGACTACATAAAACCCTAGTGGTCTCACAGATGCACAGACTGTAAACTAGGAAGAGGTGTCACAATGTAACACTAGACTTTTATATTTTAGGAAGAAAATGCTTTCACATTTTCGCAAAAATCACCACCATATGATATGGTGCTCGGGGAGGTCGCCAATTTTAAGAATCAATTTGAAACCTTAGGTTTTTTGTTAAATCTTTAAATCTTATAATGTTAGTTTCATTTTCAAATTTGTATGAATTAATTTTTGCAATTTTATAAAAAAAATAAAGAAAAAATACTAGTTTTACCTCAACGCTAAAATTTTATTCACATAATTTTGGCTTTATTTTCAAAAAGTTGAGTGTAAGAATGCGAGAATGAAGTAAAAAAGTATATCAAAAAGTCTCATCAAGTCACATGATTTGAGGAATCTTTCATACATGTGGTTTGTTCACAGTACCAATAACAATATTAGCAATACTTTCAAGCACCACTCATTAACAATTAACCATCTTTGTAAAACTACGGTGAAAACATAAAGATAAAAACACAATGAGCACCAAAACTGTCACAATGTTATTTGGGATAGAAATTCTTGCATTTTGAACACATGCAAGGAAAATGAAAGAAAATGAGGGAAACAAACATGGAGGATGAAGTTTGGGAATTGTTCTGTGATGTGTGACTGCAGCAAATGTAAATGTTGTCCCTCATTAGACTTACAATCAGACTCAGCACAGCCATTCGCTGCTACCTCATTATAAAAGTGCATATTAGTGTGTGATTGTGCAATTGAGTGAGTGAGCAAGAGGGCACAAAAAGTGACGGGGTATAATATGGGTCAGATTATCATGCCTTGTGTCATACTCTTTTCTTCGCTACGAAAAACAGATCGACTCCCAAAGAATGGTGTTGGTTGTAGATGGTGCTAGGGAATGCTAATGGCGGGGGGTAGATGTGATTTCCACTGACGCATATGCACATTTCTGCAGCCGCTAACTCCATGCACAGGCCAGAGACATGGACATGGTGTTTGCCATGCCTCAATGATTTTTTTGACCTACACAGAGTCCTGTCATAAAGAAGAATTTATTTTGTACTGAGTGACAGAATTCCAAATGGGGCTAATAATAATAATAATACAGCAAGATTTTTTCCCCCACATTTAATATATTTTTAACATTCATTTCCTCACATTTCTGGTAGAGGGTTTTGATTTGAGCTAATTCAATTTGTCACTTTGTTAAGCTACTATTCAAAAGTGGCCACAAATAAATTATTATTATTATTTTTTTCCTTTTTCTGAGCCTTATTTGTTTTCCTAAACAACCAATTCAACAACATTAGCCTCACTGTTGCCACTACCAGCTCTGGTAAATATTGCAGTGTTTATTTTAAATGATTTATCTGTGTTAGAGCTTTCTGTGTTAGTTGTCTATTTAGAATCATGGAAGAATTGTGATCTCTGTTTGAAGGGATTTATCAAACATTTAATGTGTACAATTGTACAAAATATTTGTGTACAATATTTTTTTTCAGGATTATTTGATGAATACAAAGTTCAAAACAACAGTTTTTATCTGAAATCTAATCTTTTGTTACATTATAAATGTCTTTACTGCCACTTTTGATTAATTTAATGCACCCTTGCTGAATAAAAGTATTCATTTCTTTAATTTCTTTTAAAAAAAATAAAAATAAAAATTCTTACTGACCCCAAACTTTTGAACGGTAGTGTATAATGCTACAGAAGCTTTGTATTTCAGATAAATGCTGTTCTTTTGAACTTTCTATTCATCAAGCAATCCTGAAAAAAAAAAAGTACACAACTGTTTTCAACATTGAAAATAATCATAAATGTTTATTGAGCAGCAAATCAGCATATTAGAATGATTTCTGAAGGATCATGTGACACTGAAGACTGGAGTAATGATGCTGAAAATTCAGCTTTGCATCACAGGAATAAATTACTTTGTCAAATATATTTAAATAGTACACAGTTATTTTAAATTGTAATAATATTTCACAATATTACTGTTTTTTACTGTATTTTAATTAAATAAATGTAGCCTTGGTGAGGAGACGAAACTTCTTTTAAAAACATTAAAAATCTTAGTGGTTCCTAACTTTTGGACTGTACTGTACTGTATATATATATATATATATATATATATGTGTATATGTGTGTGTGTATATATATATATATATATATATATATATATATATATATATATATATATATATATATATACACATATGTGTATATGTATATGTGTGTGTATATATATATATATATATATATATATATATATATATATATATATATATATATATATATATATATACACACACACATATACATATACACACATATATATATATATATATATATATATATATATATATATATATATATATATATATATATATATATATATATATATATATATGTGTATATGTGTGTGTGTATATATATATATATATATATATATATATATACACACACACATATACATATATATATATTAGGGCTGTCAATCGATTAAACATTTTAATCTAATTAATTACATACTCTGTGATTAATTAATCTAAATTAATCGCATACATAATTTTTGCTGTGAAAGTATTAAATATTTCAATCCAAATGAATTAATGCAGGGTTTTTCGTGGGTCAAAAATGGTCTTCGTGGTGACAGACATGGTCATCCACACAAACAGTAAAAAGTGCCCTACTCATCTGCGAGCCTGATACTGACAATAAAGTACCCGTCACTCTCACTGTAATTCTTTCTTGCCCTCTTTGCAAAATGATTTTATAGCTTTGTAAGAGAAGACGCTTTTTTGCTAAACCTGAAAAGTATTAAAAAGTAGCATTTAGAAGTTATATTAGCTAATAATATAATTTTCTACCATATACAATTGAATGCACCTAGCTAACAACAACTTGCTTTGTTCTGGTTTCACCTCACTCCAGTCTAAACTAACTGATTTTATAGGTAGGCCTATTTTACTACACATTGTCATTTAAATAACCTGAAAATATTGTGGATTAGTAAGGCTAATTTTACTAACCACTCTTGCTAAATGGGGTAAGCACACTTATGTTAAGCACATTTCAGAGTTGTTCAAGTAAATGATTCATTATAGACCGTGTGGACAGATCAGTTGTTGTCATGATTCATTAAAATGAATCTATTCAAATGAGTCATTAGGTCGCGAATTGGACATTAGCGGACGTTGACGAATTGCGTGCAAATCGCAACTGTTATTAGGACATCGCAAAAGATTTGTCAACACAGAAAACCACTTCACCACTGGATAGGATTTTCTTTTTGTTTACTGAAAGTGTGGTTTATGTCAGCTGCACGTGCAGGACACCTGTCAGAGAAGATCAGGTGACGTTCTTTTGAGCACTATTCACACCCAACGGTTATTCAGGAAAAACATTCTCCGAATGCGCCTCGTGAAACACGGATTCGCTCTTACGAACTTTTAGCATTGTGTCAGTTGATTTAGATTATTATGTGTGAGGTAAAGAGAGTGCAAAGACTACTTTGAAGACAGAGAGAGCTCACGTGCACGAGGGAGGAGCTCTGCTCGTTCTGTCCGTCAGCGCAGCAGTCATCTCCCTATATATATTTCACATTATTTTCACAGACAAACCAACCCCAAGGTGGTTTTTATGAATGACCACAAACTTCCTAGACACAATAAATGTTAAATGTGAATGGGTCATTTTTACGAAAAATTCCAATACAACTTGTTTTCTGAAGTGTTGTTTCTGTTCTCGTTGTCCAAAACTTTTTTCCTCCTCGAAATAACTAAAATAATTAGGCTACTAAACAAAAGGAAGACCAGAAAACCAAACAATTCCTTAAGATTCCCATCGCTACATCTAACAGCAACAAACAACTGTTCATGCGATCACAACATGGCGGCAATTACAAAAAGGTGACCTTATGTCAATCAAAATAGCTTTTCTCAGGAAATCAATATGACTATAATTATAATCTGTGAGTATACAACATTTCAATCATTTTTGTACTATTCTTAAAAAGTACTATTCAGTTGTCCTTGCACCTGCTCCATCTATCTCTTTGTCTTTTTCCTGACTTAGCATGCGCTCATTCATCTGTCTCCTGTCCTCCCTTTGTTCCCACATGCCCCGTTTACCTCCGTCTCCTCTGTGGAAATCATTCACTGCCTATCGACACAACACAAGATGCATTTTAGCATAGCTCAACACCCTCTACATGAGGTGCTACATTCCCCTGCCGCAGTAACACGACAAATTAAACAACCATCAAAAGCATCTATCCATTAAGGTGTCCCTTCTGTTGTAACCCACACAACTATAACTTTTATTAACCACTTCTCTAATCGAAAGAAGATGCGAAAAGATCTTTGATGAGTTTCCCACTGCACATTAACCACCAGGACGCCGCAGTCCCTCAGGAAGATGATGGGATGGGTGGCTGGAGGTCTGTGGGTCGATGGCGGGAGGTTAATGGCCCCCAGCCCCCCTTCTACATTCACAAGGAATAACAGGAGTAGGAAGAAGTGCTTTCTGCTTATATGGGCGTTAAGGCGGGAGCGGTCAGATGTGAGTTTTATTGCCCTTGCATTGCCTGAGTCAATCAATAGCCACTGGTGGAATGAAGCTAGCTGTGTTAAAACACCACTTCCACTTCTGTGAGTTGAGAAGTCTGGCGGCACTCAGGTGGATGAGACCCCAGCAGGCTGAGAGAGCATGAGCTGTGCATTACTGCAAGCATTTAAGTGTCTAGGACTGAAGGGTACAACAGAAAAAGCAGATTTAGCATCTCTCTGACCTCTCCCTCCAACTGACTGAAAGACATTACCTTCTTCTTCCTCTTTTCTCTCAATTTTTGCTGTACTGGTCATATGCCAGTCTGGTATTTAGCTATGGCTTTCTACTAGGGCTGGGTTAAAAATATTGATTTCTCGATTTTAATCAATTCGTATTTTTGGAACCAATAGAGATTCTTAAATCCCAAGAATCAATCTTTTAATCTATGCTGTTTTCAGTTGATGTATGAGCAAAACCTTTTTGCGAACCTCCCATCCAATAAATCGCAAAAAGCTTTGTTTTGTTGTGTTTTTGATATGAAACAATGTCTCAGCTTTCCAAATCTCTTTAATGTGGCGGTACAGATTGCTGTTGCAGCTTTCAAGTGAAACAGAAGCAGAGCACACATGAACCAATCATCTCTTCCTCTTTACTACTAGTTATAGCATGAAATAAACAACCCGATCTCACGGCAATTCGTACGTATTTTACGAGGTGGCTAAATCGTATGAATTCATACGACCTCACTCGTACTAATTCATACGTTTTTTGCTAAATCGTATGTATTTTACGAGTTGACAAATTCGTATGAATTCATACGAATGACCTACCCCAAACCCCGCCCCTAAACCTAAACGTCACTGGGCTTTAGACAAATCGTACGAATTCGCACGAGAGAGGTCGTATGAATTTATACGAAATAGCCACCTCGTAGAATAAGTACGAATTGGTTGTGAGATAGCGTTGGAAATAAACATGAATCAACATCAGCAAGTATGTTGAAAGATACAGTACAATTTAGCGAAATCTATATCATGTCTTATGTCTCAATCACTGTTTCTACTGAGGAAAGACATCAATAAAACAGCTTACATGTTACATGTACCTCAGAAAAGACATTCAATGACCATAACTCAATATTTATCTCGAAAAATGAACTGTAGAGATGAGAATTTTTCAAAATATACGCACTAGATTACTGTCATGGTTGAAAACAGTGAAATAAAAGAGCTGGATCTAATCACTTATGTTATCTTTTATTTAACAAACTCCAAAAACCAAACTTTCAGGATACTTAGTCTTGGCAAGACATGAACAGAACAACCGGTAATATGATTCACAACATTATGAATCGAAATCAAATAAAATTGTGAAATCTGTGTCAATACCCAGCCCTACTTTTTACTCTATCACATATGATACATCTAAAAATGGAGATGGAGCACAATAGACAGGAACAGAAATCAATATGGTTTAAAAGTTGAACTGTCTTTAACTTCCTTCCTACTGTACAGAGCAAAAATATGGTGTTCACGGTGATAGATGCTGAAGATATAATGAAAATACCAAAGATGCCTATCTGACGTATGTCTATGTTAGATAAACAATTAAAAAATAGTGCAGATAGAATGGAAGAATGTGTTCTTTGTGAACAGCTTCTTAATCAGCTCCTATAAATGAGAGAACGTGAGAAATGTCAATTATAAATGCCTTTCAATAGAAATGAATACTTTTATTCAGCAAGGATGCATTAAATTGGTCAAAGTTGAAGACATTTATCATGTTACAAAAGATTTCTATTACACATAAATGCTGTTTTTTAACTTTCTATTCATAGAAGAATTCGGAAAAAAATATGTATCACAGTTTACACAAAAATATTAAGAAGCAAAAAACATTGATACTGATTAGAAATGTTTCTTCAGCGGCAAATCAGCATATTAGTAGGATTTCTGAAGTATCATGACACTGTAATGATGCTGAAAATTCAGCTTTACCATCAAAGTAATAAATTACATTTTAAAATATTTAAAAATAGAAAGTAGTCATTTTAAATTGTAACTGTTTTTAGTATATCTTGAATGCAACTTTGGTGAGGTTCATTTTCAAAATATTATATTGGAATTAACTGCAAGCACTAATCTAATCTGCAAGTCTCTCGTCAGAAGTATCAGTTTATTGAATACTTTTTTGAAGCACTGTTTACTTAATGTCTATCTTCTCTTGTTTTTAATTGTTCTAGTGCTTGAAATGCATTTCTTTATATAGACAATCGATACTAAAATAAAGAATACTTCATTTTACTTAATTGAGAAATATGGTATAAAAGAGAACACAATGCTTTACAGATGATGTACTCTTTGACAAATGTAGAGATGTCTGTTTGCTTATTAGTTATGAATCTCCTGTCCATCAGTTCATTTTTCCATTAAGTCTGTCTGTCTATAGTTATTCACCAGCATCTATCAACCTTTCAAAGCAGTCGCTTTTCATTCTGCTCATCTGTAAAATCATGACAGAGTTGAAAAAGCAATGTGAATCCTGGTGGACGATGCTTTTTGCACCAATCACCCCAAAGTAAAAGAGCATTTCTTTACTTTAATATTCTATTAGACTCACTAAGGAGTCGAGAGGGGCCTGAGGGGCCATCCTATTCGTCACAGGAACAAAAGACAGCTCTCCCACTGCACATTTTGCCACAATAGTTTCTAGCATCAAACGCTTCAACCCGCCTCAATACCATTGAAAAGGTCGCCACTATAATAGCAAGACATCATAACTGATAGCATTTGAATGCTACATTCACTTTCAGTAGACAGGTTTGATGTTTTGTCAAATGAAATACTATGAAATGTGGTGCAAATCCTGTTTAGGCATATGGAAGAAAAGCCCTTTGAGGTATTTATCTATATTCAAAGTGTATTTTTCTATACAATTTGACTAAATCCAGTAAAAGCATCTCAAAGAACAAAACACAAAATACTTTGACAAACATATAAAGAGGTGTCCTCAGAGACCACAGGGATACACAGACTGCTGCAAAGAGCAGTAGTGAATAGAGACTGAATAGTACGCAAAGGGGGTTTGGAGCCCCAAAAGGATGCAAGGAGAAAAGAGAGGCTCCTTCGGAGATGCTAATGTGGTATTTGAAGGTAGATCTGATATGTAGGAAATGGACAGGAAATTGCAGAGATGCTTTTGAACTTTTTTTAACCTTTAATAATGACCATGAGATCACTCAAAAAGGGGAAAAAAATACATTCAACCTCTAAATCATTTTGTCTGGGTGAGTTAAAATCATACCTGATACTTTTACTTGCAGACCACTTCTATATAGTTTTGATAAAACCACTTGAATGCTGATTGGCCAATTTAATACAGTAACAATTACGACATGAAACTCCTGTTCAGCTATCAATTTACATGTCAGAGACTTTATCTTCAAGTTGAAGGTTATAAATAAATAATATGTTTAATAAAATAAAGTTAACAAAATGCATGCTGCTTCCATTCAAAAGTTTATCTAAAAGATATCTATATTTAAAGAAATTAATACTTTTACATTGTTACAAAAATGTCTATTTAAAAAAACCTGGGTAACACTTTATTTTACAGTGTTATTGGTACATATGTTACATGTAGTTACTAAAGTAATAACTATAAATTATGCATAATTACATGCAACTAACCCTAATCCAATCCAAACCTAATCCTAACCCTATAGTAAGTACATGTAGTTACTTAATATTACTCAGTACTTAAATGTATAATTACAGTGTAACAAAGACACCTTAAAATAAAGTGTAACCAAAACCTGATTTCTATTCATCAAATAATACATTTAAAAATGTTTTCACAAAAATATTAAGCAGCACAGGCATATTAAAATGTGGATAAATCAACTCTGACAAAAATTACAGAGTAATGCACGTCACCTTCCATTGTCCATTGTGCTCATTCCTGTTGTGTGTCCTCAATCTGGCAACCCGCGTGAGTGTCAAGTCTGAGGAGGAAGGGGCGGGGGCGGGAAAAACAACTCTACCCAATACTTTGAATTTGGACTGCAGTACCCATTTCAACCACTAGCTTGTTAATATTACATACTACACCTTTAACAATGTAACTGTTTTTACATTCAAATAAATGCAGCCTTCATGAGAATAAGACTTCAAAAACATTAAAAATATATATTTCCGACCCCAAATTTTTGAAAGGTACTGTGTGTGCTTCATATTTTTATTATGTACTAAAAGCAATAATATTACTAAAATAATGGAATTGTTGATGTTATATTGTGAATGAAGTCACCGCTGAAGGAGTTTTCAAACTTCTCTTACTGCTGCTGAAGTAGTTTCTGCACCACTAGTTTTATAATGACACTTAATATAATGATACATTTCTGTCATTATTCACTCTCTCTGTCTGCCATTGGTCAAACAAACAGATAGTCACGTCCACAATCTCACATTATTGGTCAAACTACAGTTGCTGCGTTGGGCTGGTTGGGTCTGAATATTAAGGAAAAGAAGAAAGTACTTGAACATTGGAAAATTGACAGACGTCACTTTTAAATAAAGACTTTCATTGTTTGTGAAGAACAAGATTTCATTTCTTTTCTGATTTGAGACAGCAGACAAACTGACAAAGCCAAACAGGCAATTGCAGAGACAGTAATTGCAGGTTTGGTCTACCAGCTTTCATACAGCAAAGACAAACACTGGCAAATACCGAGTGATGAATACTTCAACTAGACGCTTGCGGTGTCAGGTAACAAAAGTCTCTGCTTTTTCTCTTCTGACAGACACAATCATCTCACAATATTCTCTCCGCTCTATCGCTTCTATTAATCCCAATCACCGGTGATAGCTGTAACAACGATTACATTAGCCACAAAGAGATCAAATTAGGGCCTGGCATGTTCACCTGAGTGACAGAAACTGCTGCAAGGGCATAATCAATTGGTCCTCATAATTGAATCAAGTGGCTGAAACCACAACTTGCATTGTCGGTTTCAAGCCCCATGAAAAGGCAGAGGCTCGCAAGAAAACCAACGCACACAGAAACACTCGCATTTTACGTAATATACCAGCAGATGATCCACACACACTTAAAAAAAAAAAAAAAAATGCAGGATGAAACACACACAGTCCTTCTCATGCAGAGCAATGAATGTCTAAACATGAAAGTCCGCCTCCTCTCTCCACCAGCATGAAAGAAGAGAACAAAAGCATCTGATGGAAAGCCACAGGGTGGGAGGGGCAATAGCCTGTCTTTTTAATCAACATCACACAATCAGTGCCTTTATACAAACGTGCAACGCACACACAAACAAACATACACACAGGTACACAGATCTCCAATATGTGGGAGGGTGGTGATTTCATATATCGCCTAAAAGCACATATAAACTCATAAAACCGAAGGGAGAAGCCCACCTCTGCTCCCTCCTGATGCTTGACTCGAAGTAAACAAGCCAAGAACTTGGCTGGGAAAAAAACAGCCGGTTTCAGGTAAGGATGAGGAGAGAGGCTTCATGGATTTGAACTAGTGACAGACCGATGATGATATTTAGCTATTTGAGATCATGTCTGCTTTGTCAATTTACAGAACTGCTACCTCCCCTGTACCCCTCACAAAATCTACAGACTTTGTCTTGTCAGTGGTTACAGTTTTGATTTAAATGTATATTTTTTGTAAACATACTAACTAACTAACTATTTTCATGAATGACTCTTAGGTAGGGTTGCCAACCGTTATGTATAATACGGAATCGTCCCGTATTTGACACATAAAAGTCTTGTTCCGTATATTGAACTGATACAGAACGCACTTTGTTCCGTATTTTTGAGAATCAATTCAGTGCATGACAGACATTTTCACAGTTTTTTACCGTTAAAATCACAGTCATTTTTTGCAGTGTGCGGTAGATAGGCCTATGTCTATGATCAGCGTAGTGTTTTTAACATCTTGGAACATCATCAGAGAATGCCCTTTTAATTGGTCGTTTCAGTCATTGTGAGTCACGTATCGTAGCAACGATAACGACAAGTGACAACAGCGGGAAATGTAAAAATGACTACCTCCGAGCAGCCGGCGAAAAAGAAAAGAGCACAAAAATATAGAATTGAATGGTGTTTTTTAAGCTGTAGGTTAAAGCTGTTTTTTTATGTATTATTTTTTTGCACTGGAAAGAAAGTTAACTATAATGGAAGTATAATTATATAAAGATATTTGCACTACACTTCCTTAAAATGTTGTCTAATTAAATTAAAAATATTATTTTTTGCACTGGAAAGAACATTCTAGAAGTCTAATTCTATTGAATAAGTTTGCACAAGGCTACAGAAAACTGTTATTTATTTTTCTTCAAATGCAGTCTAAGCCGATGAGTTTTGAATGTTATATGTTGTATTTGTTTAAGTTAAAAATAAAACGTATTATAAAGTAAACAAATCCATGGTTCATTGTTGCCAAAATGATCATGATAGCCTTTATATTTCACATCTTTGTGGTTCAGTCTTGTATATTGATTACTGAATATATAGGCCTAATAAGTTGTATTATAATATGCTATAAATGTATGAAATATATTTATCTAAATGTATCAATTAGTTTCCACAATATTCACCAGAAGTCATAATTTCAGTGGTTATTTTTCAAAAATAACCCCTGAAATGTATTAATTAAAGGCTTCTGTATTAAATTTATTTCCGATTTAATATATACGTTCTATTAAAATCTGAAATGATTGAATGATTTGGCATGATGCAACAAGAATTAAATTTATATATTTCATAATAAAAAATCATTATGAATCTGATAAGGAACCAGAAGTGATTGGAATCAGAATTAAATAAGCTCAGTCTACCATATTCTACCTTGATTAATTCTATCCACCCATCTTCCAAACTCGCTTATCTTCTTGGGTTGCATGATTAATTCCATTCCGCAGATTCTTCCTCAAAATCAGCATAGAAAAAAAAAAAGCTATCAGCCACCCTGCTTTTTATACCAGCATCAGCAAATGAAAAAAAACAAAAAAAAACATAATGGTTGACCTCTAACTTGAACTTTTAACATGCATTATATACACATGCTTTATGAGAAAACATTTACTACTGCTATTATGCATATTTGAAAATATATTTTTCTGATGTGTGGCTGCATTGTAATTACTTTATTTATAAATTACATAATATATAATCAATGTAAAACATCAGGCCTGGAGTGGTCATTAGGAGATACAAAAACTAAAAACAAAGCACTTTTAATACGATTACACATAAAAACAATTATTTCAGTACTTTCATTTTAGAGTCTGCATCTAATTTAGGTGGAAAGCACACAGCCAAAATGAATTGTTTAATTACAACCTAAGAACCCTATGATTTCTGGCCCTCTCGCTGCACAACTACCTACGATCATCTCTGCTGGACCAGTGCCCTAAAGATGTACCCCCCATAGTGTACAATTACAGCTGGAAATACCAGGGGCCCGGTCGCCATCATCTAGCACATCTCTCTTTCGATGAGAATAACCACTTCCTCACAGCACTGGGAGACCAGCATTGTGTTTTGGACTTTAATGACTGTGGTTAAGAAAAGTGGGATGTGATTTATGCCTCTTTAAATATCTCTGATGATGGACAGCGCTGTGTGAAGGCTTATAAAGGATATTAAATGGGCGTTATAGGCAACATTAAAGAAACACTATTTTACAAAACAGCAAAGGTCAGTTTGAAAATCAGTCAAATTCTATGTGATCTTGGAATATCAAACCTATTTCTTTACAAAACACCATATTTTATCAGAATACGACACACTACACTGCTTAATATCTTTGAGCACAACTATTGACAGCGGTAAGGTGCAAATATAATAGTCTGACACCCATAACAGGCACATTTGTACTCAACACAGCATAACTGAACCAGACTCACAAATGTTGCTTAAAAAGGGAAGTGTGTAATTTCTGCCCCACTAGCATCATCAAATTAAATTACATTAGCCCTCCTGCAATTGGCTGAACGAACAGACAGCTCCACCCCAAACTCACGCCATTGTTTGAGGAAATGTTGCTGTGTTGGCTAATCCTAGAGCCACACAGTCTCAGTGTTTACAATTTTCAGGTGAATCAACCTGTGATTGGCTTATTTACAGTTGTCTTGGCATATTAAACTGATTCACAGAGGAAAAAATGACACATTTTACCCTAAAATAGGCTGAAACTTATGCTATAAGCCAAGTAAATCCATTGAAGGGATAGTTCTTACAAAAATGAAAATTCTGTCATTTACTCACCTACATGTCGCACCAAACCTGTATGGATTTCTTTGTTCAGTGGAACATAAAAGACGAAAAGAACATTAGAAACCAAACAGTTTTGGTGTCCATTGTCCAATAATTAAATGTAAGGTCTTACAACATTAAAACACTTCAATAATGAACTGTGTATTTTTACTGCCTCTTCATATGAGCTTCACGAATCGAATCGCCAAGGATTTAGGTTGGGTTAGCATGCACTGAAAAACATTCAGAATGCATTATGGTCTTGTATTGTTGAGTCCTGTCGATGCTGTAAAAGATGACTCCAAGTCCACCTACTGTCCACAACATTATTCGAAGGTGCCTTGATTTTTCCAATTTTTTATGGATAAGTAAAAAGGATGAGGATTTTTTAAGGCACAATTTATTTTAGAGCTTGGCATAACTAAAAATGTATATTCATTATAAAACAATGCCCTTGGAGTTATAAGATTTTATTCATTTACTTTTTTTTTCCAGATCTAAAAATAACACTTTTAAAACTAGGCTTCCTCATATATCCAGAAGAAAACAATTGTTTATGGGATGAATTTAAAAAGAAATATCTTGATTTTTTGTTGTTTTGACTCATTGCATGTTTTGTCTTATTTTAAAGGTGCCCTAGATTCAAAAATTGAATTTACCTTGGCATAGTTAAATAACAAGAGTTCAGTACATGGAAATGACATACAGTGAGTCTCAAACTCCATTGTTTCCTCCTTCTTATATAAATCTCATTTGTTTAAAAGACCTCCGAAGAACAGGCGAATCTCAACATAACACAGACTGTTACGTAACAGTCGGGGTGTACGCCCCCAATATTTGCATATGCCAGCCCATGATCGAGGCATTACACAAGAGCAGCCAGTATTAATGTCTGGATGTGCACAGCTGAATCATCAGACTAGGTAAGCAAGCATGGACAATAGCAAAAAATGGCAGATGGAGCGATAATAACTGACATGATCCATGATATCATGATATTTTTAGTGATATTTGTAAACTGTCTTTCTAAATGTTTCGTTAGCATGTTGCTAATGTTCTGTTAAATGTGGTTAAAGTTACCATCGTTTCTTACTGTATTCACGGAGACAAGAGAGTCGTCTTTATTTTCATTATTAAACACTTGCAGTCTGTATAATGCATAAACACAACTTCATTCTTTCTAAATCTCTCCAACAGTGTAGCATTAGCCGTTAGCCACGGAGCACAGCCTCAAACTCATTCAGAATCAATGTAAACATCAAAATAAACACTGTACTTACGTGATTAGACATGCTGCATGACGAACACTTTGTAAAGATCCATTTTGAGGGTATGCTATGTTGTTTAAGGCAGTCGCAAGCGCCGTGGGCGTGGAGCACCGGATTTAAAGGGCCACACACCCTGAATCGGCTCATTTCTAATTATGCCCCTAAATAGGCAGTTAAAAAAATGAATTAAAAAAAAAAATCTATGGGGTATTTTGAGCTGAAACTTCACAGACACATTCAGGGGACACCTTAGACTTATATTACATCTTTTTTTTTTAAAGTTCTAGGGCACCTTTAAATCATGAAGTCATCTTGAGACCCCCTTGGGAGTTTGCTGAGGCCCCCTAGTCTGTTCAGGCCCCCTGGTTGAGAACCAATGATGTTAGACTTTAGTCGCATTTATTAGTCTTAAGGGTTATTGATCTCACTGGAACCAAATCACACAAAAGAACTCAACCAAGAACCTGGGGTCAAGCTACATGGAGCAGAAAACAACATAAAAGGTAGACTTGGCTTATCTTTCTCAGACCAGCTGTGACTCACATTGTCTACGAAAAACAAAGTACAAGCACATCTAATATTCCATGAGATACATGCTGTCGGTTTCTCCGTGGTGGCATACATCATTTACAGCCTTCCACTGATGAAGTGAAGAGGAGGAAAACACAACAGAAAAATCAATGTGGCACCATAAAATAGAAATATAACCTATTATATACTAATAAACTAAACATATACACAACTTTTTAAAGATTTTTGGGGTTGGTACCATTTTTATTATTATCAATGATGAAAACAGTTGTGCTGCTTAATAATTTTTTTTTTTTTTTTGTGGAAAGCATGATACACAGATTCTTTGTTGAATAGAAAGTTGAAAAGAACTGCACTGATTTTTAATCAAATCTGTTGTAACGTGATAAATATCTTTACTGTCACCTTCAAATCATCAATTTAATCCATCATTGCTGAATAAAAGTATTATTATTATTATTATTATTATTATTATTTATTTTTTATTTTTTTATTTTTTTAAATCTTACTGACCCCCAAACTTTGGAATGATAGTGTAACAACAACACCACAGTGTAACACTTTACAAATTTACACAGAAATTGAGCATGGTACTATAGTTTGATCATACAGCCAACGTGCAGGAGAAAGCCTGCTTTTTAAAATTCATGCTAAGGGAAAAAAAGCTTAGTATATACACTTTTAAAAAAACAAAAATTGATTCTGATAGTCTGTCTGTCTAGTCAATATTTTCTGCAGTTCACGGGGGAAATTAAAGAAAACACTGTCTAGAATTATCAGGCAAACAATCTTGAACTCTAACCCATTCCATTAAATAATTCAAGGAAAAACCTCTTAAATATCAAGAAGTAAACATATATATATATGAACATCTCGTCTGATGTGTATATGTGTGTGTGTGTGTGTGTGTGTGTGCATGTGTGTGTGTTTATGGATTTTGAGGTGCCAGAGACTGATTCATGCACTGTTAATGTGCAAGGGTGTTGGTCTGACCCCTCAACCTAACTCCCTCTGGGTCTCACTTCCATCACCGCCAACTTATCACCTTAATGCAGAAGAAAGAAACTGGGAAACTAGCTCCAACACAATCCAACAGATCCATACAACCATCTCAGGTTTTGGTCTGCAGACAGTGACTTTCTTTCTTCCGTGCATGGAACACAAAAGAAGATATTTTGAGTTAGTAACAGTTTTGGGGTCCCATTGACTGTTTGGGCAAAAGATCCAATGGGAATCAAAATCAGCATTCTTCAAAATATCTTCTTTTGTGTTCAGCAGAAGAAAGAAATGTGTACAGGTTTAGAATGACATGAGGATGAGTAAATAATGTAAATGATGACAGACTTTTTATTTTTGGGTGGACTACCCCTTTAATGCCCCATTTTTTTATACAATATAGAGTATTTTTGTTTCTTTTTGGTCTATTATGTCGCCAATTTGAAAAGTTACAAACATTTAAGTTCATTTTTATATGCACAAGCCTTTTACTGACTGGTTTTAATAACTATTTAATGTTTTAAAACAGAATCATTTATTCATATACAATTCTGAGGTTTCAGTGGGCTTGCCCCCTCAAAACACCTTATTAAAGTTTTACAATCTCTGAATTAGAGGGTAGAAGAAATGATGTAGACTAACATTTTTTTAGCTGATGTACACACAACATTTGTGTAATACCTTGGAATATGAGGTAAATATGTTATATGAATATGGTAATCATTCAGTACCATGGTATATTGTGTAAGTATTGTATATAATTCTTTTTAAAGGGTTTACGCATTATACAGCAGGCTTCATATGATTTTAATGCAATCTAAACAACCTTTAATAGAGTGATTCTCATCCCACGATGTTTTAGATGTTTCACAATTAAAATCACTTGATTCACTTGAACTCATGAGCAAGTTAGTGTGTTAAAGTCACAATTAAATCAAAATTGACAATTCTTTTATTTAATAGGATATTGCAGTATTTATTATAAATGATTTATCTGTGCACTGTGCATCTTTATTTTTTTTTATTCATATGTCCTCATAATCTTTCATTAAAATAACTTCCCCTACCTCTTACAACAATATCTCTTCTCTGATGACACGTTTACTGGCTTGAGGGCGGAACAACCTGTCACTCACATGAGATCACAGCAACCACAACCATCACATAAATTCCAGATGGACAAAATCAAGTGCTGCCCTACATTTTTTCTTGTTCAAGAAGCCATTTCATGCAGATACACGTTACAACAGGAAAGAAAAGATGATCGTAACTTCTGTTTCATGCCAACTTTAAATAGGGAGACGTTGTAAAACATTCTAGGAGGTGAGTTGAGAAACACTTTTTTAAATGTTCTCTATTCAAATATGCACATTTTTGCTTTAGAAACAAATTCAAAATAAATAAAATGCTAAGCCTCAAACTAAACTATTTTTAGATCAATTTCCTATTTATCTGTCCTGTAAATCACTCTCGCCTGGAGGGATTTTCTGTTGAACTTTCCTTAACCTCGAGAAGAAAGTGAATCCGTGAACATATCCCGAGACTGGCTCTTAAGCATTCACTACAAAGCCCACCATGGTTCAGTGCTGTGATGGACATGTCTTTGCTCCTGGCTCCTGCCTCCTGCCTCAGTTTTCCAAGATAACATACACATATAGTCTCACACACACACTCACAATGCTCCAGGAAGACCGTATCAATTATAAAGCAGCTATATCTGGCATACAGCCATGCCCTCACAGGAATGCATACACACACAAACACACTCACTGATTGGCTCTCTCACTGATTAAGTCATAAACTGTCTCTGTCTGTCTGTCTGACTGAACCGCTCAAGTGAGAACTCTCTTTCTCTCTTGTAACTGTCCTCTTCTCACAGACAAAGACAAGAATAGTCTAATAGGTTGCACAAATAGTGTAGTTCTTGCTGAATGCTGGGCTATTACTGAGAGAGAGAGAGAGAGTGAGAGAGAGAGAGAGAGAGAGAGAGGCACCTGCTATTAACATCCATCTAATAACAAGTGGTTAGCTTGCAGAGAGATTGCTGTTTAAACCTTTTCCCTTCTTTTAGCAAACATATTTGGTCAAAAGATGCTGTTCATCATGGTTTTGACTTTTGTAAATTTTTATGTTTAATAGTAATACCACTCAAATCAATATTCTCATGGTTTTTGTGCTCTGATTGTAAAAAAAAATATTATTGATTATATTAAAGGTGCCCTAGAACTTTTTTTTAAAAGATGTAATATAAGTCTAAGGTGTCCCCTGAATGTGTCTGCGAAGTTTCAAAATACCACATCGATTTTTTTTAATTCATTTTTTTAACTGCCTATTTTGGGGCATAATTAGAAATGAGCCGATTCAGGGTCAACAAAATAAAAATAAAGTTCAAACAGCTAATATAACCCTTAAAATGGATATTTACAAAGTGTTCATCATGCAGCATGTCTAATCGCGTAAATACAGTGTTTATTTTGATGTTTACATTGATTCTGAATGAGTTTGAGGCTATGCTCCATGGCTAACGGCTAATGCTACACTGTTGGAGAGATTTATAAAGAATGAAGTTGTGTTTATGAATTATACAGACTGCAAGTGTTTAAAATGAAAATAGCGACGGCTCTCGTCTCCGTGAATACAGTAAGAAACGATGGTAACTTTAATCACATTTAACAGTACATTAGCAACATGCTAACAAAACATTTAGAAAGACAGTTTACAAATATCACTAAAAATATCATGTTATCATGGATCATGTCAGTTATTATTGCTCCATCTGCCATTTTTTGCTGTTGTTCTTGCTTGCTTACCTAGTCTGATGATTCAGCTGTGCACATCCAGACGTTCTGCCCTTGTCTAATGCCTTTCATAATGTTGGGATCATGGGCTGGCATATGCAAATATTGGGGGCGTACAGCCCGACTGTTACGTAACAGTTGGTGTTATGTTGAGATTCGCCTGTTTTCCGGAGGTCTTTTAAACAAATGAGATTTATATAAGGAGGAGGAAACAATGAAGTTTGAGACTAACTGTATGTTTTTTCCATGTACTGAACTCTTGTTATTTAACTATGCCGAGGTAAATTCAATTTTTGAATCTAGGGCACCTTTAATTAAAATTAAAAATATTATTGATTGATATAATATTGTCATCTGACAGTTACATTAAATTGCATTGCCCACTTTATTTACTTCAATGCAGTTAGCCATTTTTTTTTATATTTGTTTGTAGTGTAGCTAACTATACTTTTCCAAAAGAGGAGTTTGGCTGCATGTTTAACTAATTTAAATAATGACTAGCTTGTAGTTACAGTGATACAATCTTGAAGAAACTTAGAAACTAACAATAGTATCTGAGAATCATAGGACACCATTTCCACCAGTAGGCCTATTAGCACTATTCACAGTGATAAGATTTTCTTTTTCTTTTCTTTTTTTATGTATACTTTTATTCAACAAGGATGCACTAAAGGCGCAGAATGTAATATTGACAGTTAGCGATTGAAATGGGTTCTGCAGTCCAAATTCAAAATATTGGAGAGTTGTTTCTTCCGCCCCCTCCTCCTCAGACTGGAAGCTCACACGGGTTGCCAGATTGAGAACACGCAACAGGAGCGAGCGCAGTTGATAATGGAAGGCAATGAGCCTTACACTGTAAGTTTATAAGTTGATTTATCTGCGTTTTAAAATGCCTCTGGACAATTTGTCAGTGGGTGGGATCACATAGGACCAAAACAAAAACAGACATTCTGAAACGGAATGCAGATTTCAGAGTACAATAACTGGCTGTATAGCATTGTTCTTTGGAGAAACAAGCATGTGAACTAGGAAAAATGCTAACATATGGTATTTTTATGCTTTAGTACAGTCAAAAAAATTACATACAGCATAATCAATTTAATGTTTCCTTGCTGAATAGGAGTATAAATTTGGCATGCTGTTATATTTTGAACTTTCTATTGATCAAAGCATCAAGAAAAAACTATTTGTATCACGGTCTCCACAAATATATAATAATATTTGTAATAAAAAATATAATACATATATTTATATGTGGAAATACAATAATATTTCCACAAAAACTATTTTCAACATTGATAATAATAATAATTGTTACTTGAGCACCAAATCATCATATTAGAATGATTTCTGAAGGATCATGTGACACTGAAGACTGGAGTAATGATGCTGAAAATTCAGCTTGGCCATCAGAAGAATAAATTGCATTTTAAAATGTATTAAAATAGAAAAGTTATTTTAAATTGTAACAATATTCACAATATTACTGTTTTTACCGTTTTTAATTTAATAAATGTAGAATTGGTGAGCATAAGAGACTTATTCAAAAATATATAAATAAATATAAATAAATAAATATAATAAATAAATAAATAACCTTACCAACTCCAAACTTTTGAACTTCCACATTTTTCAGATGCCCAAAACAGATGCCAAGAGCAGGTGTTGAATAGGCCCAAAGAAAGGCCAGGGGAAGGTAAAGAAAGTGAGTGAGAGGGGGGAGGGTTGATAGGGTCTCATTAAAGATGTAGGGCTACCTGTGAGGATCAAACAGCTCAAAACAGCCTGTCTGCCAGCCCTCCCACACACACTTCCTCCAGAGGGGCAGATACAGCATAAAAGGGGAGCCTGTGGTCAGTTTCCATCCCTCCTTCTACCTCTATCTCCTCTCTCTTCCTCTATATAGACATAGACTGTGTTACATCAAGCTCCACTGATAACATGAAATCACTAGTTGGGGTAAAACCCTTCTAAAATAAAATGCATTATTAACTTCCAGATGGGGTCCTATCATTAGCAACAAGATATACCGCAATTAGAAGAACTAACAGGAATTATTATAATAGTATGTATATATAATGTTTAGGTTTATAAAAGCTTTAACATTTGAAATGAAGTAGCCATTTACTAAAAGTCTCACTTATCACTATATTCTTGATTCCATTAATCTTTTTATCCGATTCATTTTTTTGCTCCTAAGATTTACTGCTTCTCTTCCCGCTGCCCACACAGTGGAAAGCTCATTAAACATGGATGCCATGTACAACCACAACCAATTTTCCATGTTTAATTTAACAAATAATAACATCAAAGAGGATAGGGAGGGACAGAGCTGCATTATACATGAGCTGATTGGACCAGAGGGAAACAGAGTCAGTGTGTTGTACAGGTAACTGCCAATGTGGGCGGAGTCTAATTGATTTCTAGCAATTAATAACACGGGAATATATCATACATACTGTATATTCATACATCTCAAAATCTTGATGAAACAAATTAAATAATCTGTATCCAAGTAAAAGGATAACTGCATGAGTATGCATAGAAATGTCCTCTCAGTCTGAAAACACAAATAAAATAGTATAATAGACTTATAATGAAAGTCAATGGGGCATGGCATTGAAATAAATGATCAAATTCAAGCTGTTTCAATAGTGTAGCCACTATTGGGATACAACACATACTAACCTTGTCTGTGCAGTTATAGCCAATATTTGACAATGTAAACCCAGTAAAAGTTGTTAGCTTTTTAGTATACCAGAAAGTGATGTGATATAATAATCGGCAAATGACTGTTTATTTAGAGCAAAAAAGTAACAGAGCGCCACAATCTTGCCGAGAAAGTACGTGCGAAAGTGAAAGTAAACGTGAGCGCGCATTCAAACGCGATTTCAATACCCTGCAATTTGAAAGTGGCTCCCTGATAAATGCAAATATCTCTCAATATGAGCTATTTTAGGCTGGCCAGTGTAGTTGTAACCATCTCTTAGCTCTGTATCAAAGAAAAATTTGGTCTTATTTGCACTTTGAATATTGAGAGAATATGATTATGATTATGGTTGTACTTAATGTAAAGTGTTACCATAAAAATGAATAAGAGTTTTCTCTTAATCTTATTAAGCACAAACAATAAGGTTTCATTTGTTAGCATTAGTTAATGCACTGTGAACTAATCATAAACTAACAATGAATGACTATTTTTATTAACTAACATAAACAAAGATTAATAAATACTGTAGCAAATATATTGCTCATTGTTAGTTGATGTTGGTTAATACATTAATGTTAATAAATGAGACCTTATTGTAAAGTGTTACCATTTTTATTTATACTGTTTTATTTCTATGATCAGTTTGTGGAAAGGAGTTCAGTTAGGAGGTCAAAAGTTGTAGAAGCTCATAAATCATGTACAGTAAGGTCTGAAGAGACTGAAATCATACAGAAGAGAAGTCAGTCAGTTGAGTTAGTGGCAAAACCTTTTACAGTACTTGAGTATTGTTGTCTTTTACTGCATATGATAATTTATACTCAGAAAGTAGAACTGAAATGACATTCACTACAAGTTGAATAGTTAAAACATTTCAAATACACCTGCAGAATATTTTTTCTAGTCATGTATTTCGCCATTGAGGTTTTCTTAAAAATAGTGTGTAAAAATCTTGAGTCTCGTCTATGTCCATGAGATACCGGTCTCGTCACACCCCTACTTAAAAGTCTTGCCTGAATCATTTTTCGTAATGCCTATGGAAAAAAAGTTGTGCTCTATTACATCTATAACACATTACATATTTGCATTACATAATGGAACACATTTTTGTACTAAACAAAAGCATTCATATCAGATATTATTGAAAGAGCTTAGCATGCTTTTGAAACCAAGTTAAGAGCTATAAAAAGTGCAACAAAATATTTCAAAATTCAGGCAACAAACACTAATCAGTCAAGTACATACTTTCTTAAGTATGTACTTAACCAATAAGTGCATACTTTCTTAAAGTCACCCTAAAAAATAGAAATTTAAGTTTTTTTTTTAGCTTTTAGTATGAATATGATAGCCTTAAAGGTGCCCTAGAATTAAAAATTGAATTTATATTGGCATAGTTAAATAACAAGAGTTCAGTACATGGAAATGACATACAGTGAGTTTCAAACTCCATTGTTTCCTCCTTCTTATATAAATCATTTGTTTAAAAGACCTCCGAAAAACAGGCGAATCTCAACATAATACCAACTGTTATGTAACAGTCGGGGTGTACGCCCCCAATATTTGCATATGCCAGCCCATGTTCCCAACATTATGAAAGGCATTAGACAAGGGCAGCCAGTAACGTCTGGATGTGCACAGCCGAATCATCAGAATAGGTAAGCAAGCAAGAACAACAGCAAAAAATGGCAGATGGAGCAATAATAACTGACATGATCCATGATATCATGATATTTTTAGTGATATTTGTAAATTGTCTTTCTAAATGTTTCGTTAGCATTTTGCTAATGTAGGCTACTGTTGGTTAAAGTTACCACCGTTTCTTACTGTATTCACGGAGACAAGAGCCGTCGCTATTTTCATTTTTAAACACTTGCAGTCTGTATAATTCATAAACCCAACTTCATTCTTTATAAATCTCTCCAACAGTGTGTAATGTTAGCTTTAGCCACGAAGCACAGCCTCAAACTCATTCAGAATCAAATGTAAACACCCAAATAAATACTATACTCACATGACCTGAAGCATGCATGCAGCATACATGACAAACATCTTGTAAAGATCCATTTGAGGGTTATATTAGCTGTGTGAATTTTGTAAATGCCCTGTATTATAGAGTCGCGAGCTCGATGGGCAGGGAGCTCAAGATTTAAAGGGCCAGCAGCCCTGAATCGGTGCATAGTAAATGATGCCCCAAAATAGGCAGTTAAAAAAAATATTTAAAAAAAAATCTATGGGGTATTTCGAGCTGAAACTTCACAGACACATTCAGGGGACACCTTAGACTTATATTACATCTTGTAAAAAAACATTTGATGGCACATTTAAGGTTATGAATAAACTGTGTGTTCCAAAACAATGACAAATTTATAGATATAAGGAGATATAAGCATTCAAAACTTAGTTTCTCATTAACGCTAAAATGGATCACAGATTTTAATGACATCACCGTGCACTTCAGCTTCTCATCAGATCTTCTGCCCAATCAAATGCTCTTTAGAGATCAGAAGGAACCTGAGGTTTTACTGAGCTCAACTGCTCTGAGCTGTGATATAAACAAACCGCTATTGGCTATTTTAAAAAAGGGGAGGGGCTATTCAATATGTCCCGCCCTGTCTTCCTGTTTCAGTAGAAATTATGTCATCACATTGAATAATGCTGCACGTTCCAAGGCACTTCAGTGGGCCTTTATAAGTTGAGCAGATAAGTGGGATGCTGTTAATTGGATTAAAACTTTGTGTTTCGAGTTTAGACAAGACTCTAGCACTGAGACAAAAGTTTGTTATGGGAATACTGTACGGGTTCAGGCAAATCCCTCTAATGTAGTTCATCTCACCCTTTCTTCAACCCTTACTTTTTAAAAATCACCTCTTTTAATGATCTTAGTCAATCCTCTGACAGCCAGCAGTCTGCTGGATCAAAATGGCTCGCTCACGCGTCGGCATGCACTCCAACACACACACTCACAGCTTGAAATCACTGTTACGGTGTAATGGGACTGCCCACATACACTGTGTATGCTGTTTCTTAGGAGTGAACTCCTGTGTGGGTGCAGGAGATTCTGCCCTCTCAGTGTCTAACAGATGGTCCAAGTGTGTGTGTGTGTGTGTGTGTGTGTGTGTATGTGTTTATCATCTTCAGCAAAGGCTCAGCCTCCCAGCAGATTGAGAAGAATGTGTCTGTGTTTGCTATCGATAGAGGGTGGAAAAGTGATATATCTGCCCAATGAAGAACGAAGATGGAGAGGTGTGTGGGAGAGGAATAAAGAAAAAGGATTTGTCAATGGAGAAGATAAAAAGGAATATCTAGCGTTGGCAGAGAAACAGTTCAGTGTTTAACCCGTGCCATAACAGACCACAAGCCTCGTGCCAACTGCCACGCTCGGCAGAGAACCAACAGAAGCCATTCCCAACACATGTCCACTCCATAGATACAAGCAAGTGCTGGGTGATACACTGAATATTCACAATGGCTTCACGATATAAAATAAGAAACATTGGGAGTATTGCAGTGATTTTTATTAGCTTTTTATTTGGTCATCTCTGATTTAAATTTAGTAGCAACATTTTTTTCTGGAGCAGCGGTCCGAGTGTGGTGCTGGAAATGTTTTTTGTTTTTTTTTCCTGAGTGCAAATTTTTTTAACATTTTTTAATGATTTTCAGGTATACAATGTTATTTATATAATTTGTCTATTGTGCAACAAAAATGAATGATTAACAGGCTCAGGCTAAAGTGTTATATTAGTATCATTATAGTTTTATTTATTGTTTTTAAAAAGCCAGAACGAGACCAGGACTGAAAAATCCCCGTAGACCTTTTCCCATGGGCTTTTGCAGGCAGCACCGGGACAAAATGTGAAAGTTATGGGCAAGAGCAGGACAAAATAACATATTATTTGAGAGAGTGGGACAGAATCTTGTGGGAATGGGATTAAAAAATCCATCCTGTACAGACCTCTAGTTTAGTTACATGAGTGAATCAGTACAAACTGAATCAATTAAAAAAAAATGCAGATTTAATCATTCATTTGTAATACCCAAAAATGTCCACGGACGACGATAATATGTTACATTTTCAATATACTAAAATGTATTAGTAAAAATATATGTAGGTATATTTAAAAGTGTTAATTTTGTCCTGAAATTACTCGAAGATGAGACACGTCCTAATGATAATTGAACTGTTAGCAATTTTAATTAAAACATACGGTTGACAAAAATCTGATGAGAAGAAACAAGCCTGATAGTAGCAATGCATCAATGCTCTTAGTATAGATAAAATATGTGGAAATAATTGAATGAAATAATCCAAACGCAATGTATTACAGATGAGAAAATGCTCTAGACACATATATCAGGCTCCTTGGTGACGTACATGTAATATCTGGTTTGTCGTTGAAGTGTGGTGCATGCGCTTTGTGGTAGTGATTGGTGTACAGAGGTCTTTGAAGGAAGTCTTACTTAAGTTCCATAATAAAGGAAACAGCAGCCTGAACTTCTGCCAGACCCTATTCAATAAATCATTGTAAAGACATGTCCCTGCCTACACACACGTGCATTTGTGAATGTCTCTCCATTATTCATCTGCTCAGTACACTCTGCCACTCCACATACATCACATTACAAACTCATACACACAGTCTCGTAATGCAACATACATCTTGTGCTGACTCCTACACTGCACTGCTCATGTAACTATTGCACTACTCTTAATAAGCTGTCAGGCAAACCAAGTCCGAAAAGGTGTGTGTGTGTGTGTGTGTGTGTGTGTGTGTGTGTGTGTGTGTGTGTGTGTGTGTGTGTGTGTGTGTGTGTGTGTGTGTGTGCGCGTGTGTGTGTGAGAGAGTTAAAGAAGGAAGGTAAGCAAAAGAAAAAGTGTGAGAATGGAAGTAGCAGGTCAACAAGTGAATGCCTGCTTTCACTGTTCTTACATCATAGTTTTAGCCATTTTCAAGAAAATGGACTGGGACCTATATAGCTAAATTGTGTTTGTAGTCAATCCCTTTTTAAAAATAGGTTTATGAGACCACAATATATATATATACAATATATATATATAACTGTATATAACTGTTTTCTATTTGAATATATTTATCAAAGTAATTTATTCCTGTGATGGCAAAGCTGAATTTTCAGCATCATTACTCCAGTCTTCAGTGTCACATGATCCTTCAGAAATCATTCTAATATGCTGACCTGCTTCTCAAGAAACATTTAATGTGTACAATTGTACAAAATATTTGTGTACAATAGTTTTTTTTTCAGGATTATTTGATGAATAGAAAGTTCAAAACAACAGTGTTTATCTGAAATCTAATCTTTTGTAACATTATAAATGTCTTTACTGCCACTTTTGATCGATTTAATGCATCCTTGCTGAATAAAAGTATTCATTTCTTTAATTTCTTTTCAAAAAAATAAAAATAAAAATTCTTACCGACCCCAAACTTTTGAACGGTAGTGTATAATGCTACAGAAGCTTTGTATTTCAGATAAATGCTGTTCTTTTGAACTTTCTATTCATCAAGGAATCCTGAAAAAAAAAAAGTACACAACTGTTTTCAACATTGAAAATAATCATAAATGTTTATTGAGCAGCAAATCAGCATATTAGAATGATTTCTGAAGGATCATGTGACACTGAAGACTGGAGTAATGATGCTGAAAATTTAGCTTTGCATCACAGGAATAAATTACTTTGTCAAATATATTTAAATAGTACACAGTTATTTTAAATTGTAATAATATTTCACAATATTACTGTTTTTTTACTGTATTTTTAATTAAATAAATGTAGCCTTGGTGAGCAGACGAAACTTCTTTTAAAAACATTAAAAATCTTAGTGGTTCCAAACTTTTGGACTGTACTGTATATATAAGTAATTTATATTAATTGTATATTTTAGAATAATATTATATAATAGCAAAAATGTTATTATATCAGTAGTTGCATTTACATGGACCCTAATAATCTGATTGTAATCGGACTAGTAGCACAGCCGAGAAAAAAAAAAGTAAAAAAAACTTGTAAACACGCCAATCAGAATGAATTGGCCAAATCTGATTTCTGAAATTTAATTCGGATTGTAAGGGGTTGTGGTTTAAACCTTTTCTAATCTGTTCAATAGGACATGTATTACATGTTTAAGTATTCAATCCAATCGAGTGTTTACATATGTAAACACTTGACTGGATTAAAAAACCTAAAACTGGAAAGTTTTGCGTGTGTGCAATGACCTAGAAATGGAATAATAACGCATGGAATGAGCTGCTGTTATTTTTTAATATAGTGTCATAAATGACTGTCGTGTTATTCTAAAATTCTCATTCCACTTGTCGTCTGTCAAGTTCTGCAGGAGAATGTTGTCCCAGCAGTTTTCATCCACAGACTCCTTTTTTTAACCATGGCAAGGGGCATTTTTACTGCTTAATAAATATAAGCTTCATCTGCTTGTCATCTCCTAATCAGGACCCAAAATAGATCAATATTAAAGGTGCCATCGAATGTTTTTTTACAAGATGTAATATAAGTCTAAGGTGTCCCCTGAATGTGTCTGTGAAGTTTCAGCTCAAAATACCCCACAGATTTCTTTTTAATTCATTTTTTTAACTGCCTATTTTGGGGCATAATTAGAAATGCGCCGATTCAGGTTGCGGTCCCTTTAAATCGCACGCTCTCTAACCCCGGAGCTTGCGCTTGCCTTAAACAGTGCATAAACAAAGTTCACACAGCTAATATAACCCTCAAATGGATCTTTACAAAGTGTTCGTCATGCATACTGCATGCATGCTTCAGATCATGTGAGTATAGTATTTATTTGGATGTTTACATTTGATTCAGTTTGAGGCTGTGCTCCATGGCTAACGGCTAATGCTACACTGTTGGAGAGATTTATAAAGAATGAAGTGTTTATGAATTATACAGACTGCAAGTGCTTAATAATGAAAACAGCGACGGCTCTTGTCTCTGTGAATACAGTAAGAAACGATGGTAACTTTAACCACATTTAACAGTACATTAGCAACATGCTAACAAAACATTTAGAAAGACAGTTTACAAATATCACTAAAAATATCATGATATCATGGATCATGTCAGTTATTATCACTCCATCTGCCATTTTTCACTATTGTTCTTGCTTGCTTACCTAGTCTGATGATTCAGCTGTGCACAGATCCAGACGTCCTGCCCTTGTGTAATGCCTCGATCATGGGCTGGCATATGCAAATATTGGGGGCTGTTACGTAACAGTCGGTGTTATGTTGAGATTCGCCTGTTCTTTGGAGGTCTTTTAAACTAATGAGATTTATATAAGAAGAAGGAAACAATGGAGTTTGAGACTCACTGTATGTCATTTCCATGTACTGAACTCTTGTTATTTGACTATGCCAAGATAAATTCAATTTTTCATTCTAGGTCACCTTTAAGTCTGCTTTTTAAAAGATCAGAAGAGATGACAAGATGAGGGTTAGTATGCACCAACAGTGGGTAACTCTGTATTCCTGCATTGTGCACATGTCCAAAGATCAAATTTGATTTTAAGCTTGAGACATATAAATGTGCACATTAACACAATCACTTTATTTACCGTTCATGTAACAGTATGTTCGGATTCACCAATATGAATAATTTAATTCTGATTGAAACAAAAAGTGTTTGTGTAAAGGAAGCTTACAACAAATCTAATGTTTAAATTACATGTTGTCATATGAACAACCATTCAGTATGCAGAGTGAAGTCTCATGAAAACCTAAGTATATATTTTTGAATCACAAAGAAAAAAATGACTCATGAGATAGTCATTGTGAACTCAGTAATGGCTCTGGGTTGCATTTACCAAAAGCACTGTAAGCCTGAGTATATGATAAAAACTATTGGCACCAATGGTCTATGCGATCTACCTTGGCTTGCAATGCTTTTGGGAAACGCAGCCCTGAATGAGTCACTGACTGAATCGACTGACTGAATGCAGCAGTCCGAATCAGACTGATTCATTGAGATGTGATTCAAACTGCTAACTGATTAGCAACTTTGAGGCTGTTTCATGACTCATTAAAAAACTACCGGTTAATAAGAGCCACTCTAATAAATTCTCTTGTTAGAATGCGTGCAGTCAGTCAAAAAGATTTGCAAAACAGCCTCAAAGTCGCTGGGCAGTAAGCAGTTTGAATCTGACAAAAGAGCATATGGATACAAATTTCTCCAGACAGCAACTACATTATAAATTATTATCGCAAATATTTATTTTATGTTTATTTTACTAACAGTCTGGAGCCATGCTGACACATTAACTACAGAAATTCCTTGTTTTTGAGGATAGCAAGTAGACTAAATTCATTTTCATACAGTGAAATAAGTGAGCATCTGGTACAGACTGCTTTGTAACTGTATGAGACTGCCCTGCGCACAGCACTACAACTAGGACAGATTGTCATGCCAATATTGCGAGCCACTAGGATGCCAATTATGGTTGTGCATTCCATGTTGGTTACCCAATATACATAGCCACCATAATGCAAAGGTGTTGTAGATGGTTGCCAAAGCATTGCTAGGTGGTTGCTATAAAGCACAAGAACATCTATGTGACATCTATACAAATAACACCTCAAGTTTCACGTCATTATGGTTCACAAATGGTAAGTGGCGCATCATCCATCACATTATCTCACAGCACTGAACCGCACTGAACTCATGCTGTTAGACGCCAACCAACAAGCTCAAACTGACCTTATTAACGGCCTCTTTACCATCTCTCTATTCAGTTATCTGTCCATTCAGAAGTTGTTAAGGCCGTTTCTCCCCATTTACACGACTGTTCCTCGCTATACATTCCACATGTTGTGCTCCATTAGATGTGCCAGATATTGACCACTAGTGATTCAAGGTGTGTAAAGCACCATTTACAATAAATAAAGCACTATCTGAACTAACGGCCAGGTAATGTATAAATTGCAATTTAGTGGTATATTATCATAAGCTGAACCAGTAGATGATAGATAGATAAATAAATATATAAATATATATATATATATATATATATATATATATATATATATATATATATAGAGAGAGAGAGAGAGAGAGAGAGAGAGAGAGAGAGAGAGAGACATTCCTGCAGTATTCATTGTTAGTAATTGAGTCAAATGTAGAAATAAGCATGACTGTTACCTTTATATACTGTTGTAGTTCAGGGTAGACTCTATAAGCGCCGCAGACAGGGGACAGCGTGCATCTGTTCGGAAACGAGGAAGTTACGGCACAGGTTACTTCTGGGAGGGAGATGATTTTGTAGCCGAATTTCTCATAGAGACGTTGTAGCTCTTCATCAGGTTTCTCTTCATTTTCACACAGTATACTGCCCACTACATAACGACACTGATCTGCTTGAGTCTGAAACACAAAGACAGACAGATTACATCAGATTGTGCTGAATATTGCAAAGAATAACACATTAAAAAAAAAAAAAAAAACATAAAATAAATAAATAAATACATACATTCATAATACTCAGGCAAGGACCTAAACAAAGCTGTTCACATACTGTTCAAAAATTTGGGTCAGTAAGACTTTTTAATGTTTTTGAAAGAAGTCTCTTATGCTCACCAAAGCTGCATTCATTTGATTAAAAATACAGTAAAAACAGTAATATTGTGAAATATCATTACAATTTAAAATGACTGATAACATTATAAAACAACCAAGAGGTTTAAAGTCTCATGGTAGGACTAACACCTCCTCACAATCACATGTGCAGTGGAGCTAGCAACCCAATAAAACATTAATGACAAACCAATTAAGGCATTTATAAAATTGTCATCTCTAATTATCTAGCATGTGTTCGCCCACCACAGTGAATGATTCAATATGTATAGTTAACATCCGTAATTTAGATTGAATGCTACATGTCAGTGCTGTCGAGCAACGATAAAATGATCTTCTCAACAGGTTGACAGCAGCGACAGGAACCGACATCATGCTAAACGTATCTACATCCTTTTCTTAAGCCTATTATTTTTTCTGTTTCCTGGTTTGTCTTTCTTTTCCACTTCCATTCTTTGACTCACTTATCTCTCTACCCTGCAGTACTTCTTTTCTCTGTGTGCATTTTGTGCCTCTTCCCAGCACGAAAAGCTTGTTTCTCCAGCCAGGGACTAATGATGGTATTCAGAACTCTCTCCATTGCTGCCGTCCTACACAACTGTCAGCAAATAAAGTGGGAATTTCAGGCAGTTCTCCAGACAGCGCACCCAAGAGACAACAGGCAATTACTAGGAGCAAGAAGGCCTACACATACACTTCCCTTTACTTGTTGTTTGTCTGTTTATGTCAAATAATTCACCCAACCGATGTGGACGAACAAGAAAATGCAGTCCCAATTCAAATAATAACCACACGCGCTCTCAAACAAACCAACTAATCTTCACACTGCCAATCAAAAGATTAACAAGAAGATTTGGTCTACAGGCGTCCATGAAAAGGAAGCGAAATTAGCGAATCATCATTCCTGGCAGTCACCCCAGATTTGACTATGCACACTAATGGTACGCGATAAGGCCTTCTTTTACAGCGTAATTGGTTCTCCAGTTGTTGTGGAGACCACATGGATGTTGTGCATCTTCGCATTCAGGGGTCACTGCGCTTCTCTACGACTGCACACTGAAATAGCCAGGCTAAAAATGGCAATGCAGCCACATTCATAAACGGATCTTCTTCATTCATCCCCTGAATGCTTAGAATGTGAACTGGATGATGTTGGAAATGGTCTTCGAATGCACTCTTTGCTCTCGGGAATCCAAGATGGCCACTAAAACGCAGTACATTGTCATTTGCTCGGCTTCTTCTCCGTATTCCCTCCAGAGGCCCGCTGCAGGGAAAAGCAATTTTCAAAAGCAATTCTCTGCTCGGCTTTGCGAGGGCCATCATATTTTGACAGATGAAGCCTCTGCAACAATAAAAAGGTGGTAATTCTTTATTAGCAGACATGTAACAAGGATTTACTCCTCTCCTCTTTCCCAACCTTTATCCTCTCCCTCTGCTCCATCCTCCTGGGGCTAAGACTTCTGGGAATTCCCCCCCCCCCAGCCAAGTTCGGCATTGTTCACGGCTAACCCACGGTTTACGGAGCGTGCATGTTGCTTTTTTTTTAAGGGTTGGCAGAGAAATGGCAAAAGCTCTCTGCATACCCCAGGAGTCCCTTAGGTGCTCAGATCTGCATAATTGTAGAGAGCGAGGCGGCTCAGCCTTGGCTCAAGAGGCGACTCATGAAAATTCAACAGGCATCTGCCTACTTCATATTGGAGGCTGCAAACCAGATGCAGAATCAACTAGATTTAGCAAAAATTAGCAGCACCAGATCATTTAGACATTGATAAATAATTCACAGACAGTGAATCATCAGACTACGCTCCAAAATTCACACACTTAGCTGGGGGATTGGCTACACTAAAGCTGATATCTGGAGTTACGTGTGAACCATCTTGTGAAACATTTTTTAAATGTCTACAATAAAATTGTCTGCCAAACGCATAAATGTACGTGTGTGTGTGTGTGTGTGTATGGGTGTGTATAGTCGTACATGGCAATATTTATATACTACTGTATATACTCAAACACACATTGCTCTCAAGGTATTATATAGATTTTATTAGTTCATGCTAGCAACATGTTCTATTTTTTGAGCTTTTACAGTTTCTCCATAACTTAGGGCTTAATAATGCTGCTGCCTGCTGGTTTTGAGGCTACAAAGCCATATGAATGAAACAGATAGTGAGTTTCCTGGGTTTATTCATTACCTGTGGTTTGATATGTAGGGTTTTCATGGTGCTACTCAGTATGGAACTGTCCTCAATTTAAACTGATACAGCTCTACACTTGTTACAAACCTCCTCTTCCTCATTATATTTAATCATATATACAGCCTTGTTTCATACAGAGAGCTAAGCTCATCTTGGAGACCTCCTGTGAAATGTTCTTGAAACCTGTAAGGTGTGTGATTACTAAAAGTTTCACAAAGTTTACTTCAGAGAAGATCAGGACAGTATCTGGCACAGAAGAACTCTACAGACTAACTCATAATTATTTTTTTTATGATTTATCTGTGTAAATCAAACTAGCTGACATGGGCAAGTTCTACAGAAGTCCTACTCGTGTCCTACTCTCTAAATTTCAATATAAATAGCAAGGCCTGTTTTACACCACATGCATAAGCAGAAAATAGTAATGCATCATTGTAATTGCAATATAGGCTCGCACTATGTTCTCAAACGGAGAGTTTCTGCACCGTAACAGAGATGCCAGAAGTTCAAAGCACAACAACACAATCTTAAAAAGCAAAATCAAAATAATATAATAAAATATATCAAATCAGGTAGTGGAAAGGAAATATGACACAGGTACATTGAAGTACATTTAAATTCTGAATAAGCATTAGGGAGACCTCTGCAGGCCACCTAGAGGAGCTTCATGTATAATATAATTCAGGATAGATCAAATAAAATGCAGTTTGTCTTTACAAAATTTAGATAAAATTATAATCATTCTTCAAAACATCAACTTAACTTACAGGAGGGGGAATTCTGTGATTCGACTGCAGATACACAGCCAAGCAAAAACAGGCTGTATGCAACATGACAAGTAAAACAACACTATCCAGGTCAACAAGCAGCAAGCAACACATTTAACATTAAGTTTACAGCTAGCCTGCATACATTAAAGAATAATAGCAATGACACATTTGTGAACAAGCCTTGAGCTAAAAGGCCTTCCAGGGCTTGCATTACATGATGTTTCTAAAACATGGACATGAATTGCAAAAAATGTGTGGTTAATTTCCTGTGAATCAAGTCTATTGTCAATTTTACATTTTGATTCAAGTCATCACGGAAAACAGTTCATGCAAGTCCCTAAATAACATTTTATATATTTTAATATATTAAAAATTGTATAAAAGTATTATTTAAATATTGCTGTGTCTTGCGCACTGCATCATGAATATGCATAAACTGCCATTTCCTCAAGATGATTAACTGCCCTGAATGCCCTCAAATGCTACATAGGCTCCCATGCTGAATGAAATTGAAACTGATGGCGTATCATTTCTGAGGAAGCGTAGGTGATGTGTTGGGTAGGGACCAATTTGGACAGAATTAATGGGGCAGAAAATAGAGTATGCAAAAAAAAAAAAAAAAAATCCTAGTTTGGAAAGCCTGTGATAATATTTTAGTTGGCTTGGAAAAGGGTCACAAGAGCAAGCGGACAACCCGAAAACCTGCGATGCAAGTCAAAACCATCAGCGTTTAGGAAAACCATTTGATTCATTTGATTCTTAATAATGCATGCTTCAGATTAAGTTGATGGATAGCTCAGGTTATCATTTAAAGATGGCTAACATCAGCTTCAGACATAAATCAGAGAAAAAATGTGAGGTCCACCTTGCAAGCACTCGATTCCAGCTTCATTAGCTGACTGACACTGCTAAACTGAAGCGCCTGGAACCACAATGACCGTCCATCAGTCATGTGCTGCTCTCGCAACCAGGCTATAACTAATCATAACTCCCAGCTCAAGGCAACATTCACGCCATCAGTCTAATTAAAAAAGGCAGAGGAGGGCGACTGGCATTCAAAAGTCAAGTATGTAGGACATTTTGCTAGTAGCTGGACAAAACACTCATGATTGTTTAATTTCCTTTTGTCATGTGAACAGCAATGTCAGCAGGTCAGCTCTTTTCGACATGTTAATATGAAGGTTCATCAGCACTGTATAAATAAATGTGAAGACAGCCTTCCTTTTAATGCCATCTAAGATAAAGTCTTAATCCCTAAACTTTAAACCAGTGCCCTGAGACAACAAAAAGCCATTCTGGAGAAAGCATTTACCCCTCCTTTCATATTTTTTTCCTCATAAAAAGCATTTATTCCCCTGGTCTGTGTTACTGCATCTTCAGAAGGGTAAACAAGAGATAATAATGTACAAAAAAGCTGAACATGAGGGATCAGCTCAGCTCATAGCCCAACAAATGTTTCAGTAAACAGAAATGTATTAGCACATTTCATAAGGGCATGGTGAATTCAAAACAACATGTCAGAATGACTAGACGGCCTTTAGGAAATGCTGTATAATTGAGCTGGTTTAGGGTCATGTCCACCAAACATACTAGTGTTCAAAAGTTTTGGTAAGAAAAAACAGTTTAAACTTTCTTTCACCTTTTTTATTGAGATAGGACAGTTAGTGGATAGGAAGTGAATTGGGAGAGAGAGAGGGTGAAGGGATCAGGAAAGTTCCTCAAGCCGGGACTCAAACTCGGGTCACCTGAACCACAACCGCGTCATGTGTCGACGCGCTGCCCACAAAGCTATTGGTGCAGACAACATTTTAAACATTTTTTGAATACTTTTATCCAGCAAAGGTTGCAGTTAATTGTATGAAAGTGACAAAACTTTTACATTGTTGCAAAAAAAATCTATTTCAAATAAATGCTGTTCTTTTGAACTTTATACTTATCAAAGAATCCTTAAAAAATGTTTATTTGTAAATGATTGTTTTCAACACTGATAATAAAAAATCATTCATATCAGAATGATTTCTGAAGGATCATGTGACTGAATGATGCTGAAAATTCAGATTTACCATGAATAAATTATATTTTAAAAATATAAGAGTAAACAGTTATTTTAAAGGTGCCCTAGAACCAGTTTTTACAAGATGTAATATATGTCTAAGGTGTCCCCTGAATGTGTCTGTGAAGTTTCAGCTCAAAATACCCCGTAGATTTTTTTAATTAATTTTTTTAACTGCCTATTTTGGGGCATCATTAACTATGTACCGATTCAGGCTGCGGCCCCTTTAAATCACAATTGTTCTTGCTTGCTTACCTAGTCTGTTGATTCAGCTGTGCACAGATCCAGATGTTAATACTGCCTGCCCTTGTCTAATGCCTTGAACATGGGCTGGCATATGCAAATATTAGGGCCGTACATATTAATTATGTTGAGATTCGCCTGTTTTTCTGAGGTCTTTTAAACAAATGAGATTTACATAAGAAGGAGGAAGCAATGGAGTTTGAAACTCAATCTATGTCTTTTCCATGTACTGAACTCTTGTTATTCAACTATGCCAAGGTAAATTCAATTTTTGATTCTAGGGCACCTTTAAACTGTATTTATTGTATTTCTGATACAGTCTTTGTGAGCATTATTAGATGCTTCTTTCAATAACATTGTAAAGCATTGTACTGACCCTAAACTTTGAAAGGTAGTGTACATGCAAATCAGTTCTTCAGTAAAGTAACTGACAGATATTCTATAAATAAATAGCCTAACTTGAACTCTTTATTCCATAAACCTATCATAGTCCTCAAAACCTGCGGGTTATGGATAAAAATGGGAACGCTGCTCACAGCAAACGATTTGAAGTTTGAAAATAATTGTCTTGAAATTGAGTGAAAGCTGCGCTTTGATGGCTGAAGCAGCAGTGCTTCAAAGGTGATGAACTGAGAGACGCTCAGAAGCGACACAACTGTTCAGAGAGGGTTGTAGAATGCTGCTGACAGTAGTTTACTGGTATATCATGTCCTAGCCAGATGTCATAAAGTGATAAATAAAAGCTCTTTCATGTATATTTCTATTTATCCTAGATTTATGAAACTGTATACTTATTATACGTGTTATTATAGAGAGAGAGAGAAGAGAGAGAGAGAGAGAGGACTAGTTCAATTTTAGACTTTGAAGAATTCTTTGACCTACAAAACATAAGAACAATAAAGCCATGTCAGAGTGATTTTAGTTTAGAAGATGAAAGTGTAGAACAGAGTATGGGGACTTGATGTGCTGTGAAATAGCTATAAAGGTTTTTATTCATTTGCTGATTTAATTTATTAACTTTGGACAAAGTAGGCCAGTTTTAAAAGGCAGCTCTTTGCTTCTACCATTAACTTTCATTATTGATTCAGTCTTTGTGGAGGTTCTGTGGAGTGTTAATCAAGCCTGTGTTCCAAAGAAGTAACAACTGATTCACTTTGACTGCTATATAAAACTGAAGAGAGTCCTCTCCAATCAGCCCAGTATGTTGACACCTGGGCTGAATGAACCACCCGAAGAGAATAAGCTCTTCCATTTATAAACAGTTATAAATAAGCTGGTTTCATGCTGGTACATCAGAAGGCCGAATGGCATTAATGAAGGTGACTAAAAAGCATTGAGAGTTCAAAAGCAGCATAAAGGATTAAAGTCAAAGTTGTCTCACTTCTGAGGTTCCTCCCTGTCCCATAATACACTGCATGAGTCACAAACCATCACTTGAGTCAGTGTTTTATATATATATATATATATATATATATATATATATATATATATATATATATATATATATATATATATATATGGGGCTGGGCGATATATAGCATGCAATTGTCACGCGCATTTCCTCAGTAAAGCCTGATTACCGCTAAATTGCCATCAAATGGAGCTTTCAAATGGAGCGGCATTTAATAGACAGAGCCGTAGATCACCGACAAGCTATGCAATATCGCAGATGAATCGCCTTCGATAATGAACGCGATATTGCGTAGCTTGTCAGTGAACTACGGCTCTGTCTATTAAATGCCGCTCCATTTGAAAGCAGGTGACGGCGATTTAGCGGTAATCAGGGAACCGGCTTTACTGACGAAATGCGCTTGACAATCGCATGCGAATGCGATATATCGCCCAGCCCTAATATATATATTTATTAACCCTTAAATGCATACCTCGGGTCTTTAGTGACCCAGGACATCATTCATTAACCTCCTCCTCTTTCATTTTTTAAAGTTAGACATCAACCTTCTTGGTATTCCTCAATCAATTCATTATAAAGAATATAACAAGAAAAAAATCATAAAATTATAAAAGAATGCTTATTTTTGTATTAATTTTTTTGGAAAAATTTTATAGTGTATGAGTGTATGGGTGTGTATGAGTGTAGGTATATTTTTTCTTCACAACAATAATTGAATGTTAGATGACGGAATAATTGCAATTCACCTTTATTCCACAAGGTGGCCATGTCTGATACACAATGATGAAGTGACGACTCATTCAGACAGAGAACGAAATAATAAGAAAAACATGAAATGGCTCAGCGATTTACTGCAGAGCAAGTATGAACGCAATCAAATATGACTGTAACTGTTACTGGATGGATCTGGTGAAGCTGTTAGCGATAGAAATATTGATTTTGAAGATGTTGAAAATTATATAGTTTTGAGAATACGTTTGAGATCGCGAATGGGCTCATATTCGTGACCTCAAACATAAAACTAGCCTATTATTTGCTGAATTTACTGGCAAATGAGCTCTGACGAGGACAGTGATGATGGCATAGAACATCTGCTCAAACTGAACCCTTTCAAGCTCCAAAAGGTAACAAAATATGCTTTATTTTATTCTTCTGTAATTGTTACTCTAATATCAGAGGAGTTTTATATTATCACGACAGGTAGAGATCCTTCCGTGTTAGATATAGATCTGGGTCGTTAAAGACCCGAATATGTAAGAATGATTGGCAAAACTGTCATGCATTTAAGGGTTAACATCAGCATATTAGAATGATTTCTGAAGGATCATGTGAAACTGAAGACTGGAGTAATGATACTGAAAATTCACAGGAATACAGCACACTATAAAATATAATAAAATAGAAGAGAGTTATTTTACATTTCAACAGTATTTCACAATATTACTGTTTTTATTGTCATTTTCATGAAATGAATGCAGCCTTGGTGAGTTTTAACTATATAGCTTTGCTACGCTACAGCCCATCATTGGAAATACTGTATTTTTACTATCACTTCTGTTGATGATAAAGCTGTGCTGTAAAGGTGCTGTGCATGTGACTTGCTTGCACTGTATAAATATAAATTGTGTATAATATGAGTCACTAAGAAGATAATGCTAAAGATAAATCAGAGGTTTTCCACTGCCACTGTCAAGCTTAGAACAGTCATTCTCAGCATCTTTCAAAAGCGATTTCCCTCACTAAAGTGTAAATTCCTCTATTTTATCCTGTCAAGCTCAAACACTTTGGATCCGCTGACCTTCTGAAACAGACCATATCAACCCCTGCCTCCCGCGGGAGAGTTGAGCATGCTAATAAGCACAGAGCATTATGCCAATTAAAATCGGACAGCGACCTCAGCGAGCGCTAACAACCCATCATAGTCAGATCTGAAGCTAATTGGCTTTAGGGAAGACAGTGGCTGGACACTAAAAGGTGAGAGTGCCAATCAAAAACCCCAACCCTGTCACCATCTCAATACAAAGACAATAAACACAGCGAATCCCCTCGGATGCCACCCCTGCACATGACTGCATACAGCTGGGAAAGCAGCCAGCAGCATCACAAACCTTTATCTTGCTTTGAGATGGAATGTAGCTAAGAACAAAATCACTAACTGCATGAATGGTAACAGAATAACCTATACATTTTACACTTTAAAGGGGTCATGACATTTCAGATTTTTATGTATCTAAATTTTGTATATATTTTTATATGAAACCTTTATCATTAATCATTAAAAATAAACTTCAGTCATGCATTTATAATGCTTGGATCTTAAGGCTATGCAAAGTTTTTGGAGGTACAGTTTCTTTACATCCACTGACGGACGACATCTGAGTTTGGCGATCTTTGTGGCATCTTTATCCAACAGTAGAGCTGCATGATTCTGGATAAAGTGAGAATCACAATTTTATTTGTTTAAAATTGAGATCACGATTCTGCCATGATTAACTAAACAATGCTAGAGATTCTGACAAATGTTAATCGCTGCAGTCTATTTAAACGGTAACACTTTACAATACTGGCGCACTAATATGCATTAATTCATGCTTAACTAATGCACAGATAATCATGTTTTAATGTATGACTCATGAAGAACTAAACCATTAATTAATGATTACTGCATCAGCAACTAATAAAGATTCTATATGATTAATAATAGATTAAGTAACATATGAATTGTTATTAATTAAATGTGTCATAATGTATTCATTCCTTAATAACATATTTTAATATTTTAACCAAAAGTGTAAATTAATGTGTTAATTACCACAATGGGTTGAAGCCATATACTTAAAATTTATCATTATGTTATGACTTTACTTGTTGAGGCAAATTACTATTAACTAATTGTTAAGTAATATGTTATTAATGGGTTTTGAAAGTTGCACATGCAGTAAGTGTAACGTCAGAGAATGTGTTTGAAGGATGGGTAAGTTGGGCTGCACACAAATATCAGCACACCAGAATCCGAACTACAGATTGATGTTGCGCTGTATTTAAATTGAATGCGACCATTATCAAGTCATGCCGCAACAGCTGTCTACTCTGGACATGACAGACCATTGCAAGTCCATTTGTCCTTCATAACAGAAGTGACGTTTTGTTGTGTCGCGTCGTGCCGCATCCAGTGTAGCATCACTATCACTGATTATAATGGGTTCTATTCTCTTTGTCCGGTCTACACACAGTGATATGAAATATCCGTGCCCGGCTGTAAGTTCTCAGTGTTTTGCCTTTAAATCCTTGACCTCAAGCTTAACCTGACACATTCCTGTGCCATGAACAAAGAGGTTCTGGATGCAGCAGTTCATCTGGTACAGTGGAATCACGGTTGTAGATGGTTGGAAATTGAAATCCATGGCTTAGTGTAGACGTCAAAACCATAATGACATATTACTTAACAATTAGTTAATAGTCATGTGGCTCAACAAGTAAAGTCATAACATAATGATACATTTGCAAATCATTAGCTAATGATTAATTAAAGCAGACAATTTGAAGTTTAAATATATGGCTTCAAACCACTGTGGTAATTAACTTACACTATTAGTTAATAAAATATGTTATTAAAGAATTAATACATCATGAATCATTTAATTAATAGCAATTCATATATTACTTAATCTATTAACCATATAAACTCTTTATTAGTTGCTGATGCAGTAATCATTAATTAATGGTTTAGTTCTTCATGAGTCATACATTAAAACATGATTATATGTGCAATAGTTAAGCATGAATTAATGCATATTAGTGCACCAGTATTTTAAAGTGTTACCATTTAAACATATGTAATTTTTATTTTATTTTAATTTAATTGAACTCATTCTTTTTAAAAAAATCATTTTGAATGAATTATTCAATGACTCACTCATAAAGACTGTTCTGCTGTGATCATATACTTGTCAAAGGTTTAATAGACATAGCCGAATCGTTGTTATTTAGGAATAAGATCCCGTGGGTGTTAGGGCTGCAACGATTAATCGTGATTAATCGTTTGCAAAATAAAAGTGTGTTTACGTAATATATATGTGTGTGTTCTGTGTATAATAATTATGTATATATAAATACACAAACATACAGGTATAAAGTTTAGAAATATATGCATGTATTATAAATTTATATATTTATATATATTTTATATTACATATAAACATAAATATTTTATATATAAATTAGGGCTGTCAATCGATTAAAAATTGTAATCTAATTAATTACATACTCTGTGATTAATTAATCTAAATTAATCGCATAAATAATTTTTGCTGTGAAAGTATTAAATATTTCAATTAAAAATAAATCAATGCAGGGTTTTTCGTGGGTCAAAAATGGTCTTCGGTGGTGACAGACAAGGTCATCCACACAAACAGTAAAAAGTGCCCTACCCACGTGATCTGCGAGCCTGATACTGACAATAAAGTACCCATCACACTCACTGTAATTATTTCTTGCCCTCTTTGCAAAAAAAAAAAAAAAAAGTGATTTTATAGCTCTGTAAGCAAAGATGCTTTTTTGCTAAACCTAGAGAGTATTAAAAAGTAGCATTTAGAAGTTATATTAACTAATAATATAATTTTCTACCATATACAATTGAATGCACCTAGCTAAAAACAACTTGCTTTGTTCTGGTTTCACCTCACTCCAGTCTAAACTAACTGATTTTATAGGTAGGCCTATTTTACTACACATTGTCATTTAAATAACCTAAAAATATTGTGGATTATTAAGGCTAATTTTACTAACCACTCTTGCTAAATGGGGTAAGCACACTTATGTTAAGCACATTTCAGAGTTGTTTGAGTAAATGATTCATTATAGACCGTGTGGACAGATCCGTTGTTGTCATGATTCATTAAAATGAATCTGTTCAAATGAGTCAATAGGTCGCGAATTGGACATTAGCGGACGTTGGCGCATTACGTGCAAATCGCAACTGTTATTAGGACATCGCAAAAGATTTGTCAACACAGAAAACACTTCACCACTGGATAGGATTTTCTTTTTGTTTACTGAAAGTGTGGTTTATGTCAGCTGCACGTGCAGGACACCTGTCAGAGAAGATGAGGTGACGTTCTTTTGAGCACTATTCACACCCAACGGTTATTCAGGAAAAACATTCTCCGAATGCGCCTCGTGAAACATGGATTCGGTCTTACGAACTTTTAGCATTGTGTCAGTTGATTTAGATTATTATGTGTAAGGTAGAGAGAGTGCAAAGATGGTGCTTACTTTGAAAGAACGGCTCCAGGTTCAAAGGTCAATACGGAATGGATTAATCTGCGTTAATTTTTTTAACGCGTTATTTTTTCTCAGATTAATTCATCGATATTAACGCGTTATTTTGACAGCCCTAATATAAATATAAAATTTTTCTTAAATATATACATGAATGTGTGTGGATTTATATATACATAATTATTATACACAGAACACACACACATATATATTACATAAACACAGACTTTTATTTTGCAAACACGATTAATCGTTGCAGCCCTAGTGGGTGTATGAATCGAGATTGTGATTTTTTTAATTACTAATCGTGCAGCTATATCCAACAGTAGTATCTATCACTCTTGTGATTGATGTACAGACGAGTTATTCAGAAAACAAAAAGAAAAAATAAATAAACCAGTAAATCCAACAGCCCTTTTCTGATAAAAAAATTAGTAAGGCCACGCTGCTACTAAAATCTGTTTTGTACCCTTAACATATACTGACAACCACCATATAACCCAGGGGATAAAGAAAAAGCAAATTATTAATCAAAGCTCATCTGAGATAAATACTAATATAGAAGGTATAGTGTCATGCACACAAACACAAAACACCATCATGGTAACACATGACACTAAAATAGTGCAATAAGCATTCTTCAACAACATAAGATATAACATAAAACCCTAATGCACATAACTGAGAACAAAATCTAAAAAAAACTAAAAATAAATCACCATCAAATGAAAATTATTTGAAATGTAAAGTTAGATTACAGTTTCCCTGTGTATATATAGTCAGGGAACTATTAACCAATTAACCAGTCTTTTACAGTTAAAATTAAATTAACCATTTTTTACAGTTATATACAAATGGCTCCAAAACATAAATGTAGAAGTATCAAAAAAAAAAAAAAAACATTTATTTAAAAAGGGTAAAACATCTGCACTTTTCTTTTTCTTTTTTTTTAACTTAAATTATATATTTACAAAATGTATAAAAACTGATCAACATTATATAAAATATATTATTATTATTAATAATTTATTAATTCCATATTCTAGTATATAGTAATAATAGTATAATAGTGATATCTGTTATCTAAAACAATGCCATTCATACATTTTTAAGAGGGTGTAAGAGTCCAGGTATGATGAGCCACTGTACTAAAAAATAATAGCCCAGCAAATTTTAGATGTCTATACCTGTAGGCTTGAACTCCACCATTTTGCTGCAAGCTAAGTTCTTTAAACTGTACCGCCATCTAGTGGTTAGGGAACTACAGTACTGATTTCTAAAATGCATGACCAGCTTTTGACAATTTCCATTGAAACACAGGGATCAGCTAAAGCCGAGTAAGCTAACGTGGCAGTTTATGCAGCACTGAGGAAACACCCTTATGTTGTGCTGAGCTTTTATTTTGCATTTCCTCATTGGATTCACCATTGCAAACATCCAGAGAGTTCAGACTCAAAAATGACAATTCTATTATACGTTATCTGTTGAAAGCCAAGGGACTTTCTTTCTTTTGTGGAACACAAAAGGAGATGTCCAAGCTGCTCGATTCCATATGTGAAAGTGAAGTGATTAGCTGTCAAGCAGGATTAAGTGTTTGTGATTTCCTAACACAGAGCTATCACTTAGCTTCAAGAAGACTTGGAATATAACACACAAGTTGTATGAACTACTTTTATAATGGTTTTAATTGGCTTTTTTTTCCTTTTGGTCCCTATTCACTTTGATTGAATGGAAAAGAGCAGCTCAGACATTCTGCTAAATTTCCCCTTTTGTGTTCTATGGCAGAAAGAAAATTATATGGTTTAGAACAACATAAGGGTGAGCAAATGATAACAAATGTTCATTTTGGGTGACGCAACACAATCATTTACCTCTCTGGAAAAGAAACATATCATTCATTTTATAATTTTCATGCCATGTCTCATTTTCCGCAAACAAAAAATACACTATGGCAGTACCACAGAAGAGTGAAGTACCAGATGGAAATAGCATTGCACTTAATGATTATATTTTTTGTTAATGTCACAAATCAACAATTTTTTCTTGACAATGGTAATGGCATAATATATTCCTAACTTTCTTCAGCAAATATCATGGCCATGAATGCGGTCTATAACACCACACTGCCAGCCTGGCATTCACTTCATAATTTGTGTCCTTTTTTACCCACATTACTCACATTTTGTCTGAGTCACATAGAGTTTCAATTGGCCCTGTGTTGAATGCAAAAGCATAAGACTGAAAATGTTTCATATTTTCCTTTTTCTATTCTAAGATGCATGACACATATCTGGGTGTCTGTCCAATAAGGTCTAAACTGGATAGGCAACTCATACTTAAAGTCACCATGAAATCAAAACTGACAATTTGAGTTTTTTAAAGTAATATTGCAGTATTTATTAAGGATTTATCCGTGCACATATTTTTTAATGCATGTGCCCTCGTTATCAAAATAACTTATTAATGCATAATGAGATTGCATTTTCATAATTGAGCTTGGATTTTTTTAATTACTAGTATATGAGTCAAAAAGTTTCAATGCATGCTCTATTCAGTTGACGTATGCAGTCAGTTTATTCCTCACTTTTGACGTAGGATGGAATCCATTGATTTTAGGATAAAATACGATCATATGTGCACTTTATAAATGTGGCCCCTGGTCATGCATTTGTGTTAGAAAGGAAACAAATATACATTCACAACAGAACATGATCGGGCAAATGCTAATGCTGCTCCTACCAGCAAGTAATATTATGCAGTAACTCTACCTGTTCCAAGTTATACTGAAAAGAACAACAAATTAGCACCACATCGGTATGGTTATGGGACCAGTTGGACGTTCCCAGTCATTCCTGCATGCCAGCGATTCCATTTGGCAATGACTGTCATGTCGCACAAAATAAAACAGCAGTTACCTCAGCACTCAACTTTCATTTTCAATGCCCAATCTACCAATGCACAATTATTGCATAACTGCTGTGGTGACTGTGCAGTCTTAGATCAGGGCAGTAATAATGACACCCATCCAGGGACTCTACTAGCATGTCCTGTTCAGATCTATTATCTGCTGAGAGATCTGACATATTTTACATGCATGTTTTTTTTTTTTTTTTTTGATACATGCATAGTTGTGTTGTTTTCTGCTGAGAAGGCCAAATCCAATCCATTCTCTTCTCAGAGTATGAGGATGAGTATCAAGAGTGTCATCTCTCAAACCTCCAATTTATTCCTCCATGAGGTCCATGTTCACCTTCACAGCCATGCACACAATGTTATGCTAATTTATTCTTTAGATACACTGAATACTAGGATATAATGATAGATATGAGACATAATGTTAGGGAATGACCAGACGTTTAATGAATAAAGAAGTCAACTGATGGAAAAACCTCAGTCTTGAAAACATTAAGATGTTTACTAAAGCGAATCATATATTTAAAATAAGATTAGAATAACATGCTTGAGGCTTTATTCTCATGAGCCTATATGTCAAAACTAAGCAAGATGTTTAGTAGGAAGCTTACTAATGTTTGGACCATAATCAGTGTCCATTAAGACTTAATAAATAAAAAAACAAAGCCAAACACCTTTTAAAAAAAAACAGCTGTTTTGCAAAGTTAACAATGATACCTGATATGATATGACTGTAAAGTTTTGAATAACCTTGGAGTAGCATTATATTAATCATTCAGTATTTCAAATCAACATGGTATTACCATTTTATAACATCCCCTTATTCAATGGAGGAGTTTGAACCTGATGACAAGTGTGTTGTTGTTGTTTTCACCTGATGACAGGTAGCTTAGGGGTTGTGAGCGATAAAGTGACGTCATCATTTTGGTGGAAAATTAAATAAAAAGAAAAAAAATCAAGTTAAATTATTAATTAGTGATGAGAACATTGCAAACCATCACATATATCGCTTTAAAGTGGAAATGTTGTTTTAAAAACACACGGCAGGCGAAGTTGCCTCAAGAATCAGTGAATCAGAAAGAAGTGAACTACAGACCTGACTAGGGTCATCGTAAAACACACCGACAGAGGACAGCTTCGGTCCGATACTGCAGCTCTCTGTAAAAGCAGCTCCGCTGTCCTTGTACGATCCTTTTCTGAACTTATATGCAATCGTGATGTTTTTCACCGGAGGAGATCCAGTCCGAATCACGACTTCAGAAAAAAGACCGGTGTAAAACACGAAGCCCACCAGAGTTAAGATGAGACAAATGACCAAAAAAAGAATCAGCAATAAAATGACAAAGTCAGACATTTTTGCCCGTCTGTCAGAAAATCAAGCACAGAAACGCTCAATGTGTACGAATAATTCTGTTACTGTGATGGCACTCAAAAACACAATCCTTCAGCCTCACAAACAGGCCTGTTTGTTTGCATCCGTTTCGGCAGATGTTACAGTATCGATGCTTCACTGCGAGGTCAGTTAACACCCGTCTTTTAGTTTTGTATTGACACAGCTGAGCGTTTGTTTATCCTCCTCTGCACAGAAACATTGAACGCATTGCTTCCTGGATGCACCATGTGACTGTGAGTCAGAGGGATGGCTTGGAACGAGCCAACCACAAATTCTGAATCATTCCCGCGAATCGGTTCTTTCGAACAGTTCGATCTTGAAAAAGATTCAGTGATTCTTTTAAAACTATGACTTCAGCTGACACATTTTCTTGTTTATGACTTTTATTTTCCTAGTTAAGGCTTATTATTAAGGGTGTTTATTGAAATTTTATTAATTGTAAACATTCCTCTCATACAGTCAAATATATTTCTGTTGTATAAGAACATACATAAAACACAAAACACTGTTAAGGTCAAAATTAAGGTAACTGACAAATTTATCATTAACATTTGTATTGAAATATGAAAATCTTAAAACATGCAAACACAATTAGAGAGCTGCTCAAGAAAACCACTTGATTAGTGTTAAGTGAACATTTACACAACAGCTTTAATCCAAGCACTTTTTATTTACCTTTTTTTAAAATTTATTATGAAGAAAATAAATCCCCCAAATAATTTGAAGGAATAATAAAGCAAAAATAGTGTACTGATCATGTGCTAATGTACAGCAATGCTTGCTTATTTCAGTCTGATTCATCCGATTCCTCCGCTTCTTCCTGTCCATTGTTCCTCTCATCAGAGTCGCTCTCCTGTGTCAAAACAGATTGAATTAAGCATCAAGAAATGAAAGACGTCACAAAATGTCTCATGAAAGATCTCATGAGGAAATGAATCTCCCAAAACAAGCCACATAAAATTCATTACAGGCTATTAAAGGCAATTACAGACTTCCAGGCGACATGCTTTTTATTTGCTTTTGTGAAATACATGACAAAGCATGATAACAAAATACTGCTGCTGGGCAGGTGATGATTATGTTAATGTGGTATTAAAAATTATACAAATATGAATCAAAATTAATTTAACTGACCTGTCATATCTGTATTTATTTGAACAAAATGGGCTCTGTGAGGCCACAGAAACATGCACAGGACTTCAGAAGACAAATCATCTGGATCAACATGCACATTGCCCAATTTCTATATCCTAATTATTGTTAATGGAATTCATTTTTCAGGAGCTCATTGCTTTTACCTTCAGTTAAACTGCTAACAGTGATTGTAAATTAATTGCCTAAATTATTCATTATTTGCTAACTGCATTCTTTAAATTGTAATGTTGACATGCATTCTCTGTAAAGCTGCTTTGAAATGATATGTATCGTGAAAAGCGCTATTTGAATTGAATTGAATTGAAATCAAAATATGTTCTAACTAAAATAAGGTACTCAGATGACATACTATTTCTGGAGTATTTTTGAACATGCTTTTTTAGTTAATATTACCCAAAACCGTTGTGCAACAGAAAATGTATTATCAACATTGATATTATTAACACCAAATCAGCATATTGGAATGACTTCTGAAGGATCATGTGACACTGAAGACTGACAGAGTAATGGCTGCTGAAAATTCAGCTTTGCCATCAAAGGAAATTTTACAATTACTGTTTTTACTGTATTTTTTCTTTCAAAAACAACAACAAAAATCTAACTTTTGAATGGCAGTGTATGACCCCAAAAGTTAAGTAATAATGAATTTAAAGGTTATCAATTTAGCTAGATGCCAACGCAGGCAAACAAAATATGAAAAGGGGGTTAGTGGTATCAAGATGCAATTTTTAATGCAGTACACCGGCATCAAGTCTTATTATTTTGTCGTCAGCAGTGAAGTACACATTTTAGTGTGCACTACAATATTTAAATTGGGATGCAGCCTATACTGTCAGAATAAATGGTTTACTTTCCAGGAATGCAGATGATTAGATTACATTTCTGTGCATTATGCAGGATAATGCAAAGTCAACCGGTCATTATACCTCCACTTCACTCTGCAACTGAGAGGACTCTTCCTCCTCCTCTTCATCAGCTGCCTGTGACCTTTGTGAGAGAATCTCTTCACCCTGCAAAATAAAATAAAAAGGTTTGAATCTCTGTATTATCTATACATGCTACACTGTGCTATACATTCTAATACCGCATTGTTTTACACTATACAATTATTTTTTAGAAACACACTATACAATTTTTGAACAAATTCTAAAAGACTTACTAACATTGCTTCAGAACACAGTTTCATAACCCCGGCTAAAAATTGGTGCTAACCCCACTTCTAAATTACAAATGTGAAACCCAGGGTTTAAACTGTGGTTAAGAACAATGAATACTCAGGGTTACACACAGTGTAAAAAGCCCTAAAGTAAAAACTACGGAACTGGAGTAGAAAAAAATTCCTTATAATTGAAGTCGGCATGAAATGGATGTTGTTGTTGATAGTCTTTCCTTCCCTATTGTACTGTATATCCAAGTGAAATTGCTACTCAAATAAGAAAAAAAATTTTTTTTTGATATTATGGTGACTTTAAGCCCTGATGTGGCTTTTCTCTCATCATCTGCGTTTAAAATCTCACCTTTAAGTCTCTGTTCTTCAGGTTCCCCAGCCAGAAGGCTTCTTGACAGTGGTTAAGAGTGAGCATGGCTTTCACGCGATACACAAACTGCTCTAGACATTTTTTCAAGGCTGGAACGTGATTGGTCAGACCTGTATCTTGCCTAATCTAAGAACAGAAAAAGCAGTGATTACAATTAAAGATGCCATACGCTTCAAAATGATATGTATTGTAAGATTTTCTTGTTTTAATCTTTAATCCCAGTCTAGCTCCACAGATCGCCATGCACAGCAGATGCTGTTGTTCACCTTTGAATGACCACACATGTGGTGGAGTTGTCTAGTACTGAGTTGGAAGGTCTTCAGTAGACTCTGGACATCCTCCTGAGAAGATCAATCAGTGAGATGATTAAAATTTCACTTTATTAAACTAATCATTTTGGTGTTTTAAAGCTCTAGATTCTGCACAAGATCATTTAAACATCAAGTTTAAATGAATTAGACAGAAATACCTTGTGTTTTTTAAAACTGTAGTCAAGCAGAGGCATTCCAAGCTTGAGGAACGACTCCAGAAAAAGACGACCGTACTGAAAAACAAAGTGAAAACAATGTGGTGAATGACATTATCTTCATTAACATACCTTTGTGTGTGCAAATATTTCTCACCTTCAAACACACAGTGAGTACAGGTCTGCTGTCAAAGATCTGAAACAAAAAAACAAAAAAACAAAAAAAACAAGAACATCCTAGGTAACTATCACACAGCTGTGTAGTGGAGACTTTATCAGAGTCATAAATGTGAAGAGTGCACACTGAGAGCACAGGAAATATGTGAAAGTTTCTGTACCTTGACCAGGTTTATGAGGATGTGGAAGTCACGCACAGCCAGATTCCACGTTAAGAGCTTCTCGCTCTGCACCTGAATAGATTTAGGCTCATTTCAGGCAGTTCAGAATCAGTTCTTTCTTTTGGGAGACAATAACTCCATTTGTTGTACACTATGATCTTTTAAAACTTTGCAGACCTTTTACATTTGCAAACAGCTGTATTACAGACTACATGAATGTTAATATCTGTAAAAACACTTTAAAATCATATCTACCCACACACCTCTTGATTATCCATCTGTTTGCTGGGAGGAATCTTGCGCACAGCTCTTTCTAGCTCTGCCATCATGCTCTTGTAGTAAACCAGGAACGTCAGCCTGCAGCATCAAATATCGATATTTACAGTTATTACACGGCTCTGGAATACCAGATTCTGATTGGTCAAACATTGAGCGGTCAAACATTTTTGTATCAGTACTTCATGTATTTATTCATTCATCCCTTACAATTTACATAGATACTTTTGTTTCGGAAGCTGCAGTACCTGTTGAGTGTTGGCCAGCTGCGCGAGTTTGCATCTTTAGCAGCATTCAACAGCTCAGGAACCCCCTCACCTGCTATTTCCTCCACCGCCTTCAGAACATCATCAGTGTGCTCTAGATAAATACTAGAGAGGGAAACCAAAATTATAGAAACATGCTCAAAAATATTTTTGGATCAGTCTCTCACTCTCTATAATAATATATTATATATATATATATATATATATATATATATATATATATATATATATATATATATATATATATATATATATATATATATATATATATATATATATATATATATAAAAGTTTGGGTTTGAATTGAATGTTTCTCATAGTTTCTTATGCTCAGTTTATTTGATAGTAAACACAGTAAAAACAGTAATATTGCGAAATATTACAATTTAAAATACAATTTTTTTCAGGATTCTTTGATGAATAGAAAGTTCAAAAGAATAGCATTTGTTTGAAATAGGATATTTATTTGATTCATTTGTAACATTATAAATGTCTTTATTTTGATCAATTTAATGCATCCTTGCTGAATTAAAGTTTTAATCTCTTTCCCCCAACATGATATATTTATATATTTATAAATGTTATTAATATTTGACATTTCAATTAGTAAAAGAATATCTTATTATAATAATTACACTACATTTGTAAGATTACATGAATATTTTATGTAATTAATTTTGTCTTCTTGTATAATACAGGAATTAGACTATTTCTAAAAGTGAGGATAGTGAGGATAAATGACTCAATAAGCATATAAATCATTTTACAGACACCTTCTCTCTCCCCTACCTATTACAGTCTAATTTCCATGTGTGTTAATACCCTAATAGCTTCAATGCAGAGTTATTTTAGTATTACGTATATGCCATTGCTTTTTTGTTCTTGCTTATAGGACAGTGTAGAGTGACAGGAATGTAGAGGGGAGAAATGGGGAAAGAGATCAGGACATGACCCAGGGTCCCCTGGGTCCCCATGAGCTAACAGCTGAAAATGATTTTTAGTAGATTTAGTTTTAGTTAACAATAACAACACTGCCTCAAAGACATTTGGAACTGAATGGGAACTTAAGCATTATTGTGTGTAATTCACAACGTACCTGAGGAGAGTTTGAAGAGTATCATTATATTTGTTTCCTCGCTCTTTCTCTCCACTCGCTGTAACCCACTCCTGACAGAGGAAACGCCTTGTCAGGGATGCTGGGGAAATTGTAGCATTCAAAATGAATGTGTTATAGAGAGCAACCACTATTATACAGCATGAAGTAATAGAAACATACTGATCTGTTCCCTGTAGTTCCTGTGGTTTGATCCTCCATGCTGGGACAGCACAATGAGCAGCTGAGTCAAACAAAGGGCTGTGTTCAGGCTGGGCACTGTGCTTCGGAAGTTCTGCAGGTACTCAAAAGCATGCCTGAGCATATAAAACAGCACAAACAGGTGGTTACATTGCAAATCCTCCATTAACGGCAAACAGGAAGTATGTGCACTGACGTTCCCACCTGCTCAGCTGATCCAAAGTCAAATCTGTCTCGTCCTCTTTTAGCCGGCCAGCCAGGACCCCCAGAGCACTCTTCAGCAGAGCACGGTGCTCCAGACCAGAAAAGCCGGCCCTGAATATGAACAGCAGGTGAATGAAGATGGTCAGAATGTTTTGTAGTTGTCATGAAAGTCAATTAACAGCTAACTAGTCTAGGCTCACCAGCTGAACGTGGTGTGCAGCACTTGCAGTAGCAGCTGATAGGCAGAACTCATGAGCTGCTGTTCCTTCACGTCCACACCAGGAGCATCAACAACACCCTGATTCTCAGAGAGCAGAGTCTGTGTGGACAAGCAGGTTCAAACAGAGCGACAAAACCACAACCAGCTCTAACACAAGGAACATGTATACAAGGCTGTGAATGGAAATGTGTGTGTACCTGAAAATGATTGTGGCAGTTCTCCAGGTGTGTGCAGAGTGTGGGCAGCAGCTTAATGCAGTAGGTGGCGATTTCTGTTGAATTTTTCTGTTGCAAGTGAGCAAAGCCCACTGCTCTGTCCGTCTTACTCTAAAGAGACACCAAAGAAAACATTTGGGATGCACAATATTTCATTACCATAATGATTATCAGCCAATATTGGAGATGTTTTTTTAATTTATCAGTATCGGTCAATACTGAATTATTTTTTTATATATATATATATTTTTTAATTGCTCATTTCCCTACTTTACATTTAGATTACTTTTTCCGTCATTAAATGCGCATTAAAGTTAATCTTTAAAAGCAAAAACACTAATAATTTCATTTAATAATAAAAACAAATCAGTTTAAATGTCACCTTTAACAAATCTCAAAATAATCATTTTTATGCTGTTCATTATATTGATGCCACAATTCACTTAATTTCAGCATCATTATAATTTACAGTATGAAAAATAAATATTTTGAGATTTGTTAAAGTTTACATTTAACAGTGTTATTTAAAATATATATTTTTTTTTGTGTTTTATTTTTATAATAATTAAGACAATATCTAATAAGTTGATTAGAATGTTGTTTCAAAGTTGTGCATGAACATGTTCTACTACATGAATCAAGTTAAAGTGTTGTCAAGTTAATGTCTGTGTTCATACTTTGAGAAATGGAGCCTTTTTGGCTGGAGCAGAAGTCAAACTGAAGTCCAGTTTACGCCACATATCCTCCAGCAGGAAAAGCAACTCAGCAGGGCCCAACTGCACTTCCTCCCTTAACTACACATAAAGCAATGATATGATTATTTAGTCTACAATTTAAGTATGTACTTATACTGAGAATCACCAAGCCAACAGACCTTACTATTTACTGTTTTACCTTACTATGTAGCTCAGTGTCCAGTAGTGTCCGGGACAGAAGGCCACACTGTAGCACGCTCAGAGCTTCAACATCCAACTCTCTGAAGAATGGCCAGTACGAAGACAGACTGACCCCTGATTTGGCATCTTTTTCTTTCTCTTTCTCGCTCTCTTTCTCTGGATGGTCCTGCCATAACAAAAAATTGAAAGCTTTAATATTTTAAAATTCAGGTAACACCAAAATAAAATCTCAATATACTGGATTAAATTCAACAAAAGAGTAACATTTTCCATTTTCATCTCAAACATTATGGTTTTACTGTCTAATTTACCAGATGTTCATGCCAATGTCTGTAAACCAAGAGACAGGAAGTATATCTTTGTCTTTACCTGTTGGGACTCCTCTGCCTCTGCAGCCGCCTCCAGCTGTGACTTGTCGCCTGAGGAGTTTTTACTCGCTGAGGCCTTCCTCTTCTTCCCAGATGACTCTAAACACACACAAACAGTGAAGGACTAACCCCAATCTACAAAACATACAAAAAGTTTGGCGATTTCTCCAGCAGCCTTACCTTTCTTTCCTTTCTTTGGCGGAGCGACTGAAGAAGAGGGTATCATCCCCTCAGCACTCTCCCCATCAAAGTTAGCCTGAGGAGGAGTGTAGCCTGGTGTAGCTAACACAGTATACAATAAAACAATGTAAAACTTCAAAGAGGAAATAAATATAGTAAAATAGATAAAATAATTATATAAGACATACTGAGAAATCCACAAGTTACAGCAAGTCAGAATCCACAAGTGAAATATGAAGATTTGACAATATATCTTATATACATTGATATATTTGACTATATATCAATATATAATATATAAGGTACTGACAGACATCTATATCTAAGACAATGACTTAAAATAAAAAAGATTATCTGTCTCTCTGGTACCTGCCAAGCACGTCTGCAGTAAGCTCTGAAGGAAAGTGATATTCTGAATACGAGTTACAACCTTCATTTTCATCTCAGGGTCGTTCTGCCTGCAAAATGCATTCACCACCTACATGCATAAACAGACATACATAATATACATATTAAAATAAATTCTGTAATATATAACATCAAAAACCATGTTTCAAACTGTAGTTTCTAGAAAATTCAAATTGAATGGTTGCCATAAAATCAAAAAAAGTAGTCCATATGCACTATAGTCTTCTGATGGTTTGTGAGGAAAAAAAAAAACTAAATTTAAGATAATATTCAGTCACAAGACATCAATTAGGGTGACCATATGTGCCATTTTCCCAGGACGCGGATTTGTAAATTGCCTAAAATGGCTTGAGCCCTTGCCTCTTTAATCGTGAAAGTGGTCATATCGATGTGCCCCCTGAACGCGATTTCTAAACGGAGGTCTGTGCAAGCCACTGTTCTTATTGACAGCCTTCATGCAATGCATTAAAATGTTGTCGTATTTGCAATGCTTTGACCGTTCTCTGTAGAGCCAGCCTTCTCGCAAGCCACGATTGGTCGATTATGTATAATGCACGCTATTGGTAAAATAATTTTTTTTATCATTACCTTCTGCAAATATGAAAACAAAACCAAAATACATTTTATGCAACTTAGAAATCCTGGACAGGGCGTGTCCTGGGAAAAATGGCACATATGGTCACCCTACAACAATTAATATTTTACGTTGCTTACACTAATTTGAGAACTACAGTAAAGGAAAATATTTTTAGTGAATGAATAAATGAAGACAGACTACTCATTTTTGTGTGAACTATTCATCTACAACTGAAGTAAAATAAGTGATGATTGTAAAGTCGCTCTGAAGTCAATGAATTCAGTACTATGCTGTACTGAAGAGGTGTACTAACCTCCCTGAACCAGTTGATGGTGTGAAAGAGCAGAGAACAGAGGAACTCTCTCTCAGCCTTAGACAGACTCTCCACCTTCTCCACCACCTCCATATCAGTGAGGATCAGAGGACAGCCTATAACAGCACAAAACTCCCTTAGAATACCTCCTGAATCAAACTTAACATCTCTGACACCTCTTGAGATGTTAACATATTAATAATCAGCAGAAGTGTCTAATAAATTCCTTCTGTGCAGTGATCATGACGAACCAAAATCTAGAATAGAATGAAGATGTTATCACTGATTTGATGGAGTGTCTGACCTAGTAGAGCATCAATCTCCTCCAGATCCCCCTGGTGCTGCACCTCTTCACATAACCTCAGCAGGCGGAAAAATGGGGACAGACACAGAGGAGACATGCACCTAGGAGAATGAGAGAGATTCATTTAAATTGAAAAATTGTGTCAGAGCCAAAGCCTTGCGGCAGCGCTTCGACACAGCAACAGAGCTTCGAGATTTCTGATGCTGTTCCCCTCTCTCCTCTCTTACCACTTCTTGTCATTGCTTCAACTGTCCTATCAATAATGTATGCAAAAATTACAATAATATGCATATAAATGGCAGGGATTATTAATGATTCAGCTACCAACAATAAATAATGTCTTAACAGTGTCACTGATAAATAACATAAATAAAATGTTTGTGTCAAGCTAATGATAAATACAGTATGGATTACTGACATCAACCAATAATAATGCATGCTTGGCCAAATAACTGAAATCTGTGGAATTATGGAGTGCATAACTTCAAATATTTTGGGGGAAATTTTGACTAAGTATTGTGTACAATAATTGTTTCAATTTCATTTATTTTGCATGCATCTCATATGATCAAACTGCATATGTATGTAGTAATCTAGATATCAGCACTGGCTACTAAAAACTCAAACTGATCAACCACTATTATCTATATCAGGGAATCCCAAACTTTTTTTCAGATAAAACCCTTCTAAAATTTTTAGTTTAAGTACTATTTCAATAATCTAACAACACATTTGCATGTTCACAGTTCTCTGATGCTGGTTAAAGGTCACATGACATGCAAGTTAACATAAAATATTTATTTTTAGTGTTTAATTTTTATTGTTTTTATTTTAAATACATTTTAAAATAAGTTTTGTGTCATTTCTTTTAACATTTTTATGATTTAATTATTATCTTTTTAATAATTTTTTATGATTTTTATGATGTAATTATTAGCTTCTGGTACTACGGTCTGTAAAAGGGTAAAATTATTAAACTGTTCCACTGAGTTCACCATACAGTATTCAGTAGTTACCTCTCTCTCTTGACTCCAGCTGGTTGGGTTTTGTCCGTTTTGTGCTGCTGGTCTTGAGTCATAAGAGGCAGTAGATTGATGGCGATTCCCCCCTGACTCTCATCTTCGTCCAAATTATACATCACAGAGGCAGGAAACACAAACGGTCTGAGAGACACACATTAGAAAGTTAAGACATAAAAAATAAATAAAACAGCTGATTGCTTTCATTTGATAACAGAACAGAAAAGTGTAGTCTTTATGAGCCCTGAATGTGTTACTCACCCTGATAAATCTGGTCCAAGGTCTACAACAAAGTCCTCCTGAAAATCCTCTAACACACTCTTCCCGATCCATGCCTGAGAGTGACAGCCAACACAGAGAGCTTAATGTAACTATGTAATATGAAGATTGTTTTGCCATGTAGAGATGCATATGAATTGTACTACTTTTTGTCTATAACTTAAGCCAATAACCCACACACACCAGCACTAGAGGGTCCAGTTTGCAGGTCTGCAGCAAGTTGGCCAGCTCATCATAACAGAGAGCAGCAGCTTCAGGGGAAGTCTCACTGCACGAGCGCACCAGCTCCAACAGAGCCATCACCTACACACACCGCAACACTTTATGTGGTACATGCGTCAGTAACAAACGGCAATATAACCCCCCTTATTTGGCTATGTTGTGGTGCTCGGTCCGTTTCTCAGAAATCGCTTACTGCACCTTTAAACCATCAGATCATCTCACTTACCTGTCTGTGTGTCTCAGTGGGTAGTGTGCCACCTTGAGAGCCATCAGGTTTATTTCTACATAAAGAACACATGATGAAGAAGAGTAAAGACCAATGATTACAACTACTGAATGTGTATAAGTGAAACATAAAAATTTAAAGAGCATACCTGCAGGCTCCCATACTGCCCACCATCATGACTGCCCCAATAATACCAATGCGCTTGTACTTGGGCACCGTGCTAGACAGCTGCTTACGGATTACGATATGCATGTCATCCTGGTGATGGCCATATGGAGTCAGAATTTTCATTTTTGTATCAACTATCTCATGACATACTATAGCTTTAAGATGCAGATTGTTTCTCACCTGGATGTGTCCCCCGTGCTGCTCCTGTCCGAATGCCAGGCGGCTGAGCAGGTGGAAGAGTTGTCTGATCTGCTGTGAGGTCAGGTTGTCCATGTAGTCCAGAATACCCTGCCAGAATACCCACAATTCACGTCAGCAAAAAGGTTAAATATCATTATGAACTTGAAAACACCCAAATTGATCCCCCAAAATAATTTGTAAAAATGTCAAAATTTGATAAAATACATATATTATATATACAGTACAGTCCAAAAGTTTGGAACCACTAAGATTTTTAATGTTTTTAAAAGAAGTTTTGTCTGCTCGCCAAGGCTACATTTATTTTATTAAAAATACAGTAAAAAACAGTAATATTGTGAAATATTATTACAATTTAAAATAACTGTGTACTATTTAAATATATTTGACAAAGTAATTTATTCCTGTGATGCAAAGCTGAATTTTCAGCATCATTACTCCAGTCTTCAGTGTCACATGATCCTTCAGAAATCATTCTAATATGCTGATTTGCTGCTCAATAAACATTTATGATTATTTTCAATGTTGAAAACAGTTGTGTACTTTTTTTTTTTCAGGATTCCTTGATGAATAGAAAGTTCAAAAGAACAGCATTTATCTGAAATACAAAGCTTCTGTAGCATTATACAGTACCGTTCAAAAGTTTGGGGTCAGTAAGAATTTTTATGTTTATTTTTTTGAAAAGAAATTGAAGAAATTAATACTTTTATTCAGCAAGGATGCATTAAATCAATCAAAAGTGCCAGTAAAGACATTTATAATGTTACAAAAGATTAGATTTCAAATAAACACTGTTCTTTTGAACTTTCTATTCATCAAATAATCCTGAAAAAAAATATTTTACACAAATATTTTGTACAATTGTACACATTAAATGTTTCTTGAGCAGCAGATCAGCATATTAGAATGATTTCTGAAGGATCATGTGACACTGAAGACTGGAGTAATGATGCTGAAAATTCAGCTTTGCCATCACAGGAATAAATTACTTTGTCAAATATATTCAAATAGAAAACAGTTATTTTAAATTGTAATAATATTTCACAATATTACTGTTTTTACTGTATTTTTAATTAAATAAATGTAGCCTTGATGAGCAGACAAAACTTCTTTTAAAAACATTAAAAATCTTAGTGGTTCTAAACCAAGGATGGAAATTAACTTTTTTTGTCCACAGGCCACTGTGGCTGGTGGATTTCAAAATCTACCAGCCACTCAATGTTTTTACCAGCCACTTTCTTGTTTTTAACCGACAATGTGTAACTGCATGTGACAATTAATACTACAAGATCTATACTTGAGAAGTTTATTTAATCTCAAGTCTCAATGAAATACTGACATTTTCTCTCTCTCTTATACACACACAAACCATGAACTGATATACATTTCAGTACTGTTTGTTCAAACAGTACTTTCCCCCATCCATAATCGCGCGTCTAATGCGAATGAGTCTGAAGATTTTAATATGAATAAGATATTATCAATTTAAAACATGCAGACAAAAATGGTAAAAACATTTCTAGGATTGACAACAGCAGTACTAGAGTAGGCTCATATGCGCCCCTCCATCATTATGACTTTGCATTGCTGATCTAAAAATGTAAAAAATAAAATAAAAATTATAAAAGGCTTTTTAACAAGTCCAAGTTTAAATTCGACCGATTCGACTCTGGCTTTGGAATTTCAGATTGGTCATAGCATCATTTCAGATGCGATGTGTCCGAAGATTATTCTAGTTGATTCATTATTCTGTCACAGACTTTTTTTTATGCACGTTTTATACCTAATTAATGTACTATTAGTTTCTTCTCTAAATGTGTTTCCATCACGTTTTATTTGCATTTTATTTAGTTGAATAAAAAGTATCCACCCCAACGAGTGTACGAGTTACATTTATTCACATCTTGTGCAGTATCTTAAAATGTGCAGATGTAGCCGGTTTTTTTTTTGTTGTTGTTTTTTTTCAGAAAACCTATATGACTCATTTAAAATTCTGTATTACTTACATTACTGCATGCATAAGTTTCAGAAATCCACTTTAAAAAATACGGTAAAATGCAATAGATCATTGTTAAGACATGGTAATGGACTTTCTTTGTCCATTTATTCAGCTTTTTAATGATTTTAGTAGTAACATTTAACATAGATAGGCTTTAGCAAGTTATTGACAGCATTATTTCTATTATTTATACAGACGCGCGTGCGAGCCTTTAAAAGTATTTGGCTGTGGACAGATGCGTTCGGCGTGTGCACTGCGCACTATCTAGTGGACTTTTGTTTTCAAGCACTCAATTCACTTTCGCATGGGCTGGTTTACACACACACGGTCCGTGCCATCACGAAAATTGGGTTGCACGCAGACGGGGAGTGCGGACGTCCAAACCGTCTGCGAATATATATATATATATATACACACATATATACACATATATAACAATTTTGCTTCCAAAATAGTCTTCACAAGGACAAGTACCTGAAGAAGAAATATTTAGACTAAATATAAAGGGACTAAGGTCACAAACCGGGCAGGCGTTCGTACCTTCACAAAAACTGTGAACTGGCTCATCTCTGCAGGTCTCTGAGATACCAGATCACAAAGCAGCTCAAGAGCTACATCCACCTCACCACTCACACCACTGCATGCGTGTGTGACCAGAGAGCCCACCACCTCCTACACAACAAACACACATGTACTGGACATCAGTGCACGTCTCTGAATGAATGTTGGTGTCCATAAATCTGCAGTGTGTTAGTTGTAAGGTGACAAGGATTTTCTTACCTGCCGACAGTAGGAGTCAAAGGCAGTGAAGGATTGTTTGTACATGTGACCTCCGAAAGGCACCACACAGCAGTCTGAAGAACGCAAGAGTCCTTGAGCTAGAGCCAGAATGGATGGGAAATAACCCCGCATCACCTGTATGAAACGGTTACACCATACTTGAAATGAGGAGCCAAAGCATCAGGTATCATATTTATGGCTTATTCTTCATTCATAATCACATGAATGAAAGCAGACCTGAGCATGGCCCTTAAAGGTCTTCTGCAAGAGGCTTTCCTGAATCAGACCCTTGCGAACTTTGACCTTGAGCACCCTCTCTGCCCCACGTCGGCTGTGGTTTGCATTAGTGGAGTGAAGGATGAACAGCACCAACAGATCAACCACCTGAGAGACACAAGTAGGGTTTATTCATGAATTTGGATGTTCAGGTGTGAAATGTGTCCAATGGCAATCACATAAAACATTTTAATAGAAATCAATCACACCTTATGATCCTCTGACTCATCAACATTCTCTATGGCCTGAAAATCAAAAATATTATCAGTATTTAAATCACTTCAATTGAATGGAAATATAGAACCTAGTGTCTGCAAACAGAATGGCAATGAAAATCAAATGAACTCTCAGCTGACCTTTAGCCAAGCCTCTGAGATGGTTTTCTGAAAGCGGATAGCTGACTTTATGACCTCCAGAATCAAAGCCACACTGTCCTGACCACTGCTGCATGATGGGACACTGGATTTCCTAAAAAGTGACAATCAAAAACTAGTCAGAACACTGCCAACAGAACTGAAGATATTATATATAAATTGAAGATATAAACTTCTTATTTGTTTTCCATGGAAGAAAGCAAGTATTTTGGGTTTGAGAAGGAAGGGGGTAAAAAAAAGGCGACAGAATTTTCATTCAAAAGAAAGCGAACTGCTGAGACCATCTTTTAAGAAGCAATTTAGTGGATTAACCTGTGCAACATGCCCACACCTCAACCAATGCATTTACGCATTCAAAAACACACAAAAAAAACTTTTCTTCTCTGTATTTTCCTCTTCTCTAGCTTGCTTCCTAATTTTATAAATAGTGTTGGCTCCTTGACAAATTGTGTTTGTTCCTCTTTGGATAAAAGTGTCTGCTAAATGCATAAATGTAAGCGGGAAAATGTCTCACCCTGACAAGGTTTTGCTTTTCAAACGACTCTGGGAGGCCTGCAGGACTGCTGGCAAAACACACTGCTCCAACTCCAGCTTTTTGCGCAGGTCACACACCACCTGAGGAGCATGAAAGGGACATGAGCAAAACAACAGCTCTACAGCAATAGACAAATGATTTACCAGAGAAAAGAAATGTTCATGATCAAAAAAAAACTGTCATAAACAAGTCAGTTTGGTGGCCTAACCTCATTAGCATCAGATGCAGAGATGGAGTGTAAGATGAACTTCACTACGACAGGAAGATCCTCTAACTGCACAGCAGAGAGAGTTCCCATTACTGCCTCACGCACCTGATAGAGAGAAAGAGGATTCTGACTGGTATACACAACTGTTTAAAAGTCTAAATAAATGAATATTTTTCTTCAGCAAGGATGCATTAAATTGAAAAAAGTGATGTTTACATTGATTCAAAAAATCTATTTCAAATAAATGCTCTTCTTTTGAATGTTTTATTCATTAGAGAATTCTGGAAAAAAAAAAGCTATCATGGTTTATAGTACAAAAATATTTAGCAGTAAAACTGTTTTCAACATTGATAATTCAAATCATCATAATATATTAGAATGATTTCTGAAGGATCATGTGATGATAAAGTCTGGATTAATGATGCTCAAAATTCAGTTTTTAAAATATATTAAAATTGATAACAGTTCTTTTAAATTATAATAATATTTCTTTTCTTCCCCCCCCCCTTTTTTATCATGGTGTGGTTAAGTTACTTCTATTATGCTTAAGAAGTGTGCTTGTGTTACCTTTCTTTAAAAAAAAAAAGCATTTATTTTAATTTAAAGCAATGTCGCTGCATTTTAGGGAACATATTTGCATGTTTAGAGTACCTCTGACAATAACGCAGAGCTCAGATTCAAGCTGGATAAAGCATCCAATATAGGCACAGTGAGCTGAGTGTTCTGCTGAAGTAATTCGCTGCACAATGGAGAAGACACAAACACAGACTCACATAAACACAATATACACAATGATAATAAGCATCTATATAACAGTCACACTCATTATTACCATCACAGCCATAATTACTAAACCAAATGACACAACCAAGCATGAATCAACTTTAATAGCCACTTCTACCCCATCTCATGCATTGGGACACTACTGACGTACTTCAACTCTTTGGCCATGTCTCCATGTTGGGAATCCTCCAGGATTTCTGGGAGGCTGGTAATAATATCCCGCTGGATCTCCACTGGAGCCACAGAAACCATCTGCATCAGCTTACTGCTTAAATCCTACACATACACAGCGGTTATGGTAGTCAGACATCTGTCACAGCAATGCCACAATTTGGCTATGACAAACATTTATGTCTGCTACAAAGGAACAGCTGGCAATTATGACGTTCACAGGAACATATTCATCACTGGGCGAAGGAGAACTGTGTACCTTGCCGTCTACAATTCGGTCCAGCCACTTTAACTGGTTTATAACAAGACGGGGAACGTTGAGGCCATCCTCACGAACACTGTAACAGAGCACATTACAGTCACTGATAAGTGAATGATACAGGACTTTGTAATTGAAGTGATGTGTACAAAAAGTCATCAAATGGAAATTTACCCCTCAAACATGAACTCTGGAAGCTTTTCAAACAAAGTGTTTATGACCAGGGTCTAAATATAGGAAAATGAAAAACATATATTACTCATTTACCCCCTTAAAATAGTTTGAATTAAATAAATGTAATAATTAACTTCAGCTGCAATTAATTCACTAAATACAATATTCATAAATATTCAACAGATCACATAAAAAGTAATCCACTTTATTTATATATGTGTGTGTATATATATATATATATATATATATATATATATATATATATATATATATATATATATATATATATATAAAATTAAAACAATAATCAATAAATAATTGTAATTATTTTTAAATTAATTTAAATGATATTATTAATTTATATTATTAATTTAACAAAATTTATAATATTAGCATAACTGATGTGTTGTGTCTAAATTTAATAATAATAATAATAATAATATTATATATATAATATATATATATATATATATAAATATATATATATATATATATAAAATTAAAACAATAATCAATAAATAATTGTAATTATTTTTAAATTAATTTAAATGATATTATTAATTTATATTATTAATTTAACAAAATTTATAATATTAGCATAACTGATGTGTTGAGTCTAAATTTAATAATAATAATAATAATAATATTATATATATATATATATATATATATATATATATATATATATATATATATATATATATATATATATATATATACACACACACACACATACACATAAACTAGTTTTCTCTTGATTTGTATTTTAAGAGGTTAATTGAGATGTTTTTACCTGTAGCATCTCTATTCCAAGCAACAAGCGTACCAGGCTTTCCTGATAGGATCCAGAACTGATATTAGAGGAAAAATAAACAAATAAGAGTATATAAGAGTAAAGAAACAACTGCATAAAACATGAAATGAAATCTTGTAATGTTTTCAGTTGGAAAAACAGGAAGAAGTAATGCATTACGTGGTATCCTGCTGTGAAGTGGATGATGGCACACAAGGCAGTAGACAGTTTCTGAATTTATCTGGGTCTTCGATGTAAGTTTCCAGCGCAGATATAAACTCCTGAATTATCTACAAAACAACCAATGTACGTTAAATATGCACGGTGTAAACTACTTCTGTAAAAATTGATATAATGATGGTCTGTTTCTCACATTGGGGAATCTGGGATTCTTTCGTAGACGCTGCTGGAGTCGCTTTTGAAATATAACTTGGTCTACAGCTGTTATAATAAATAAAAATAAAAATATAATAAAAATATTAAAGGATTGTGTGTCAGATGTCAATGAAATCTGTTGTTATTATGAACATGTATGTTTTTCTTGTATGGTCACCTTTATTGTATACAATGCATACTTGATCATCTGTCATCTTACCAATTTCATTAGCCGTACTGCCATGTGTTAAAGTGACACCTGATTCCTTCAGAAACTGGACAAAAACTGAGTCCGGGTAGGAGTCCTGTGCTGAAGACTTTGTGGGTCGCCCACTGCTCTTGGTCTTTTTTGACTCTGTACAAATGAAGACACATCAATACAGTCAAGCAATACATCTTTTTAATTACGCCAAACGTACAAGGATTTTAGCAATTCCCGATTTATTTTAGATGTGACGACATCAGGATCTTACTTGGAATGTCAAGTGTGGAATCTTCGTCCACTGTGATGGAGGAGCGCTTCTTCTTACGCATCATCTCAGATCAGATCAGAGTGAAATTATGAAACAACAGATGATACCTGTTAGGGTTACAACAAATAAGCTATTTCACATGGGCTAAGTCTGTACACAACTGACAGTTCAATAATGACAGCCCTGATTCAAATAATACCAGAACCCATTTGGGAAGATGGTAAACAATTTCAAGACAGACTGAAATGGCAAGAGCCAAATTATACAGTCGACGAACTCGACGAAATGACCGTTTTTGAGTCAAAGCGTCGTCAGAAGTGTTTACCTTAAAGTTTCTCCCCTCTATTCTGGTCTTAAACGTTTGTCGTTTAGCTGCTATGTTAATAAATTCTGATTAAATTTAGACTGTAGCATAAAAGTATGTTTTCATAACCAGGCTAATGTCGCAAAGCTTCCCGCGCCCGTGGTTCGTAAAATTTAGGGGTCGTGGTAAAATTCTCAATTCTGGATTGATGAATGGAAGAATTGTTTTGGGACGTTACTGTATGTTTTACGTGTTAACTATATCTATCTTTATAAGAATAAAAGTACAAAATACATCAAACAATATGTCATCAGGCCCACAGATAATAAGATAAACATTTTCGACCGTGAAGTGTTTAACGGAGCACTTTGGTGACACTGCCTAATATTCTATGGGCGTGTATTAAAAGTGTGTGTAGATAGTCTTGCAATGATTGGTCACTGCATATCACACCGCCCACAGTTAACAGGTTTATATTGTGTCATTTCCAAATAACTGTATCAGTTTGCTGCGAGGTAACGGAGTAGGGATAAACATGGCTGGAATAAAATCGTTTTACGACATCACAACAAAAACCCTTACAGGAGAAGAGTTTAAGTTTTCTTCTTTACAGGGTAAGGTGGTCCTGATCGAGAATGTCGCTTCTCTTTGAGGAACGACCACCAGGGATTACACCCAGATGAACGAGCTCCACGAGCGCTTCTCAGATAAAGGGCTTGTGATTCTGGGAGTCCCCTGCAATCAGTTCGGGTATCAGGTAAGATGACATCAACACCTGTCTGATTCATTCAGTAGCCCTTCACCGCCGAACAGGTGCCTGTGGCGCACTTGTTCTGTCATGCCCTGCTGTCTTACACCTGTTTTATATATGCTGATTTATCTGTACAACCAAATGGGCAGCCTACATTCAAATAAATAAATTCATAAATAAACGTCAATGGTAGAAACACATAAATTATTTAATGCTTAAAAGATAATTAGTTACTTTACATTAAAATAGTTTGAAATATCAGTACATTTGGATTTACATATTTTCATGTTTTTGTTTTTATTTATTTGGATGTTAACTACTGATCTATTAAATATTATAAAACGATAGTCTTGGTCTTGGATGCTGATCCTAAAGCCATCTTTTTAAATTAAAAATGAAAGAACAATAAACATACAAACAGCTGATAATAAGATGCATTTAGATTTCTTATTAATATATTCTTAATACAGTATATGTAAGAGACTCAATAACCAAAACAAAACTTAGTTATCAAATTTGCTAATTTTGCAAACTTGCATTTACTAAAATGAAAAGTTGTATCTCTTAATGTTATTTCATGCTCTTGAAATAACATGAACTCAAAATGAAGTTGCATTAATTTTGTATTATTTCCTTGAGTTTGTGCATTTTACTTTAAAGAGATGTTTATTTGTGTAATTTTTACTCCTAATATGAATGCAATAATACTCAACCCTTTACCCTTGACCGTATTCTCACTCAATGTTATTGTTAAGTATTACCGAAATAGCTTATTAAAATGTGTGTGTGATTCTGTTGCCTATTAATTTTTTAATTCTTTCTTTATCTTTGCTTTCAGGAAAACTGTAAAAATGAAGAGATCCTTTTGTCCTTGAAGTATGTCCGTCCAGGCAATGGCTTTGAACCTAAATTTCAGCTCTTGGAAAAGGTTGACGTGAACGGGAAAGACGCTCACCCTCTCTTCGTCTTCCTCAAGGAGAAACTTCCATTCCCGAGTGACGAGCCAATGCCCTTTATGAACGACCCCAAATTTATTGTGTGGAGTCCCGTATGCAGAAACGACATCGCTTGGAATTTCGAGAAGTTTCTTATTGGATCTGATGGAGTGCCATTCAAACGCTATGGAAGGAGATACCTGACCAGCAACATCGAGCGAGACATCAAGAAACTTCTCAGCATAGCCAATTAAAATGTCTTTTAAAGGGTTTGTGGGTCAAACGGGTGTCAAACTAAATCTTTAATAATCCTGCTTGCATACCTGAACCTATATGGGTCTCCAATATGTTTTTAAGGCAGGTTGTGCTCTCTTGTGCATGATGTTGCTGAGTTTGGAGTTTTACTTCATGAAGTTGTTCCTGTAAACATGCTAGTCTGTGGGGAGCAGCTGATGTACTGCAAAAGTCCTAACTGAACGGTTCCATTAAGCTCTTGTATGGCACAACATGCATTTTAGACCAATAAATATGAATGTTTTCTACTCAAGTCTCAAGATTGCCTTCTTTCGAATCAGCTTCAGTTAGCGTGGGAGGACTGGAACACAGACTTTTATGGTTTTATCTGTTGTGTAATACGGTACTGATCATCAGGTGCATTGAAGAGGTTCATTCTGTATTAATGAGTTCCAGTGGAAACTTATCTCTAGTGTGGGTGTGTGAGCAGGGAGTAGAATTTCCCACTGCAGTTACTAGGCCAAACATGTTTACACGGTAGCATTTAACCTTCAAATTAAAAAAAAATTTAAAAAAATAATTCATTTTGAAAAACTAAAATATAAGAATTGAGTACCAAATCAGTATATTAGAATGATTTCTGAAGGATCAGACACTGAAGACTAGAGTAATGCTGCTAAAAAAATTCAGCTTTGCCATCACAGGAATAAATTACATTTTAAAATGCATTTCAATAGAAAACAGTTTTTTTATTGTAATATAAGACAATATTACTGTTTTTACTGTATTTTGATCAAATAAATGCAGCCTTGGTGAGCATAAGAGACTTCTTTCAAAAACATTAAATTCTTAATTATTTCAAACGTTCGACTGGTTGGGTTTATACATTACTCAAACATAATCCCTAAATGCACACAACATTATTAAAAACCATTGCAAACTTTCATATACAACCATTTGTATTTACATTAGTCAAAACCAATACCAGTTTCCCCATGTACTCTCAAAACTGTTTTTATGTTGACTCTAGATGTGTAAGCCTTATTTCGCATTTAAATTTACTTGCATTGCATTCAAGGTTTATACATTTCGATCAGTTTTTGCATTCCATGGGATTCAACCCTTGGCATTGCTAGTGAAACACTCCACTGTTTGAGCTAGAGGAAAGCAAATATTATTCAAAATAGGTAGGCGAGTTGAACGCTGTAGATTATGATTCATAATTCATCTGAATCAAATGGATTGGCTTATTGGTGTATAATAAAAAATAAAAATACAAAGCCATTATCTATAATCAGGCTTCCACATTTTATTATATTTTCAATTCAAATAGGCTTAATCAAAATCTGGTGTTGCACATCTTGGCATGATAAATAGAAGAACACAAAGCAGCTATGTACTGTGCCCCAGATTATGATTATGTACATCTATGCAAGAAAGGTCTATGAAATTACAAAACAAAAATGTTTAAATGGATGTTTTGCTGATGTAGGAGCTGCGGGGGAGTCAATGATCAGTTCAAGTCTTAAATTTTATAGCTGGGTCATAAGTTATTTCAATAAAGAACAATAGTGGATTTACCAGTGACTGCTAATACCATAGAAAGGTAAACACCAGAACAACCATCTAGTTACCATTTTGCAGATTTCAAAATTTGCATGCTGTTTTGCCACACACACACACACACACACACACAAAAAGAATATGCTTTGTGTATTATGTTCTTAGCAGTATGAAGCACTTGTGTTTTGAGTTTTGAGTTGTTGCTAAAGCCATCCGACACACATAATGCCACATCTAAATACAGGGCAGATGTGCCAATGTACATCTACATGTTATAACAGCTAATCTTTGTGTCTTTAAGGTTATTCTTGATTAAAACAATGGCCATTCTTTGTGTTGCTCTTTGTTGTGTACATATACCTGTTCAAGTGTCATAAATATAGCACCACGTTCAAGCAGACTCCATATTCCTCTGGACTGAAGCCATTTAGAGAAACCATAAAGAGAAAAAAAGGAGTATTATTACAAAGCACAAATCATCGGATCAGAAATAAGATGCTTTGGAACTGTTTTGGGGCACGACCGTGACTTACGTTCACTTGTTCCACTGATTCTTATGCTTCCCTTTGCAAGGTTTTGGGGAGTAAAGGCTGTTTGTGTGAATATATTAGAGATCAGCCTCCCCCAAAATAACAACATGATAATAAACCCGACATTGTGATATCCTTATAGTCAAGCAGCTCTGAAAGTGAAATATTTCAAGACAACAGCCTCCGGCATGGTATACTTAACAAAACGCGTGGCTTGTGATAGGATAAAGGAAACATGGAGACAATATTTAATATAAGAGCGCAAGCTTCTCTGAGAGAATCTCTGTGCTTATCACCACACGTTTAAAGTTATTAAACACAGAGTCTATTCTTCACAGGAGGCACATGTTACAAGATGCTGATAGCTAGAGTCCAACGTAAGTGGGCAGAGGCATAATTTAAACATTTCAGAGGAGCGTAATGTTGCATACATAGTCTATTTTTAGGCATTTCCCCTCTCCTGATCTATTTCATCTAACATTCATGTCGTCCAAAGAGAGGTTATATTGCCGTTTCACCCTCATTCTCATTTCCGACTAAAAGAAATAAGCTTCTATAATCAGCAGGCATCAAGGTCCAAGAATAAAGTCTTTCATGTCACGCTTCAAACTAAAATTCTCTTTATTTATTATTAAGATTCTTTTTTGGCTCTTGATAAAGACGCATGTGTGAAAGAAAGAAAAAAAAAAAAAAAAAAAAAAGTAAAATAAAGCTAAAAACAGAGGGCCTGTTTGTGAGCCTTTAATAGTCACTGAAGTAGCCAGGGATGTGCGTTGATGCATTGATGATTTCATCTTTATGTAGTTTTTGTTTCAGTGCCAGTCCTTGAAAGACTAAAAGAAATTCAGTTGGTGTCCATGTGGTCGTCCAGGGTCTCTGAAGCTCCGCCTAGTGATGCGGAGGGGGTGGATTTGGACGGTGTGTCCGCGTCTCTGCGTTGGTAAAAGAGCACGTAGGCTGCTTTAGTCTGTGGAGAACAAAAAGTGACAATTTTGAGTCAGTGTACAAACCGCTATCTGCCTTTATGGGAGGGCAATGAGTCTTTGATATTCATTAACCACAGGAATGCTTTATGAGTCTGGAAAGGACATATTTTAATAAAAAGGAAAGTGTAGAAGTTTAAAGTCTCACCACAATCTGATCCTCAGTAGCAGCAGACACACTGCTGTCGTCAAAGTAATACCATTTGCCATCCATCTTGTTCTTGCCGTATGCCGTGTCTGCAAGAAGAATGAAACATGTTGCTCAACTGCTGAACTTACGTAATCGTAAAACTAAAAGATCGTTTCCGAGCAGCAATACAATGACAAAGATGTAAATGATCAACTATGTGTTAAAGTTTCTTTTGAAATCTATCAAACATATCATAGTTGAAAGGGAGAATAAATGATCAAGTAATAAAGGACAAATAAAAGACTATTTACACAACCTGAAAGTTGACCCAAGGAAAGAAAGGATTTCACTGAAAGGAAATTACAGAGTTACGAAATAACGGTAGACAAGCAGTAAGAGTGACTTACAGTGGCCTCCACCCATTCCTCCATAATGGTTGGAAACAGCAATGAGGTCATAGACATATGGGTCAGCTTTGGGGTCGCAAACAAACTCTGACATGTTCAAGTCCCTGTGTGAGAAAGTTTACATTTATTTAATAAAAAAAAAAAATTAAAATATTCCAGAAGTTTAAGTTGTAAAAAAAAAAAAAAAAAAAAAAAAAAAGCTATTCTTCAAACGCAAAATACTAAATAAGACATCAACAAAGCGTGTCTGCTGAAATTGATTATTTTACATTTCAACCACATTAATTTTTTTTTTGGCTCAATGCTTCCAATTACTAGATTCCAGTTCAGTGTTAGCCTACTCCATTTATCACAATGAACAATGGATGGGTTTGTCAGTCCAGACGAGCATGACTCAGCTTCACAGAAACTGACACCTGATACAATGCACCTGAATTCTATACACCCTTTCCTACTTCCTGTTCGGTAAGGTGACCTAGAGCACCCCCAAATGGGATAAGGGCCAAATGCTTGAGGCAAATATTATGGTGAGAAAAACAAATTGCCCAAAAGCATGTCATTGTTAGTATCTGATGTGTCAATATTCTGTATGCTACAGATGAATGTCACATTATAACTAAAATTAACTTATAATTAAGAAAATACAGTACAGTCCAAAAGTTTGGAACCACTAAGATTTTTAATGTTTTTAAAAAGAAGTTTCGTCTGCTCACCAAGGCTACATTTATTTCATTAAAAATACAGTAAAAAACAGTAATATTGTGAAATATTATTACAATTTAAAATAACTGTGTACTATTTAAATATATTTGACAAAGTAATTTATTCCTGTGATGCAAAGCTGAATTTTCAGCATCATTACTCCAGTCTTCAGTGTCACATGATCCTTCAGAAATCATTCTAATATGCTGATTTGCTGCTCAATAAACATTTATGATTATTTTCAATGGTGAAAACAGTTGTGTACTTTTTTTTTTCTTTCAGGATTCCTTGATGAATAGAAAGTTCAAAAGAACAGCATTTGTCTGAAATACAAAGCTTCTGTAGCATTATACACTACCGTTCAAAAGTTTGGGGTCAGTAAGAATTTTTATTTTTATTTTTTTAAAAGCAATTAAAGAGTTAATACTTTTATTCAGCAAGGATGCATTAAATCAATCAAAAGTGGCAGTAAAGACATTTATAATGTTACAAAAGATTAGATTTCAAATAAACACTGTTCTTTTGAACTTTCTATTCATCAAATAATCCTGAAAAAAATATTGTACACAAATATTTTGTACAATTGTACACATTAAATGTTTCTTGAGCAGCAGATCAGCATATTAGAATGATTTCTGAAGGATCATGTGACACTGAAGACTGGAGTAATGATGCTGAAAATTCAGCTTTGCCATCAAAGGAATAAATTACTTTGTGAAATATATTCAAATAGAAAACAGTTATTTTAAATTGTAATAATATTTCACAATATTACTGTTTTTACTGTATTTTTAATTAAATGTAGCCTTGGTGAGCAGACAAAACTTTTTAAAAACATTAAAAATCTTAGTGGTTCCAAACTTTTGGACTGTACTGTATATATATTACATACCAATACAAATTTAAACCTGAAGTCAGATATTTATTTGCCATCCTGAAAGTGGCCAAAGACAATAATAAACTAATTTCTGTGTAAGTGAGGAAACATTTGGCACCATCTGGTGGGAAATTAACAGAAGCACTCTACATGTAGAGGGCACACACTGGTTTCGATCTTTAAGGGACAAATCCCATGCTCTTTGGAGAATGATTACACACTTTAAGCTATTATGCAATTTAAAATGAACCCCATTAAGAGTCGTTAAATAAATAGCAATAATAATAATAATAATAATAATAATAATAAATATATTACACAAATCTAATTTATTTAATTTAAAATCTCTCCTTCAATCTATCCATTCATCCAGCTCTCCATTTATCCATCTCTCCATCCATCCATCAATCAATCATAATTGTCATTCAATTGTGTCATCTGCAGCAGCTGCATCTCGCAAAATATTTACCTAATTGGAAAATCCACGACCGTGTCAAGCTTGTCTCTCCAGCAGCGGTTGTAAGAGAATCGCTTCAGATGAACAACCAGAATGCGTGGGAGAGACCACAGGTCAAACTTCTTTGTGGCCTGCTGGTGTTTCTTACACGTGGGGCAGTACCTACAGAGGAGCACAGCAAAAATACACGTCATTAAAAAGGCACTAAATGTGGTTATACTTTGATAAAACATTTGACTTTGGAAGCAGGGGCTCCTCACCAGGGGTCATGTTCTCCTAGGGTCTCCATTGTAGTAAAGAGCTCGATGCATTCTCGTAAAGCTACCGTAGTCTTCTTCTTCTGAGCATGTAGCATGCTCTCATGTTTGTCATAGGCCTGGGAAGAGACTTTACATTAATATCCGCTATCATTAATGTCAGCTTGTCCAGTTTTGTGAAGATTATGACAGACATCTATGATCAGATGACCACTGTCATATCTCACTAGAACCCCCAATTACACAGGGCTTGCTCAACACTGATTGATCAACTAGTCGATTTTGAAAATATTATGCTTTTTCACCATTTAATAAGCACAGTTTCTTAACTCCCTGAAATGCCACGATAGTAGTCTTGAGTTTTCTACATCACAATGTAATAATTCCCGCCTGAGGCATATGCAAAAAAAAAAAAAAAAAAAGGGACGAGGCCTGGTTGAGTTGTGTTAGTAGTGTGATGAAACTCACGGTTATGGTAAGGGGCGTGACATTTCCGAAACACACTCAAAGCGGCTGACCATTCACAACACACTGGTCCAGCCGAACAATCAGAGCACACTGTGCTTTTCAGAAGGAGGGGCTTCATAGAGACGGGAACTAAACAGAGCGTTACTGACAGACTAGGAAAAGAGGTGCTGCAACAATGTAAAATGTGTGGGAAAAAAAAAAAACCTGTTTGTTGAACATTAAAGCATGAAATCCTGTTCTAGTAGACCCCAAAAACAAAATCAAGACTTTTTTCCAAAGCATAATAGCTCCCCCATTTTTTAATTTGTAATATTTCACATTTTTACCATTTATATTTTTGATCAAATAAATGCAGCCTTGGTGAGCATAAGAAGCTTATTTCAAAGACATTTTAAAAACCAACCCCAAACATTCAAAAAGTAGTGTAGTTTTGCACAGTTAGTGGGATGGAGATCATTACCTCAGCTTCCTGGTCATCGTAGCACAGTTTCTTCGTGTCTGAGTCCCAATCAATGGCTACTGTCGAGTGAGCTGTAGAAAGGCATATCTATCAGTTTTGATTCAAGGATATAATCCAAGTGATCCTAAAGAGTTCACATTAAACAAAATAGCGTTTCACGTTTAACAATTCACCAGATTCATCTGATTATTTTTTTGTATGACTATGAAATGCAAAAAAATTTGATAGTTACTTGTGAGCTTTAGGAGATTGCCATCAAACGGGAGAGAACTGATGTTGGCTGTGCCGTAGGAATTGACCATGCTGAAAGAAAAGAGTTTTGGCCGAGAAGTAAAAGATTTTCCTCCGCTGCTATTGGGCCCATTCTCTGGTTCAGAATCCTCCTCTCCATCCACAGCATCCGAGTGGCTGTTTTCTGGTTCTGGACTCTCCTGGTGGTCCATGGCTTCCTCATCGCCTAAAACACATGCATGCAACAAAATCCGATCTGTGTCAGATGTCAGTGGGGAGAAAAAAAATAAAAAATTCTAGGGGTGACCCTGAATAGTCGACGATTCGAATCTTCGATAGGAGGAGCCTGATTCGACTACCAGTCTCACAGTCGAATCTTCGCAGAGGTGTTATGAGAGGAGATATGGGGGCACTCAATATCTGATTTTACATAGACATACTGATTCTTTCCCAATATGTTAATATACAGCCTATTATGTTAATACCATAAAAAAAAAATGTGAAAAGAAAGAAGCTTTTAATAAATATTTTTAATGTGCGTGAATAAATCCAACCACCCCTGTGACCGATTTAAGTTTCACTTCCATGATCCGTGACCTGCAGAGGAGCATCTTTGCGGCAGGGATTAAATCTTTAACAATGTCTGGGATAAAGTGTAGAATTGGATGCACTTTGAAATGTTAAAAGATGATCCAAAAAACGCATGATGCAAGTTGTGCCAACAGCTCATGTCCTATAGGCCTACAACTCAACAACGACAAACACTGCGGCACGCTTCTGCCGGCCAACGAGCTGACTATAGCGCGCTATTTGAAAAGATTCAAACGTACACAGGCATATCGCATGAAAGACTGGATTTTTCTCTCTCAGTCAGGTAGGGTAGCTACAAATGATTTCAAACTATTTTAGACGGATGTAATTTGATTTTTGGATGCTGTTAATGTTTAGCTAAAAAGACTGCCACTCCAGTTCAGCGTTTATTGTTTCTGTAGTTAAAAAGACAAAGTTGACAATTCTGACTATACTTTCGTTATTTTAATAATTTCTTTAATTTTAATTTATTTATTGATCACTCTGGGTTATCTAATTTAATTAATTGTGGCTTGTGTGTTGAATATATGTTCCCCTGCACTTCAGGCATTTTGCAGTTTGACTCGATCATATTTCTGTTCTAATACAATTCTGAAAATTAATGTTTGTTAAAATAAATAAATAAATAAATAAATAAATAAATATATATTTTTTTTCCTTCTTTTTTAAGAATTTAATTTTTTGGTGCATCAATGTTGCGCTGTATAGTTAAAGCTTGCTTGCACAGACAGTTTAGCCGATGTAATTTGATTTGCAGACATATGAAATGTATATCTGCAGTGTGGCTTTTCTGCAGTTATTTTTATATATATTTTAAGGTTTGTTGATCCAAAATGGTTTATTTGTTTTCTTCTATATCTTTGTGTGGTGTTCTGTACATCGTGGCTGTGAATGTTTATCCAGATTGCCTTTCATTTGTTTAAAAAAGATAAAATTATTGTCAGTTTCGTCTATCACTTGACAGGTAGTTTGGTCGGTTTATTAGAAAGACGTTTCTCTGTGCTGTGTGTGAAAGAAAATAAAAGTTGTCTTAAGCCGCGCCCGCGGGTAGGCTATAGGCCTTAAGCCTACTTCATTTTCCGTGTCCCGCTCCATCTCGTGCACAGTTCAGCGCGCGCTCTTTCAAAGTCCGTGCGCACTCTATAGTGGACTGCTGTTTTTCAAGCTTAAAATACCCCCTCCCCCAACATATATGATTCGACTATCAGTCGAATATAGGCAATCTGATTCGAATCGGATTCAACTATGTAAATCCGTAGTCGAGGACACCCCTAAAAAATTCTAAAATGACAGTGTGAATACAGCATTTGGGAGCTTTATAACAAGTTTGAGTATCATACCATCACAAACTCCATTGGGGCCATTGCAGGAGTGGTTGCTGCCATTGGATCCAGCACTGCAGGATGCTCCATCTGAAACTGGGCTGCTGCAACCACTCAGTCCTGTGCTGTGACTGGACACTGAAGCGAGGTATTCTGGTGATTGGCTGCTGCTAGATGATGTGGCTGAGGCAGATGCTCTGCTGTCCGTAATGGTACCCTGTGAACGTTTAACGTAACGCCTAAAACAAAAGAGAATAAAAGGACAACCAAGTTTTTAAATGACAGAATCAGTGTAACATTAGAATAGACCAACAAAACACAATACCAACCCGATCCTCTCCAGCACGCGCTCATAGAGGGTATCCACGGTGAGGTTGTGGCGTGGGACGGTTATGAGGAGAGGCTGACCAAAGAGCATTGTGCCTGAAGAGCCTCCGCTGTGCTTAGCATGCCTCTCTCTGAAGTACACTGGCAGGTTCATCCTCTCACTATCTTCCTCTAACACCTCATAACTAAACCAGAATGACACAATCAGTAAAAGACCAGTAATTAAAACACGCTCAGATGAACGGACAAAACCAACAGTATGCAATACAACTCAATGAACATTCATCAGTGTTCAAAAGTTTGGGGTCAGTAAGATTTTTTTGAAAGAAATTAATACTTTTATTCAGCAAGGACGCATTAAATGGATCAAAAGTGACAGCAAAGACATTTATAATGTTATAAAAAAAAAAATCAATTTTGAATAAATGCTGTTCTTTTGAACTTAATGGCTGCTGAAAATTCAGCTTTGCAATGATAGGAATAAATGACATTTTAAAATATTAAAAAAAAAAAAACAACTATATTACTGTTTTTTGATTAAATAAATGCAGCCTTAGTAAGCATAAGAGACTTATTTCAAAAACATTAAAAATCTTACAGATCCTAAACTTTTCAATGATAGTGTAAGAATTTAAGAGATGGCTTACACAAAAATGTCATCCTTCTCCATAATTTGATTGAGACCATCATCCCGTTTGTAAATTTTGTGGAATCTGTGATTGTAAACATCTGCCACCACCATCTAGAAGAGACAAAACAGGAACACCAAGTCTCAGACTGTCCACTATAACTTTAAGCAAAATGTTATATAGACACAAGTAGAAATTGTTCATCTAAATGTGAAAACAGCCATAATTTATTCAACCTCATTTTGTCTCATACTCAAATGATTTTTTATAATGGAACACAAAATGTTCACTCTGCTCTTTTCCACATAATGTAGGAATACAATGGCCAAGTCCTGTCAAACTCCAAAATAAAAAAATAAAAAATAAAAAAGTAGCCTACATGAAGTACATGATGTTTTTATTTTTGAGTGAACTCTATCATATCAGAATCATAAACAATGGAAAGATGATTGTTAGTTTGAAATGCTGGGATCAGAAAGTCTTACATTCTCTGAAGGAAGTCCAGATAGCTTGGCCAAAGCACTGCACAGGTCTGCTACTACACCCATTTTGGGAACCACTACACGATACTGGAAGATAAATGGATTTTTAGCCCACATCTTGAACTAAAACCTGTGCCTGAGTGTTTTCAGGAAAACGGGTCTTACTTGCATGGGTCTGAACTGCGGGTCAGTGCGAACCAGGAACACCTCCATAGTGCGATCCTTTTTCATGGGCAGGGGCAGTGTGAGGTAGCAGAAGGGGTCAAAGGTAACAGAAACTTTGGAGCATTCTGGGCAGACCAGTGTAGACTTGAACAAGCCATGGAAGATGTCCACGATAATGGAATCGTTCCGCAACCGGTGATTCGCCCATGCCTCCTTAGCTACAATCTATAGACAATGAGATACCCACAAATCAAACATTCTTCAGTTTAAAGCTTAAGTGAAAGTACTATTCTAAGCATTTGACAAGTACAACACATCGACTGTATATAAAAAAAATATAATAATAAATTATTATATTATATTATATATTATATTATATTGTATATATGGGCAGCACGTCTCTGCTTCCTTCTAATGTAGAAAAATGAAGCCAAAACATCCCAGTAATGGTCATCGCTTATTACGTTGTTTGGAGACCCAGTCTGCGCAGTAGTGGAGCCGTGGTATCAAGGTTCTGCCCACACTCAATCGCAAGCACAGCTGTCAATCATGACGTTACATTGTGTTTTTATAGCATCAAATAACTAACTAAAACTGTGATGAGAACTAAATAAAATGACAAAAACGATCTTTGGAAAAAAGTTATTTGAAGTGTTATTGGATTTTACATGTAGAGAGTGGAATTTGACCTATACTGCAGTCAGCCACAAGGGGGTGAACGAAATGCTTTGGCTTCACTTTCCAGGACTTGTGTGGCACACTTGGCACAACAGAAATAAATCAAGTCATTTTGACTACTTCTGCATTTTACTTTTAACTAAAATGCATGTCTTGTGGTGTACACATAATGATGTGAGGTTTACCTCATCAGGCCGCCCCTCAGCATCTCTTAGGGCCAGGTAAGGCTTCTTCTTAACACGGTTAAGGTCCTCATGTAGACCGTCCAGCAGAAAGGCCAGCAGCTCCTGAGAGTCTTGTTGCTGGTACCCTGAGAACTGCGGGGCAAACCGACCCACCTGGGTCTGAACAGAGAGAAGAGAAACTTAACATTCAGATTGAGGGTGTGTGTTGGAAATGTTAATTGACTTCTAGAGTAATTTATCAAACACAGATCCACTCACTTTAAAAGTGCGTGGAGCCACATAACTGCTCCGACTAAGCCACGTCTGTTTGACCAGATCTGCGTAGGCCTCTGCAATCTCCCCTCGCATCCCTAATGGATTTTCCCGGTTGATCTCGGCTTCATACCGGTCCTCCAGGAAATATTCCGTCAGAGGGGGAGTGTTGCTCAGGCACTGTAATTAGAAGGAAAATAGTCTTAATCAAGGAATATAAATGCCATAACTACACCATCTGGGCCCAAAAAAGCATCTTTTTCCATTGACAGCCATCAGAGGATCTAAGTGCCCATGAGAAAAATGCATACTGAATATGCACTTGCGTACCTGGAGGGCAGAGTTCATAAAGCAGGTGTTGCCCAGGTTGCTCAGACCGCAGAGGCCCGGTTGAGCAGCAGATTCTCTGTAACTGTAGGAGGAGCTGTAGGAGTTATAACTTCCCAATCTGCAAAAGGTATGGTGGGTTAGCAAAGACATGTACTACGAGGTAACACCACAATTTAAACCAATTTAGACCACCACATTTGGTCAACCAAATGCTGAATACAGGAAACCTGGCCTGAAACTGAAACCTTGATTCAGTTCCCCATTTAAATTCTCCCAGTAAGGAACTAAACTGACTGTGGAGTAATCTAGTTTTATGTTATTTAAGCTTACCTGTTACCAGAAGTACTGTTGTTCAGCATGTAGCCAGAGTTGCTATTGCTATCCCCATTCGTTATTGTAGAGGATATGGTAGCAGATGAGTTTGAAGAGAGTTTTGGGGAGGTTGTATAATTCCGAGAGGTGGAAGTACTGGACCTATGCATAAATCAAAGAATTCCGTTAGGGTTATTTAAAGCAATGTTATAAATGACAGGAGATACTGGCAACACAAAGTAACTGATTTAAAAGAAAACTTCCAATGATTTTCTGAAAAAAAAAAAAAAAAAAAAAAAAATAGCAAAAGTAATACCCCTCAGATACCTCCATATCTGAAACTAGAAGAGAGTTTTTAGCATTAAGCTGCTTAAGTGTGAGAACAATCTAAACTGCATGTACATACTTGGAATGGCAGGACTGTCTGGGCCATGTGCCATCCTCATTCTTCTTCTCTATAACAAGCACCTAAGGAGTGAGATGAGATTGATTAGGTGAATTCATAAATCCTTTGAAAATGTCAGTCAGCCTCAAAACAGCCACAACTGGAATCAATGGAATGAAGCGCAATGGTTTACCTGCCCCTGAAAAAGCCCTGCGTCCTGTACAGTGCTGTCAAGCTTGTTAAGTTGTTCATAAGTGTTACTCATGTATTTATTCCAAAGACGTGTTTCCTTTTCAGATGGGATGTCAAATAAAGACCGCATCTCCTTCTCAATAGTATCTAGAGGGGGGGAAAAATTATTGCATATAGAGCTGCACAATTTTTAGTAGTGCAATTTTGAGTTTAAATCGAAAGGAAAAACAAATGCAGAGCTGCTGATAATAGCTGTAAACAATTAAAATGAATGAACAGTTTTCTTATTATTACTTATTACCAGTGCCTTTTAGTGGTTATAATGGATATAATTAGTCATCCAAATACTAATTATGAGGAAAACTGATATTTTCTGGAAGGCTTATGAATCTCATACCTATAGTGTCTGCTTTGCTGAAATGGCGGGTGACAACTTTTTCCATGTTGTCATTTTCACATAGGTTCAGCTCTAGCAAATACACTTCCACTTTACAGTGCTTCACAAACATTCCATGTTCAACAACCTGGAAAACAGGTTTATAAATATAAATGAATCGATCCACAACTCAACTCAAAATTTCTTAATTAAGTCTTTAACTGTGAACATAAAACATGAAAATAATATAACATGTAACGCTGCCTGTAATAACTCATGTATATCAGACATGGGTAAATAAAGGCATCAAAAAGGAAAACAGAAAACCAAGAGATACAAAAATTTAAAAATCAATCCTACATGATTAGTATCACAAATAAAGCAAGAGACAAAGCAACAAACAGCAAAACAAAGAAATAGGGGAACCTTTCTGATGATGGGTTTCTGACCCTCCAGACAGCCATACCAGCTGACCAGCTTATTCCAGGCCTCTGTAGGCACTAAAACATAGTCTAACTCATCTATGAGATGCTCTTTCAGCGTCTGGGACTCGTTATCTATGATATAGAAAGAAAAAGGGAAATCATTAGAACACATTAGAGGCCTTTAACACTATACTGTATTATCTAACAGAATTAGCCATGCTAGGTTCAGAAAATCATGGTGACTTCCTTCCATAAAAAACAAAGGATACATTTTGGACTTGTCGCTTTTTTTCCATGTAATTACAATAAATGTGGGGGGGGATCTTTCAAGCTTCAAAAAGAATGAAAAGCACCAATAAAAAAGGCCACAACTTTAATCCAAGTCTTTTGAAGTCACATGATAGCTTTGGGTGAGAAACATCAAAGTAATTAGTCAATGATAATCTTGTCCTCCAGTGTGCTGTTAACTTAAATGCTGTGACTGTATCGAGTCGGTGAACTAAACTCAATCAGATCAATCTGATTAATAAACATATCATTTAGAATTAAATAAAAATATATGCATTTTCTGGTTAATGGTGATTTATAGAAGAGAATGCAAAAAATAAAAGTAAATAAAAAAAAAAAAAGCTGAGTTTGGATGACATTAGGGTGAAAAAAATTAAAGAATCTAATTTTGGGGTGAACTATCCCTTTAAAGACTGAAACATCATAACTCAAGTACTCGGTAAGCCCCTTAAAATAAAATGACCCACACAGCTTTGAATCAGATATTCATTTTTAAATGTCTCCAGTAGAATAACAAAAACCGTTTTACTGCTGGCAAAATTAACCCATTTTTCACAACACCTGTCTACTAGAATGTGGCAAAACAAAGATAAGGCACAACACTCAATATTCATTACCTGAAAAGAGTCCAGAGTTGTCAATGGGTCCTGGGTACAAATTGTGCTCTCCAACATTGTACAAATCCCAACTGTCAAAGCCCACATATTTCTTCCATTGTTTGAACCACCGGCTGTCAATCAAATACCTAAACAAGTAGAACAATAGGTGGAGATCAGAGAAAAGTCAGGGAAAATGGACAATAAATGTTGCTCTCCTAAAATATAAGGCCTAAACTGATAGCAAAGCAAATATCTAGTGTTGTCACACATCTACCGATATAGAAGTCAAAAAGGTCTTTCTTAATCTCATCCAAAGTAGGAACTTGTTCCACATAAGCTTGTTAGCAGTTGATTCCACTCTGCCAAGGGACAAACAATATAGTTTGATAAGAAATGCCAAAAGTCCAAATCAAAAGGGATGGGTCACACAAAAGTCAAACTGTCATTGCTTACTCGCATATGACTTACTTTCTTCTGTGGAACACAAAAGGAGGCATTTATTTTTGTTGTAGGGGAAATACATTTAAAAGTGAATGGTAACAGAAGCTTTCAGTCTCCTAACTTTGTGTAACATCTCCTTTAAAATTCATGAAAAACAAATTGTGAAATATCCTTTAAGTTAATTTTGAAATGTTCATTAATTCATTAGTTAAACTATGAAGCTCCATCTAAAAATAGAGTAAAGTGACCTTAAAGTTAGTTCACCAAAAAATGAAAACTGTCATTTACTCAAAATCAAGTTGTTCCAAACATGTATGAATTTCTTTCTTCTGTTAAACAAGTTATTTTTAATAATGTTGGTAACCAGACAGTTGACAGTTGTTATTGACTTCCATAGTAGGAAAAAAAAAAAAATACTATGGAAGTCAATGTCTACCATCATCTGTCTGGTTACCAACATTCTTCAAAATATCTTTTGTGTCCAACAGAAGAAAGAAAGATTTGGAACAACATAAGGGTGAGTAAACTATGACAATATTCCTTTTTGGGTGAACTATCCCTTTAACTAACAACACTAGAAGTTACATGTTTGAATAAATTAAATAGCCTAGGTTTAGTACAATGTACTGAAAGTACTTTTAATCCTTCTGAAACTTATATGTTGTCCTTTCGAGTGAGTAACTAGCCTCTTCTTACAGACACAGTTTTCAAAATAAAAGTGGACAGGTTATCCAAATACTTTTGGTATTAATAACAAATCGATTTACATGCTAAATATTGTATTATATGTATTTGCCATTTAAACACCATTAATTCCAGATGTATTTTTTGTGTATTTAATATCGGTGCCATAAACTCTTCTATTGGCAAACAACATTGTGAGTGACTGGGTGTTATCCAGAGGCCATGACAAAGCACTGCCTTGCTGAAATACTTGTTTAGGTAGTTTAGTCTTCCCCACAACTTCACAGGGAGAAGTTTGACAGTAATTTTAATCTAGTTTGACAGTTCCTCTAAAATAAGGTTGACGTCTGACAGAAATTAACTCTTAACTCGTCAATGAGACACAAACAAGCCTGGCTAACTAGCCTCGGCTAATGAAGTGCCTTACATGCCTGACGCTACTGTGCCATGTAGCTTATCTGAGAACTGATAACCGACAACGGGGTGGTTGAGCATATTTACGAACCCTTCAGCCACTAACGTGTCTGAAATAGTCTTATTATTACATAAAGGAGACATCGAAGCAGGAAAACGTGGACAATTGAGGAGAAATAATAAGCTACGGCTGGTTAATCTGTGCTAACTGGCTACAAGACAGCTTCCTCGTTTTATAACCGACATAAATAGTGTTAAATCTTGATTATTTTAAAACGCAGGCTTGCCGTGTACACCGCCTTAATAATAATGGGAGCCTGCTAGTTTATCGGTGTTAGCGAAGCAGGTGGTTGTCCACAGCCCAGCTAGTGAAGGGATTTCCGGCAGCCGGTGTCTCCGTCAGTAGGCCTGAGCTGATGCCGACAAGCGAGCCTTGACTTCGGCTTCATTTAAAAACCTCTTACCACTCGTCTCCCTTTCGAAGTGGCGTTTTCAGCAGTGTCCCGATACTCTGCTTTTGACTTTCGGTGGACGGTACTGGTGTCTGTGTGATCCCCGGCTTCTCGTCAGGGTCCGAAGCGGTACCCGACTCGGGTCCGCCTCCCTCCGCCATCGTGCAGCGAGTGAACCCGCAGTAATCGCGAGCGCGCTGAAGTATACAGGGGACGCGCAGAGCTAGATGGAGCGCGCGTACCAGGCTGCCGAACTCGAATAGTAGTTCGTTACATGTATTCTTGGCAACAACACGAAGGACGTGAGGCCGGTGGATCATTAAAACAAATTTTGCTATGCTTTATGAAAAGCTAGGGCTCTGGGAAGATATGCAGATTGGTGTCCACATCCCTGACAGCTTATGTATTCCTGTCAGCCGCGTTAACAGGTTTTGACTGAGAGCGGACCATTTGACATATTGTTCCTATAATTATTTTCTAATATATTGAGCTTTAAATTGAATGGTGAACTTAAAAGTCAATAGAAATTTTTTTTTTTTAAATATTAAAAAAGTTAATGTCCTTGACAGCAATTTAGTGTCGGCCCAGATCTGGCCGCATGTAATCCACATGTACCAGATGTGGGATCCGGGCCACACTGTGTTTCCGTCTGGGGTCTTGCTATTCTGAGGGGGGTAAAAAAAAAAGTCAAAATAGTCAGAATTGTGAGATAAATAGGCGCAATTACCTTTTGCATTTTTTATTCTGTGGCGAAAGCAAGCTTCCATAGATTCATAAACCCTGTAGGCCTACTGGAAATATGATGATGAAGTCTTAATTTTATTAAGGTTTATTAACACGAAAATTAAATGGAATTGGTTTTAATAAATAGCATTTTATTAAAATGTAGTTAAGAAACAAAAAGAGAGAACAGAAACAAAAAAAGTAAATACATTTCTAGTACTTTTAATGTAAATGCAAATTATATTTAGGATATTAACTGACTTTAGGAAAAAGAAAAGGAGTTTGGTAACATAGGCCAAAGTCTCTTAGGCAGAGCAAATTTGTAACATTTTGAAAAAAAAATACTGAAGTAGCCTGTCCTGTAATGAATCTGCACAATCAGACCAGAAACATGATTTTTAAAAAGTAAATGGGGTCAATTAGGATTTTATGTCGACTTTAATGGTGGATCCGCTTTTCTTCAGAAATGGTAGAAAAATGAAGTAAATAAATCAGAAAATAAATACAGAATACAGAACAGTGCATCACTGTTTAGTAAAACAGGTTGTATTAAAAATGTACACATCCAGTAAATGTAGTGAGGGACATTAATTTTATAAAACCAAAGATGATATTTAATAGAAGTCAAATAAATATACCAAACATGCCAATAAATTCTAATCTCCGATCTAAATTAGTTTAATGGCAAAAAGTCTTTTTACTACATACTCAGTGCATGGTATTATTGGCACCATAAGAAAGCATCTAAAACGCTAGCAAATTTAGGAATATGCTATTTATATAACTGAACCCAAGTTATGGAGAGTTCCACTTTTTAAATCACATTACTTTCTAAAACTTCCTGTTTGCATACTTGGTCCAAACAATCAAATGGTCCTAGTAAAACAAGAACATGGGGCTCTTAAAACAACTAAAGTTAATGAAAAGTTGTTAAAACAAAAATAAAGATGACAGCAAAAATCATTAGGGAATGTTTTCAAGAAAACCAGGCCACATGCTACACTATAGGGTGCACTGTAATGTTTCCGTTGCGTTTCATGAATGCAGTCGCAAGAGATAATCCAAAAAGCTTTAAGCTCAAAGCTTTTCACACTATGACACTGAAGTCTGATAAAACATGAACGATGGAGGGAATGGTGCATGCAGATGACACAAAATGTGATATGCCTGCAATGAGCTTTGACACTTTCTAGAAATCTGAATGGAAGCGTTTTGTCACTCCCACAACCAGTCCAACAATTCACTCTTCTAATTTGATGAGGTCCAGAACCTCTCAGTAGTAGACAGGCACTTAGAAGATGCCCGTTGGCAAGTCTTTGCTGAACATCCCAGACAAGTCCAAGTCCTTACTCATCAGATCCTCCTCAACATTCTCCAAGGCCCACTGGTGATCAGTCAACTCCAGTGCCTCCCATTCAGCCTTAAAAAAAAAAAAAAAGGCAGTACAGAATATTTATACAAATAAATCTTTACCTATTTTTTTTCTAGAGAAAAATAGATAAAGGCCATTTAGTTTCCAGCCCCAAAATATTTTATGAAATAAACCAAAAAATAACAATAAATTTAATATGGTTAGAGCACAGGTCAGCAAACTTTCTGCCATTTTTAAGTTTCTGAGTTAATCTCAAAATTTGTGTAAATACACAAAAACATATTTTAAATATTCAGAATGGCTAACATAGAAATTGTGCATAACCTTAAATATTTGTAAAGCAATTTTTCATAAACTTTTACATTTGTCAAAATCCTTTAGTTTGTTTGCTTGTTTCCAGGTTTAAATTAGACTTTGGAGAACAGATTTCCAATGGGCCTATTTACACCTGGTCATTTATGCATTTTAACTGATTGGATAGCTATCCGTTTTGTTAAAACTATTTCATTTACACTTGGTAAGATAAATGTGTCTTCACAAAAATAATATAAACCTCATTTTCAATTCCCGCATTATAAGCAAATTTAACGGAGTTCACGTCAAAGAAAGAAACAGATATGAGCTTCATTTTATTTATCATAAGCCAATTTCAAGATCAAAGGAGAGAGAGCGGGATCAGCACTGTGTGTTAAGCTTCAGAATGTGACACTGAACCTTCAGTTACATTTGCGGCAGTTTGCACGCTGGCCTTCTGAAGAGATGCTCAGCTACTCTGTGGCGATGCGTGCTGCAGTCATATCTGGGTACTGGGAGCCATTATAACATGCTCTCACATGTTTAGTTTTTACCATTTTAGGAGGAGTAAAATTTACATTTGTGGCTTCAACAACCAGATGCATTTTGTTCCGTTTCATCTTCAATGCAAAAAAAAAAAGCCCTCTCTTTCTGTCTTTTCACGATTTGATAGCTATCCAATCAGAGAAGACACATGAAGTGACCTGGTATGCATGAACAGAGTTTCCACATGCATATATGTGTGACTCAATATACTTGGTTGAATATCTCCAAAATTTATAGCATTGACTATGTGCAGCAAACAAGCTGTGAGCTGTCAGTCAGTAACTTGTGTGCATGTGATGCGCAGTGGTCACACTTTCTAATGGTTTATCAGAGCTACACGCTTTCATTGACTTGCGCAGTTTAATTCTCACACTTTAATAGGATTTATAACTGTGTTGCTATGAGGAATGATTACCTAAAATGTAGATCTGTATGCCAAGTATGAGGTACTTTATCTAAATGAAATACATACACCTCTCGCTTTTGCTCACGTGCTCACGATTACCCCTCTGCCTGCCAGTGATGGCACGTGTGCCATAGGCTGGCAGTGCCAACCCCTGGGTTAGAATATAGCTGATACCTTGAATGCTTTGTTTGTGTCAGCAGGCATTGCCATTGCAGCACCACTCATCTGTTCCTGCATGATGCGAGACTGATCTGCACCTGTTGAAAAAGTATGAAAATGAATTCATATAACAAAGACTTTAGATATACAAATATGGTGCAAATATGGTCATCACGTCACTGCAGCTGCTGAATTTCCAGTTGCCATGAACATTCACATGCGCATTGGCTGGTCCAGCCTGAAATGTAATCTTTTATTGCCTGAAATTGCTGCTCGGAAGCATTTCAACAGTGAACAGACTTTCCTTGAAAAAGACTTTTATATATAAAGGGCCTACCCTAGTTAAGTGATACAAATGCAACATAAAAATATGCATATAATTCTAAAATTTATTTGAATTTTAGGGCAAAAATTTAAAGCTGAAATCTATTGCTACAGTACAAATTTTATTAAATTGACAAAATGCCTTTTTTTTTTAGATATTAAATATTTCATAGCAGACAACTGACAATATTTACATCAATATTACAATATGGCATCACCATTGGAGTGGGTAAAAATTATGGTGAATTGAAATCGAACATCAGTGAGGTTATTTACCATTGTCCTGTCCAAGGATGAGAGAATACATGCTCCTGAGACCAAAGACATTCAGGAAATACCAAGAGGCTGAACTCACCCTGTTAAAGCATACAGCAAGAGGTTATTTAAAGATACAGCTTTGAATAAAATAAGAACATGAAAAACAATTAAAGCTGTGAGTGCCCTAACCAGGAGGCATCTAGAGAGAGCAACTCAATTCCCTGCTGCAGCATCGGCTTGAAGCGGAGCGTGAGAGGGAATGGCACCTTTGCTAGGGAGAGAACAGAATTATAAATGCGTTAAGATGAATTCTGTGACAGAACAAGAAGCCATATTTGATAACTAAAATTGTATATCTTACTTGTGACAAACCCAGAGAAGGTCCAGTTGATCCAACCACCAATAAGGATCATAGGCAGGACATTTGTAACATTGCCTTTCATCATGTCTGTCAACATGCTGGGATCTAATCGAATAAATAACATCACATTAACCTTGTCATTCAATCCTGTCATTTTATGATACCTCCTATGCATAAAAGAATGTCGGTTTAAAAAGACTCACCTGTCATTGGGGAGGGTGGGACCACCTTTCTTTTGGTTTTTTTGAAAAACCCATCTTCTTGATTATTGAAGTAGAATTTTCTCATCAAGAAAGACTATTTTAGCAAGAAATAACATTTCAGTTTTAGTATTTCGGTAAGGTCCCAATCAAAAGACACAAAAGATAAGAAGGGCTCACTTGTTTGGGGATGTATTTTCCATTTTCCCGTAAAACTCTGCTCCGGATGAGAACCTGGCTGTGTAGAGAACATGAAGCACAAATCTTCAGTGTTATGTCATTTGAGTTGCAAAATGTGGATGGATAATAAAACAGTCCAATGAAAGTTACCTGTCTGAAACCTGCTCTAACGTGAGCTTCTTGTCACTTTGTAACAGAATTGAGACATAATGGCGGATCACTCCAACCAGAAAAGTAATAAACACAATAGGCAACACAACCCAAAGGCGAATGTTGGAGTCCAGGAGGAGCTCGGGCTCAGCCATGCTTCTGTGAAGGGATGTTGATGGTAAATGCCCACCCTAAAACAGACAAACAATAGTAATCTCTTCGACTTAATTTAGTAATAAAATAACTTGCAGATAATTGTAAACCAATGTGAATTAATGGTTAGCACATCAATGATATGGTCATTTGTTAGATTTCTATTCCCTCAAGTGCCTAATAAATGTTAAGTCTGCTTATAACATATGGTAGTCTTTTGAGGTTGCAGTTCTATTTCACCGAAGGACTGGACTAACGATTTATTAAATGATTGTTAAGCTCATATATGTGTATGATGTATCTACCGGATTTAAAACATACAGGACAAACAAAAAGAAAAGCAGGTGCTTCGGATTCTTTAAATCCACCCATTTTAACGTCGCGTCAGGGTTAGCTTGTTGCTAACAACCTTCTTTCAAGCTTAGGGTGGAGATGCATCATTTATTAGCATATACACACCAGCACCGATCATATGCTATATTCTCGACGGTACCTGTTGCGACAACTTAATCATAATGCATTTATTGTACCTGCTGTCGTATTCAAATGATGGTTTATCTCAGAGAAGCCGGATAACGACTCAAGACAGGATGCGACACCATTGAGTCGCTGCTGCTGTAAGGACGTGAACGCACTGCACCCAACAGTTTTTCAGAATAAAAGTCTTTTTCACAATCAAAGTTCAAAATCAAAGAAATATGGCATAAAAATGTAATTCTAATGTATAACTGAAATAATGTAATTCTAAATAAATGTATATATTTATTACATTTTCATTTAATAACTATACTGTCAATTAACCTTTTATCTTTTTTGACCCATTTTCATTATAAAACACGTTTTGGTATCAAGATATTCCAAATATTTTTGTAAAAACAATTTTGGTTTTATTAGTATACAGCTTTAAACTATTTATCAAAATTGACCACAATTTTTAGGGTAATAGGATGATTAAATTAAAAAAAAAAAAAAATACATGAGTATAATTTACTGAATTGTTAAGATTTTAGTGTATTGTTAAATATTACAACATTTCATAATATATTACATAAATTAAAGAAAAATATTTAATTTATGTAATATATTATGAATTTTATTATCACTCCAGAGATGGTTGGAACATTATTCAGCATCTGACATTGCATCTGAAATGACAGTATGAACAATGTTATTTTTTAGTATGATGCCATGCAAAAGAAAGGACATGACATTTTAAGGTGCTAAAGAGGATCTTTTCGTCGACTGAGAAACCAAAGACTTACTGAGTTTTTTAAATGAGCGCATGCGTAAGAACAGACCCCCCTCCTTCATAGCTCATTTCGAGGGAACACCTCCCAAAACTCGTGCACGAGTATTGGAACACGAGTGTTTACCACCGGCATTCGCTGTGTCGTGTTAGTGGATTCATTATGTCGGACTCACCGCAGGTAACTCATAATCCGCAGTTGTTACTCCTGTTTCCTGACAAAAACATTGCATGCAATGCCTGTGGAGTGTGGAAAGTTACTGGAGCGCGCATCCGCGCACGTCTCGAACAAGATACGTCACGGCAGTGACTGACAAGCCAGAGGGCCAATCCACACATATCTCTCACAAGGAACGTAATGGCAGTGACTGACAAGCCAGAGGGCAGATGATCGCGTAAACAATTGGCTGATGTATTTAAGGCCCTACCTCGTGCACAGATGATGTATATTAATGTTATTCCTTTCAGTGCACCTAATAAATAGTCTTTTATCAGTTAGTAAAGACAGTTTCAAGTAATATTGCAAAAATGTATTAAACAAAACATCCTCTTTAGCACCTTTAACCTAATGGAAAACATTTTTTACAAATTATTTTATGTAATATAATATACACACTCATTCATGTATTGTGGTAGCCATGTGGGTTCTGAACAGAAATCATTTGATTCACTCTGTCTGAAGTAACAGTCTTTTGTCTTAAAACAACAGCATCTTTAAGAAATGTACAATGTGCTCAAAATGTACAAAGAACAAAACTCCAAAAATATTCACAACACATTTTAATACTGTGGTCTGTATAAGAAAACAACACATGAAATGCTCTTCCATTACAAACCACATCCTCTCATATCAACACTGGCATATTTATTAACAGGCAGTTTCTGCAGCATTTGGTCCACTAAAAGAAACCATAGCCAATTAGATCTAAAAAGGGGACTATAATAGAAACATTAAGTAGTGTGACTGAAATGCACAGAACTATTTTACAATAGCTTTTAGATATAAGAAGAAAAACAACAAACATAAATATAATGGAAACTGTTGGCAAAACCTCAAAAAAAAAAAAAAAAAAAAAAAAAATCAAAGAAATGGAATTTATAAACCGGGGAAATTTTAACAACCAATCCAATGCTCACACACACTCAGCCTACACAAAAATGCAATGAGCAAATGTGCACATACCCAGGGTAAAAAAATCTTTTTTGTATTTACACCATATTAACTGTTGCCATGATATAACATTGCACATACACACATACCGAGACAAGTTTAGTCCAGGATGTATCAAATGTTGAACAGGTTTGGACATGTTTTTTCTATTATGCATTATTGAATGGAATTACATCTAAAGATTGATACTGGCTTGGGAGGTTTAAAAAAAAAAAAAAAAAAAAAAAAAAGGAAAGAGTGGAAGTTAAGGATGGTTACATTCCCATGCTTAATACTGAGATATCAAGCTGCCATATTTTCCAAAAGAGAAAAAAAAAAAGAAGAAAAAAAAAAAAAACAATTCAGTCTGCAACACTGTGCAAAGCGAGCCACTACAGGTCAGGATCAGACACACAGTGGGAGCACATCCTTGATGTAGAACATTAAAGTTGTGCGTTTAAGAAAACAAAAATCATATAAAAGAACTTAACCTTATAAATTCATTCAGTCTGATGTGAGGGCCGTACTAAAAGAGTAGAGCACCCATGCTGCCCACTTCACTCTGTTCTTTCACAAAGATCTCAAAGTATTGGTAGATGATGGTGACTGCCAACAAAATTCCAGTTCCTGAGCCAATGGCTCCCAGGAAGTCGGCCATGACTGACAGACCACCTATACACAGGCCTCCAAAAGCTGCAGCTGTGGGGATGTACCTAAACGAGGATTTAAAAAACGTTTTAGTTATTCCATATTTGACTCATTGAGTCTAATTAAGTTTGAGTGCTCTGCATGTTTTACCTGTTGAGTTCATGGACCATAGAAGTTTCTCTGTGTCCCCTCATAACCATCTGCTGTTCTTTCAGTTGTTTGGCGACCTAAGTAATGCAAAATGAACATATAAAACCCACTTAAGTCAACTGCACAGTGCAGCTCTGTGTGATCGGTACGAAGGAATAGTCTAACGCTCTTACATCTTTGGCAGAGGATCCAGACACCTCAATCCAGGTCTTAGAGAAGAAGGCACAGGATCCCAGCATGAAGATGATGTAAATGACAGCATGGACTGGATCCTCCAGAACTGTGCCAAAAGACTCTGGGGGAGAAAGGTAGTAGCACAAACCACCTACTGGGTAAGCACGAGCTGGACCTCCACTTGAGCTATCCTGTTAACAGAAACACACACAATTTATAGGTGAACCAAATATTTTTTAAATAATTTGTTACACAACCCAAAGAGTCGGAAAAGCAAGCTAAAATGAGTAGCATTCATCTGGTCATGCGATTTCAAAATGGAAGCCTCCATGAGGGCGGACCACACAAATGTAGATTAAATAGGTTTCTAGGCCATTGAGGTTCAGGTTGTGTGAATGTACATAATTTAAAACCGTGGTTCCCAACCAGGGGACAAGGGCCCGCTAGAGGGGCAAACATAAAAGTGGCCACAGAATGACTTAAGTATTTAAAATTATTACATTCAATTATCATTACTAACTCTAAATCTAATTTAAAATGCTAAATTAAAAACACAACATTAGAATGTATACTGAAATCAACAAATCATTTAAGCAAAACAAACACAAATATTGTAAAGTAACAAATAAGTCACTTACCGACCAAGTCCCCAGCAGATTGACCAAGAAGTTCCCGCTAAAGCGAGTGGAGAGCATTTGAGAGATAACGTAAAGGTTGGACACCAGTGCAGACTGCAGGATGATGGGAATGTTGGAGGTGTAAAACAGTTTGATGGGATATGTGTTGTACTGGCCACGGTAACGTGCCGATTTGATAGGGAGGTCGACTCTGAAGCCCTGTGGAACAAAAAAAAAAAAAAATGTATATCCTTAGCATCTAATACGTATTGTCAGCTAATTCGTGTTAGGGATTTGAGCAAGCAATGACAACAGTGACACCTTAGCAAGCACCTGTTAATCAATAATCCACTAACCTGGAAGTATATGACCACGGCAAAGACGAAGACTGTAGAGATGAGGTTCATGAGGTTGGGCAGGTTCTGTCTGTAGAAGGCCTCTCTCAGAGCTCGTACTTTATCAGTACGAGTGGCCAACAGGTGGAACAGAGCAATAATGGCTCCCTCAAACTCAGTACCTGAATGTACAAAAACAGAATTCAGTCAACATCACTTATGACACCAAAAGATGATACTTCATCCTGAACACAAACCTCTTCCTGTGTTGACTGTGGTTGGGCTGAACGCTTTCCACACGATTGTCTCACAGATGTTGGTGGCAATGAAGAGAGATATACCAGAGCCCAAACCGTAACCCTTTTGCAGCAACTCATCCAGAAGCAACACAATCAGACCGGCCACGAACAACTACAGAGAACAGATAATCAACATTAAGTGATCAACCATAACATAATTAAACTCTTTACAGAGCATGAAGACCACTAAGGAAGGTGTTTCCAACAAAAGAATAATGCTCTTCACAAGATAAGACTGACAAGATACAGGATGTCGATCAATCACTTTCTTTACTTTGGCGCTCATTTGCATAGATAGGGTTAGATGAGAATGCAACAGATTAGATTATTTAAACAATGCCTACAAAGGTAATTGCATTAGCCTGAGCAAAGTCTTGTGATTTTACATACAATTTAACAACCAACGCCAATATCTTATAACTTAAACAGAGATAGAGGAAAAAAGAAATTCCACAATAAAGCAAATATAGAACCAATGTTTGACAAAGGACATTATCAAAGATAGTATCTAGAATGAAGAGTACTATAATTAAAATGCACACAATACACATTATGAATGACTGAAAACAGAAAATGTGCATTATCCATTCACAGTCATGTCAGGTGATTCAGTCAGAACCAACTGCTTCTGTAAAAAAGGTTACCAGCTGAAGAATATACTTAATATATCAGTTTATCACTTCTAAAATGTCTAATTATTTCAAGCAGAAGTAGATATAAGAGTGAATAGAGAGAATGTGAATTAACCTGGATGATGATGAGGAGGCAGATTCCAGCACCCATCTCTGAAGGGTCTCCATACATGCCCGTCATAACATACACAATCGCCTGGCCGATGGTGATGATCATGCCAAAGACTGGTGGAAAGATTTCACAGTTAGAGGTCTTACAGAAAACAAATGCAATGCGTTTTCCACAAGCATTATTGCACTGGGAGCTGCATTAGACCTTTCCATTAGTTTCAACCAGTGAAGTTACTTAATTAGCTAAGAATATCAAAGACCATAGGAAAGATGTGCAACTGGTAAGGGATAATGCATTATCATAATCTTGCATTGTTGCGAGATGACAGTGCCTGAAGGGGTGTATTTTATGATCAAACCTGGCTGACTGTAAGTGATCAAATTAGCAAAAATCAATCAAATTAGTGTACGTTTGGCTCGTCATTAAAATAAATATAATAATAATAATAATAATAATAGAATTAAATTCAGAATTCCACAATTACCAATCCAAAATTACAGAGACCCATGTAAAAAGCCATAATATTATCCTCCATGGACAAGAATCATGTCATAATATATATATCTATTTATTATATATTATATATAGATATAGAGTAAAAGAACGGGTTGCCTTACGCTTCTGAGCTCCATTGAAGAGCGCTCGGTCTTTAGGTGTGTCTCCAACCTCAATGATTTTAGCTCCAGCCAGCAGCTGCATGATTAGACCAGACGTCACAATGGGAGAGATACCCAACTCCATCAGAGTTCCTGTAACACACATTATTAAGCTTCAATTAAACTTTTACTGAACTAAATCTAATGGTTGGCCAATTTGGGATTTTGCAAATGCAGGTGACCAATACAAAAATAAAATGATGTATAACATATTAGATAATGTTTACTCCAAATTCACTCAATATAATAATTTGGGATAATTTTGTATAATTCATTGACAACTAAACAATCATTGTTATTGGCAAATGTTGATGAACTTTAAATAAGCATGGATGGATTAAAGTTTAATTATATAATTATGAGCAAATTAATCAGCCAATGATATTTGATTATATTATATCATTCGTCTGACTGATTCAATCACGGTCTGACACTGTGGATTCAGCTATACACACCTCTGTTGGATGCCAAGATCACTCTCATCCAGTAAAAGGGATCTGCTGAGTCTGAAGACATGATTCCAAAGAGGGGAATCTGGAGGACAAGGATCATACAAGATCATTTAACCATAAAAACATCCAAAGATGGTAATGTTTGGTTTTAGAGGTTTATAAATGCATAATAATGATTTGTTGATCATCAACAGTTTACAGCACTAACAGCTTAGGAGTTCACAGAGTAAACATACCTGGCAACAGACCAGAAAGATAAACAGGGTGATTGCAGTCCATAACACTTTTTCTCTGAACTGAATCTGTGGTGAAGAGATTCAAAGAGTTAGTATCACTGAAGTGCCACAATAATTATTAAAAAGCAAAAGGTTGATAAAACTGCATACCCTTCTTTCTGGTTTCTGGATCTCAGGTAAAACAGCACAGAAAGGCTTTATCACCTCCAGGAATTTAACTGAAAAAGAAAAGAAAAAAACACTTATGTTTTTATGACACACAGATATTATGACCGAACATGAGAAAACAAGTCCATGACACTATCCCAAGAGCTCTTGGTGAAATTCAGGCTACGTGGCTTTAGAGTTTCTGGAGTTCAAACAAGTTGCTTGAATCTGTATTTCTTGCAACGTCATCATTCAGCCCAAGAAAAAGAAAAATCCCGATCCAAATAACAGTAATCAAAACGTCTGTCCACCAAATGTATGCATAAAACTAAAACAAATCACGCTACGATACAAATTAGCGATTATTATCATCGTTAGCAGACTTTTAAATGGAGTTAGCGTTATATTTTTACACATCATGCTGCTAACGAAATTGTTACGTGTAATACATTACAGGTTTACATTACAATCAACTTCTAAGCAATGAAATAAACAGCAAACGTATTTGTGACCAGGCTAGCTTACTGACCGAGTAACGTTACTAGCTGGCCGTGGTCGCTTTTTAAAACCAGTGCAATTTTCAAATTTAACCACTAAAGTAACATTTTAAACGACAAAATAAAGTTACAAGTGCGTGTTTTCGTGGACTCGGTAATAAAACAACGAACAAAATTAGATTCTGAGCAAAATACAGTTGCTAATGTATAATGGATAAATAAACTAAGACTAACCAGCCATTTTTAAAATACCAGTTGTTTGTAACTACAGAATACATGTTAATACTTGTTAATAGACTCGAAGTAAAGTAAAAAGGATGAGGACTCACTGGCCATGGTCTCCCTCTGATGATGGTCCCAGACTAGCGGTTAGCAAACAGCAGTCAGTCAGCGGATCTGTGAAGAGTGTGCTCAGGACACGTCATCACCCACAGCACATATACACGTCAGTGCCTGAGCCACAGAAATAGAGGGTTGAAAGGAACATGAATAAATGGAACGGGCGGGATTAGTGGCCCGGAAGTCGTCTCTGATGCTGTCGTAATTCCGTAAATAAATACGTTCTTCCGGTATTAAATTGTTCTGGTGTGCAGGGGACTAATGCAATAGTTTTGGAGCAATATCCTCTGAAGTCTGCATGTTGTTCAGATCTCAGGAAAGAATTAACAGACAAAAATGGTCTCCATCTACTATAATTAACTCTTACATAGGTGATATTTGTTTTTCTCTTAATTTAGTTATTTCAAAGAAATGTTTGCCTTATATTTACTCTTATTGGATTGACAGACAATATTGCTTGGAATAAGGTCTGGCTTATACCTAATCAATATTTAATTACAAACAAAGTCAAAGAGGAATCATTCAAAATTATACATAGGATTTACCCAGTGAAGCACTACCTTGTAAAATTTTAAAATGATATTTACGTTAAATGCACTTTCTGTGACAATTGCCCTGAATCTGTTTTGGCACTGCCCATTGGTAAGACCATTTTGGCAAAATATTTGTGATTTTATAGCAAAAATATTGATGACCAATCTGTGCTATTATGGAAGGATGTAGTATTGAGGATTGTAGAAACATGCGCAACCAGATTTATATAAAAAAAAACGTTATACTTTTAAAGCCAAAGTTTCATATTCGGAAATGCAAGTTTTTATAAGTTTTATATCTTTTAAGAGATAATTTGAAAATTATATTGACTCTATACGATATTCTTTGAAATAAAAAGCAGTTAAAACTTTAAAAATTTGTAAACTTTTCGATATTTTTTTCTAGGTTTTATTTAAGCCCCCTCTAGTGTACTTTTGTTTGTTACATATTTGATGTTATATATTGTACTTTGATGCCTCTGTAACAGTTTTCAAATAATAATATAAAAAAAAAATGGTTCTGGTGTGATTTTGAGGTCTTTTTTAAGAAGATCTCTGGAACTGACTTTAATCTGGAGGACAAAAATATTTATTTTTTTGATAAGCCCTTAGAAAAGATAATTTTTGTTCTTAATTTGTTTATTATTTTAGGGAAATATCATATTCATAAATGTCAATGGGCAAAAAATACACCTAGTTTAATACAGTTTAAATTTGAGCTTTGTCATTATCTTAAACCATTGGAGGGTGTAAGGAACACCAAAGCAAAAAAGACTAGACTGTTGTAAGGCTTTGAAATTCTATCCTTTTTAAGAATCTCTGTATTTATTTTGTTATTAGAGATATGCATTTGATTTCAATACCCCTGTGTATATTGTTATTTATCCGTGTATTATCTGTCTTTAATTTATTATTATTATTTAATAATAATGCTGTAATTTTTTTTGTTACTGAATGAAGTATTTATATAAAAAATGTGAAAAAAAAATAATAGTAATAAAAAAGATTGTTCTTCCGGTAAATTTATTAGGAATCTATTTTATGAAAAGAGATCTATTAAGCCTAGAGGGAAATTTTTCTGGAACAGTTGTTTTCCAGAGATTATTTGGAAAAAAGCTTGGCTGCTTCCCTTTCAGTTTTGTATATCTAACAATCTTCGGGAAATTCATCTGAAAGTACTTCATAATATTTATGTTAGTACCTATACTTTATCAAAATTTACAGATATTAATAAAAAATGTTCATTTTGTTCAGATCAGCCAGAAAGAAGTCTACATCTTTTTTTTTTTTTTTTTAATGTTACCATTCCAAAAAAATCTGGGAAGATTTATCTATAGGCCTACATATTCTACAGAAGGCTGGTTATAATTGTGAATTAACATCCAAATCTTATATTTTGAATTTTATGACGAATCTTATGATTTTAGTGGGTAAATTTCATATTCATAAACGTAAAAGAAATAATTCTAAACCCTGTTTGAAGGTCTTTATGACTGGTTTTCATTTGTATATTGAGTCTCCAATGTATTGGTAACAAAGAAATGTAGAGATACACACTATATATATATATATAAAAAAGTGTATCTATACACTTTATATGATATATTTCCTTAAATTAATTATATTTTTGGATGTCTTGTTACAAGTGTAAATGCTGTATGTTATGTATAAATAATATATAAATGTATATAATAATAATAAAAAAAGATCGTTCTGCCGTTTTATCAGTGGAAATGTAGGTTTTCTTGAACGTGTCAGAGAAGACACGTGATACATGTTAATTTTCTAGTGCAGTCACAGTTCTTTATGATTATTTAATAATGATCTAAAGTTAAGGTTGGGCTGTGATGGATTACAGCATACAGCATTCCCGGAACAAACATTTGTAATTAATACATTTGAATGATAATACAATTTAATGCATTTCCGGGTTTCTCAGAAGCGGAAGTCGTCATAGTTGGGTAAAATTCTGTAGAGCTGAAAGAGAGATTTATAAAATATATTGTTTGTGTTTCCATTTACACAAATAGCAAAAGAAAAACGACACAATAGTGTTTTCATAACTTTCAAAAGAGGGGAAAATAGAGACCGATTGATAACGACAGCCAGAAGAGAGAAAGATGTCATTTTTACCGTCACTTCCATAGCCGCTGTTCCATAACTCCCTCACAGCAGAGTTAACATTTATTTATTTATTTATTTTTGTAATTTGATGCAATTGTAATATAATATTAAGTATAGTGTTTTAAATGTACATCATTTTTGTGAAAAGGTGGAAGACTGTCTAAATGAACTTGATTAGAATTATTGAATTATGGCGTTTTATTATCTTCTTTTCCTGTGACTGTGCTGAGACTGGCAAACGTTTTGATGCATTAGCCAAAGTTATTTTTTACAAGAATAAACCTCAAGGTGATGTGTATTGGTGAAATAATTTTTCAACTCAGTCTACTTTCAAAGAGAACATTTAATTCCAATGTAATAGAATGGGAAATGGCAACAATTAGTGCTTAAATTTGTGGTGAATAATTTGTTTCTAAGGAACGTAACTGAAATGTCTAATTCCCTGCTATACACAAATCACCGCCAGGAGGCATCCCTGCATCAGAAACCAGAGGCTCTTGATTCATGAAAAAACCTGATGCCACAAGGACTTGACTGGTGAATTAACCCAGGGAAAAAAAGAAACCATCCAAAATTTTACTGAGATGTTGATTTATGACAATCAATTTGAAAATGAGTCAGATTTAAATGATAATTACAAAATATTATCATATATCATAATTATATACAAAATATAAGTAATCTTTCCATAAGAGTGCTAAATTTGATCACTAAATTAATGTCAGCCAGAGTTAAAGACCAATGGTGAAACCTCCAGACAATTCGTATCTCTGAAAAGCCATGAATGTGCTCTTTACAAGACATCAAGACTTAAAACTGTCATGTATGTCAGAGAAATTCACTAAAATTTAACCAGCATCAGTCTAAAGAATTATTGTTTGCCGTTTTTGCCTATTATTGTGATAGGACAAGATGTAGAAAGGAAGCAAAGTGAAAGAGACAGAGCAGTATGGGATCAGCAAAATCATATGAACCAGGACTTGAACTCAAGTCTCTCAAAGGGTTAAGGCATTATATGTCAACTTGCTGCCCACTGGGCTATATTGGCATGTACAAACCAGCTGGAGTTTGATAATATTAGAACCTCATTGTGCACGATTCATGGCGGGAACAGTATCCGACAGCAAATGCAGATGTCAGAATCCGTTCCCCCATCCCCATGATGAGAGATTTTAGATATAGTGGATTAAAAGATGCTGATTCTAGTCTGTGTGTGGATGGAGCTTAACCATCAGTTTAAAATTTAATTTTTTGCCTTTTATTGTGATAGGATAGACAGGAATCGAAGTAAAAGAGGCAGAGGACGGAGGGTGGGATCATGAAAAGTACATGAGCTGGGAATTGAACTCTGGTCTCTTGAAGCACTAGTGCACTCTACATTAACTTGCTGCCCACTGGGCTATTGGCATGAATGAACCAGCTGGAGTTTGATCAATATTAGAACCTCATTGTGTATGATTCATGGGGGGAACAGAATCCGACAGCAAAATCCAGCTGTCAGAATCTGTTCCCCCATCCCCATGATGAGAAATTTTAGATGTAGTGGATTAAAAGATGCTGATTCTATTCTGTGTGTGGATGGAGCTTAAAAAGCATTAGTTCTTGGCAATTTTGCCTTTTATTGTGATAGGACAGAATGTAGAAAGGGAGCAAAGTGGGAAAGAGAGAGAGGGGGATGGGATCAGGAAGAGTCCAAGAGCCTGGATTTGAAGTTGTCCAAAACACAAGGTTGTTACATGTCAACAAGCTGCCCACTAGGCTATCGGTATGAACTCTCTTCTAGTCTGTCGGTATGAACTATCCAGCCTTAGTTTGATACATAGTAGATGTAAGATGCTCTTCTGTGTGTGGATGGAGCTTAACCAGTATCAGTTTAAAGATTTATCTTTTGGTGTTTTTGCCTTTTATTGTACGGAGCCCTGCATGTGACATGTAAGAAAAAAAATGTGAGCACGATTTAATACTTTGTTCCCTCGATTTACTAAACCTTGCTATCGTGTGACTATACAATACTTCAATGCAGGTGGTAGCTCATTCTGAGGGACACATTGAGCCACTCAGGATAGGCTCCCTCTCAATTTGGACCCCTTTTAATGTGACTTCAGAAAGCAGTGTAGCCGTAGCCTTCAATGGCCAAAGCTTGGCACACTTCCAAAGCTAAGCGGGTTCGAGCCAGGCCTTGACATGCATAGGAGACCTTATTTGAAGAAATCAGCAAGATGGTGTAAAAGTTCTTGTCTATAAGCATGGACTGCTGATAACACCACTGGCGGGAAAGTACAAATGATAGAGCAGAGAGAACACATGTCCTTTTGCGCAGTACTTTATACACATTTATGCACACAGTGGCTGATTCTCTGGTGTGCTTGCTGTTGTTATATGAGCAGTTGTCTGCGCTTTAATAAAGAGATACTTGTTCAGACTGGTTATATAATGGTCAGTGAACTGTGAGATAACACAGAGGTGAGGCCAAGCAAATACCACACAAATCACACATTCTTTTCTCACCAAACTGGTTCATTTTCTTTTACATCTCACTGTTCTGTCATATAAAGAAATAAATGCAATTTAGCCCTTTTTATTTAGCTGTTTTTTTGTTTTGTTTTTGCATGCATACCTCATGTAAATTTATAAATAAATACTATTTCAACCATGTGGAAGGATGTGGAATCTGGACTGAGAAGGAAGTGGCATGAAACATAATCAAAACGTTTATTATGACATACTATAAGGCCTTCCGCTTCATTTATTTTTGTGGTGTTTGCATTTCTCAGTGAGATATGGTCAATTTGAGCAGCTATTTTCAGAATTCTTCGGTTGTTAACTGTGCTGAGAGTTGATTTATTTTATGGTTTATGTGACATTGCAGTTCATATGATTTACCTGGGTTTGGTTTATAATTTGACAATTGCCTGGCTGCATCCGTTGGCATCATTTTACATTATAGTATGCCATGTGATACTGTAAACAGAGGTATTACCATGGTAGAAACTGCCACATTACTGTTACTCACCCTTATATAGGTCTACTACAGTATAGATTCAGTCACATGGTACAGTGAGAACATTTACTGTATCGGCAGCAAACTCTGTTCTACACAAAACCTCATGACTGTTTCATACTTCACACCTTTTGATAACACTGAATAAATACTATTACAAACATTATGGATTTTAAGTCAGTTATGTAACTTAGGTAATGTAAGTCTGTTTTCTAATGTGGCATCTGTAGCCTGTGTAACTGTAATTATTTCAGCATCAAGGGTGATTTGTTTGCATTGTTTGCAATTGAATTAACTGATTGTTAAAAGTACCAAACTGAAAGAAGAACTTGTGTGTCGGTGATTAAACCAAATGTTCTCATATCACAGTGATCTTGTGTTTTGAAACAGTGATTACATAAATTTGTACAACTAGAATGAAAGCATGAGATCAGGTTTTGAAAGAATGACTATAGCTGTGTGATCAGTTTGGAGTTTTGAAAATATACACCTTACTTGTGAAAATAGTACCAAAGCAAATAAAAAAAAAACTGTAATGCATTATCATCAAATGTCTGAGCCATTTTTGCTAATTTCTGTGTGTTTCAGATTAGTGGGATTTTTTTCTTATATTTAGATGCATCTATAAATACTGTCAGTGAGATAGAGAGGCGTCCGATGAGTCAGCATGTGACATTACGTGTGCAAACATAGCAGGACAGCAGAGGAAAGAACGCTTCAGTAGGCAGAGCTCTTGCAACTCAACAGATTCAACCAAAGAGGACAATATTGGAATCATTTGGGAAGTCAATACATTTTCAAAAATTAGTTCTAGTTCTATTTTATTCCTCTATAAATTGGAAGGATGCCTGTGGACCAGCACCCAAAATATGTCCGCTATACAGTAGACTAGAATACCTAATAACAGGATACCAGAACACTTTACAGATGCTTGAGACATTGTTACATCATCATTGTTACATCAAGGCTATATGATTTAGTGCTTCACATGCCATTTCACCAGGTTCTTAAAGGGATAGTTGTCATTACTTACAGTATAATTTCAAACCTAATTGTTTTTATTTTATTGGTAGAATTTTTTCATCATTTTTTTCCAATACAACAGCAGTATCACATTCCAAAAAATACAAAATTCAGTCTTCTGAAGGCATACAATAGCTTTGTGTGAAGAATTCAGAATTTTTTCTCAGAATTCTGAGTTTATATCGGATCTTTTAACAGCTTAAACATTATTCACTCTAAACAAAACAACAATATTCAACAAATGAAAATAAAGGAGACAATGTGCATAAAAAAGCGAGGGCAATATATACACAAAATAATGAAGTGAATATGAAATGTGAGATAATCAATGCATCACCATAAGAACCAAAGAAAACATACTTAATAACCATAACATCAAAGAAAACACAGGAAATAATGAAGACAAACTACAAGTCCGTAAAAATAAAACTGAAACAACAACAACAGAACATGACAATTGCAAGATTTAAACCAGAATAGTGACTTTTTTTCTCAGTATTGCGAGTGTAAACTTTTTACTTTTTTTGTAAAATTAAATAGAAATAATATTTAATATAAATAAATAAATTAGAAATAAAAAAATACACAAAAAATACAAAACATGTACACTGTAAAAAAAATACCAGTAAAATTTATGGTAAAAAAAAAGGCAGCTGTGGTTGCCAGAACTTTACCGTACAAAAAAATCTGTTAAATTTACGGTAAAATAACGTATTTCATTAACTAATATAATGTTAATTTACCAACCTAATGAAGTACTAATATCTGTTTTGTAGCTTTATAATACACTGACAGTCACCAAACACAGTGGTGATAAGAGTCACATGATGAATACAAGTTCATCACAAGCAGCTTTTCCACAAGCTGAGGAGGACAATACTAATATATAGAAGGAGCACACAGTGTCATTCACACACACACTAAACACCATCATGGTAACATGCATGAAATTTTAAAAATGCAATAAACATTAATTTAACAACATTAGATGTAACATAAAACCCTAATGTACATAACTGATTAGAAAAAAATGAGAAAAACTAAGAAGAAACAGAGTTATTTCAACAAAAATATATCAAATGTGAAGTGTCACGCAGGGAATTGTGGGAATGTCAATTTACGTTTTTTAATTCTAAATTTTACAATGAATTGTTATTTTTCATTTCCATAAACTGTGAATTTAACGGTATTTTACCGTAAAATTACATTAAATGTACCATTAGATCTATTACAGTTATTCACCGTATATAGTACGGAAACTTTCTGTAAACCAACGGACAGTTTTTCACCGCAGCATTTTTACAGTCTTTTACTGTTAAAATCACGGTCATTTTTTACAGTCTAGTCTATTTTGTAATACCCTTTTGTCTGAAAACTGCTTCCTAGCTTCATACCATCCCCTTTCCATTTTCTTCAACTTTTTAGATGGACAACAAAGAGAATCAGTTACGTAAAAACAATGCTTAGTCAACCCTGCCCTTTCTCTCTGTCTGCTGGGTGGTTCAGCTGGGCTGAGCTGATTTGACAGAATATTCACAATAGAGAAGTATAGGACTGGGATAGGAAATGAAATTTATTCATCAATATTTTTTTCCTTCATGGTCTTCTCACATAACAGTCTTTGTAGCAGAGCAACAGAGCATTTTCAGACATATTTCAAAGTTTCTTGCACAAACAGAATCAGCATGTGAGCTACATTAATGAAATTGAGCCAAGTCAATAAAGCTCATCAAGAATACACTGTGCACACATTTAGTTGATCTTGTTATAGTTGGTGAGCCCCATTAAACATGTTGACAGTGCAGTCAGTGGATGAAGTCAACACAGCAGCCTACAGCTAATGCTATATGGGAGCGGCATTTACGTCATTGCGGTGCTTATGTAAGATTCTAATTCTACCTTGGCCTGGTTTTCTCTCACTCTCTCTGACTGTAGTCAAAAGTGTAAGGGGCATTCATGACCTACGACTTGCCCTGTCAGGGTGTGTTTATGTCTTAGTCTCCCTCCAAGAAGGTTTTCCTAGTTGCTACAGTGGTGTCATGTGATCAGGGCCTGACATTAACACCCACCAACCCGCCAAATTGCGGGTGGATTTCAGCACTGGCATGTAATGCAGTCACTCCTACTAGCAACTTTGTCGGGATAAATTGTACAATTGGGATTCAACTGTAGTCTTTTAAAAAGCCATCTAAAGTAAAATACTAGGATCAATGTTATCATTGATTTTGTTGATTTTCGATACATATTGATACTGAAATATCCCTTCGCTAAGCCCCGCCCTCCTTAGTTACTGTTGCTACGCCTGTCAAGCTTTCGCGTCTGGCAAGTCATTTACAGTATGTATGCACCGGTGTCAGACATTTTCAAGGAGATAATTAGTCATTTTTGTCGAACAGGTGAAATATCTGAGAGAGCAAGCCAAAAGGGACTGCAGTATGCATTCAAGGGATATATCCACGACATAATACGCAACCGATTAGAAAATAATTTGATCAAAATTGAAGCTAAAGCTCCCAGCGCGAGCAGCAGCCGCCTACGCTGACCATTCAGTTGGGAGACACACAATTTATTGAGGAAAAGCTTTGTTCATCCACAGCAGGTTTAAGTGAAATTTGTGAAAATAACCTAATAATTATAAATCAAACAGCTTATCCATAAGTCTTGTGGAATAAACACATGACGTTAGCCTGACCACTTTGCAACATTCTCCCGCTTATATTTTTAGCACGCCAGGCTAACGTAACTACGTCTTGCCTTTAATCATTTTATTTCACGTTCAAATATATGCATTATGAACAAAGAACTGTCATGATTTCCAAGCAATGATGAAAATAAAGCCATAGACCACGTTAATATCACGCTGGTAGCACAATCTGATAGGTAACGTTAGCATTTTTCAGATTTAGCTAACGTTACCTGCCGTTTCAATGGGAGGTAGCAAAATCTGACAGGGTAGCACAAATTGTCATAACACCGACATTTCTCCCCTTGGGTTTTAGGTTTCGGGAAGGGGAAAAAAATCCACCACCCCGTCCAAACTTTTAGGGTAACGTTACCGGGTATTAGATTAACACAATCCATAAACACAACGCTTCGGCATGTTCCCTCGCTCGAAAGCTTGACAGACCTCCCGCGCCTAGTAACGGTTGCTAAACCACGATTGGCCTGTGGCGGTTTTCGGGCGTGGCTTAGCGAAGGGTCAATTCCAATGGGCTGCACTTTCTCTCTCTCTCATCTCTCCGGCAGCAAGTTGACACACAAACCAGTCCCCCTTTTACTAATTACCACATATTTTGTGCTCACACCCAAAGTGCGTGAACATAAAGCTGCCTCTCAGTACTAAATTAAGTTCTTTTTCACTGTGTGTAATGCTTAAACAGTCAAATACACACAAAATAAAGTCAAAATGCCAATCTTGGCGAGTATCCACGTAAACCCAGTCAGTTATGTTTCAATGCAAGGGTAACAGTATAATGGATCCATGTGTTAAGTCTTAAAGTGACAGCAGTCTATATGCTGCCAAATCATGAAATGATAAAAATATCTATATGGCAGTTTTTCCTCATGGTATCATTGTCAAAATGGTGGCCAGTGAAAATGCTGAGTGGCTAGTAACTTTGGAAAACCACTAGCCACAGTGGCTGGTTAGCAAACAAGTTAATGTCAAGCCCTGCATTTGATGTTGGTTAGAGGAAAAGTGCTAGTGTCTTTTTTTCCCACATGTTTGAATGTATTAAATGAAGACACATGCTTTCGATGGGACTGGAATGGGATGAAATATTGATTTGCATCAAGGGTAAAGTCAATGACGTGTCCTCTATAGCCTATGACCCTGCTAGTGATGACATACAGGATCACTGATGCTCTTAAAATTCTCTGCTCTGAAATCAGAAACTGATTTTTTACACAAGAAAGTAATAACAAACCTTACCTATTCTCTCTACATATATACAATGAGGTAGAGAAAATGCTTCTTTTTAGCATTTTAAAATGTAAGAGTTTTAGTTTATTGTAATTTTTTAAGCATATAAATGAAGTTCAACATAATAGCTTGAGTGAAATTGAACTTTTATTTATTTATAAACTTTATAAACAAATGTCTAAATTTTATAGAATATTAGTGAAAATTATTCATTTCAAATTTAATAGTAAATTATTTTCAGAATGATATTGAATGAATTTGAACTTTATATTGATTTATATTTACTTATAAATGTGTTTTTTATTAATTATTTATTTTATGAATTTTATAAAATATTTTTTATATTTTTTTAAATAGTGAAAGAGTGCTTCTTTATTTAATATTTAAAATATATTTCAAACTGTGTGAATTTGAATAAACTTTTATTTTATTTAAATTTATTTTATTTACAAGCTAGAGACTTGTCCCAGTTTTGTCGTGATCAAAAGCATTTCACACTGGCACTTGGAACGTTTAATATAACAGGTTGATGACTTTCAAGTTAAATATTTACTAATGTGTGTGCATATAAATGTGACCTCAAAAGACTCAGAAAAAGACAAAAGAAAGTGAGCAATGCTTTTCCCTCACAATGGTCTATTCTTAGGAACTCAGAGAGAACAAAGGTAGAATAGAATGAATTGAACTAAAACAGAGCACAGCTGAGTACTAATGTTAAGTCTAAATGAGCCAGCTGCGTACTTGAAACCAATAATTATGTAAGATGAACATATCCCCAGATTGGGGATGAATTCATTTGATATTTGTCTGACATTTTAAAGGTGTAATTAGCGTATGTAGGCCAACACATGATCCCCAGTGCAACAGAAAAGAACTAAAAATATGGTACTGTTCTGTTGCCATAGTGATTTCAGTATTACCAAACAGGTCCATTACCATGGCAACCACTGCGCTGGATAAAGGGTGATGCTAAACAATACTGACAAACATTCAGACACTGGCATCCAAACAAAAAAAGCATCATCCCAAACCATATACATGCACTGACCAATTAGCATTTACATGGGCACTGATACACTGCTGGATAAAGACACACTGGCCCTCATCCATGATGTCACATCAAACCACTCCACTGAGACGGGGGATAAAACAGCCAAACAGAACAAATTATTAAACAATCACTGTCCTCAAAGCCTATAAAGCCCATCATTTGGCATCTGAAGCCCCCAGTAGAGTGGTTATGTTTTGCGCCAGCTGTTCATGAACACAATTCACCAAATCTAGCACAGTAATATGAGACATTTTGTATCAATGAAGTCCAGTTGAGTTTAAATGTTACATCTTGAATGTGTGTGTGTATATATATATATATATATATATATATATATATATATATATATATATATATATATATATATATATATATATATATATATATTATAATATGTAATATTTTAAAATGTAACTAATTCCTGTGATGGGAAAACTGAATTTTCAGCATCATTACTTCAGTCTTCAGTGTCACATGATCCTTCAGAAATCATTCTGATATGCTGATTTGGTGCTCAAGAAAATATTAATATTAATATTGCTGATTAAAACAGTGATACACTACCATTCAAAAGTTTGGTGTAAGGTTTGTTTGTTTTTTGTTTTTTTAAAAGAAAGAAATTAATACTTTTATTCAGCAAGGGGTCATTCAATTGTGGCAGTAAGGACATTTATAATATTACAAAATATTTCTGTTTCAAATAAATGCTGTTCTATTGAAATTTCTATTCATTATAGAATCCTGAAAAAATATCAAGTTCCCACCAAAATATTATTAACAATAATATTATTAATAATTGAGCACCAAATCAGTATAAGAATAATGTAACACTGAAGACTCGAGTAATGGCTGCTGACAGTTCAGCTTTACCATCACAGGAATAAATTACATTTCAAATATATTATACTGTTGAGTTTTTGTAATAATATTTCAAAATATTCCTGTTTTTACTGTATTTTTGATTTAAAAAAAAATGCTGCCTTAGTTAGCATAAGAGACCTCTTTCAAAAACATTAAAAAAAAAAAAAAAAAGATTCCTTTTGACTAGGTCTGTATGTACTCTATAATTAATCCTCCCTGAGAAATGTTCACTGGAGTAAAAGTGTGACAACAAACTCCTATCTTTTTAAAGAGTGTTGTTGATAATGCATGTCTGTTTTACATCTGCGTCATTGTGTGACAGTGATACACGTCTATTTGTAACTGAGAGGAGCATCTAAATTCTCAAACAGCCAGTAAAGAGGATAAGGTCAGGCTACTTGGTCAGGACACCTTTAAAAGTTTTACACAGGGCAAGACATTAGCATTTTTAAAACTCATGATAATGGAGTGATGAGGTTATTTCCTCTCTGATGATTTCATCTCTCTGATGGCTATGAAAATGACCTCTTTTGATTATCTCTGTTCAAGGTTCCAATAAAGATTGTATTTTCTAAGAAAACTTAGGTTATTTGGTGTAAATCAGAGAATTATGAAATTATTGTATCAAGCAGTTTTAGGTAGTTTGTTAAATTTAGTTCCCACAAAAGCTTGGTATGGCAATCTTTCGGTCCAATCAAAATCACAGCTTGCATGTCTTTAGTCTTTAGTTCTTAAGAATGCACAGACAATTGTGAGTGATTCAAGTCAGGTTTTATTTCCAATGTATCAACTTCTGCCATCAGGGAAGTGTTATAGAGTCCCACTATGTAAAAGCAACCAAAAAAAAAAAAAAAAAAAACCTAAATTATATAAATACTAATTAAATACTAATTTATACCTGTATCTTTTAATATTTTAAATAGTAGGATGCAGTGATTATTATGAATTTTATATACAGTAATTATATTATATATATATATATTAGTTGTCATCATGTGTTGTATGCTGTGTACCTGAAAAGGACAATAAAGTATAACTCTATCATATCTATCAATATTAGTTAACAGATTACTATGGGTAAACACAGTAATGCTACTAGAACAGCCTTCAACTGATTTTAAGCTAGTTAAGTTTTAATAACATCCTTAATAAAGATCTTAAACATTTTAAGCAACTTCTTTCTTTTCATTTCACTATTCTTGTTCAGCATCAAAACTGGGATGACTTACTATAACCTGTTAGACAGCATATACAGTATATATCTGTTAGATACAGCACATCTTGCTAAAGAAATTATTTAAAAACAATAATATCAATGATAATAAGAATAATAACAGTACAAAACCAGAATAACACAAACAAGTTTTATTTTCCTCCAACATACCGTGTACAACAGATATAAGATAGAGGTATCTGAACATGTCAAATAATAATATTTATTAATATCATTATTGTAACATTAATAACATGGAATGTATTTTTGAATCTCCATTTTCTTTTTCAATGTTTTTTCTTTTTAGTTTATTTAGGAAATATGACAAATAAATAAAGCTTTATTATAGTCTCTGTATGTCAACTAACTATCCGAATATAGTTCTCTCTTCACAATGGGTAAAGGTGCAATGGGACAGTGCTGTAGAGCGACGGTTAACAGTATTCCTTTTCGCCACCAACTGTTCCTTCATCCAATAAGGAGTGTTCGGAAGCTAATCGAATTTCCAGAACCTTCTCAAGGAACAAGTACAGGAACAAAATCAGGTCCTTCTTTTGTAAATAACCATTTTATCTTCTCAATAAATAGGAAGAAAAGAGGAACGGCATCAACGTTGTAAAAGTACACCAAGGGAAGTGAGTAAAGCTACTGAACACAGAGGAAGCTGATCATGTGACATTTCAATGTTAGCCTCTCGAAACATTTTAATCCTCTACCCACACAAAAATCAGCAAAAAGACACCAAAAATAACTGAACAGGTGAAGTTGAGACATCTCAGGGGACTGAAAGAATGATGAATAAAAAAAGAAAGAAGTTTCTCACGCCATTCGAATGCCATGCTGGTTTGAAACGAAGCTGTGGTTTAATCTGTGCTATGATCATCTAGTTGGGAAATGATGGTGATAAGGTTCTCCAATCCGAAGATGTAACCGCTATCCTGCCCCTCATGGACAACACTATCCTCCCCGTAGTGCCTACAAGTGGTGTGGGCAAAGTCAATCATGCGTACGTCTACGGCCGGGCCGCCGTCTGACCTGGCCATGCGTCGCACCACCGCAGAGCTGCTGGTGCTGCTTCCGCCGCCACAAGCACCGCTGTTGCTACTGCTGCTGGCCGCACCTGCGCCGTGAGGGAATCCAAAAGCACCTCCCTCCACTTCTTCTTCCTCTTCTTCCTCCTCTTCTTCTTCTTCCTCCTCCTCCTCATCGTCATCTTCCTCCTCCTCTTCCGAAAGCCCATCCTCTGGGGAATGGCGGGATCGCGGAGGGTCTCCATCGTAGATTATCAAGAGCGAGCTGGAGTAAAAGCGATAGCTTTCGCAGGCCTCCAGGGCCGCCTGCATGTCTCGCAGCCTCCGCAGCACCGGCGACAGGAGCTCGCGCCTCAGGCGTCTCCCGTCATGGAAGAACTGAAAGATGGCCTCTTTGAAGCCAGACAGGGTCAGCTTACGGCCGTGGTACTTGTTCATGAACATGAGCTGCCCTGTGTCTGAATGATAGACCTGGACAAAAAGCAAAGGGGAGCGTGTGAACGAAACATTGCCTTTATAGTATTTTTCTTATGGAATCACGTTTAAGAGCTACGCTAACCTGCATGCCACAGAGGCGCACTCCGATGCTGGCGGATGTACTCTGCTGACACTTGCGGATCTGCATGGCCTTCTTCTCCTCAGAGGCATCATCCCCGTGCTGCCTTGTGCCCATCTTCAGATCGAGCACACATGGAACCGTGTAGCGCCACGTCAGGTTCTCCAAAAGGATGAATTCTGATGGGAGGTCCTGGGTTAAGGGAAACAGATTCTCCTTTCTTTTCAATAAATTGTGCTCAGTTAACCTTTGTTTTTGTTGCATGATTATTTTTATTTTCCTTACAATTGTCATTCTAATTGTCTGCATACGAAAGAAGCTGTATAATGTTGTGCAGTACGAATATCTACAATGAGCAGAGATTCATATATTTTAGTGATATTTTTAGCGATTTTTAAGTAAAAAGTGGGTAAAATGGGTGTTTAAACTGATATAATAGTTAAAAAAATATTAAATATTGAAATATTTATAAAAAATATGTAAAATATTTTTAATATTTACTTTCATTGACAATAAATGAGTTATATATATATATATATATATATATAAAATTTAATACCATATATACATATATAATTTAATACCATATACATATATATATTTTATGTTTATAAACTTTATAAATATACACACTACTGTTCAAAATATTTAATATTTTTCGAAAGAAGTCTCTTTGCTCACCAAGACTGGATTTATTTGGTCAAAAATAGAGTAGTAATTGTAATTGTGAAATATTACTACAATTTCTTTTTAAATATATATATTTATTCTTGTGATGGCAAAGCTAAATTTTCAGCAGCCATTACTCAGTGTCAATTTTCAATGTCACATGATCTTTTTAATTGTCATTCTAATATGCCGATTTGGTGATTAAGAAATATTTGCAGTTGTGTTGCTTTATATTTTGGTGGAAACCATGATCATTTTTTTCAGGATTCTTTGATAAATACAGTTCAAAAGACCAGCATTACTTTGAAATATAAATGTTTGGTAACATTATGATGGTCACATTTGATCACTTTAATGTGTAGTATTATTTAATAAAAGTATTTATTTCTTTCAAAAATATCTTACTGACCCCAAACTTAAAAAAAAGATATTAAATAATTAATTTAATTTAATTTAATTTAATTTAATTTAATTTAATATATATATATATATATAAAATAATTTAACTAGCAGCAGTAAAGTACACAAGACCAATCCACTTTTGTTGTTTGTGGCAGCACTAAAGGATACTATATTGGTTGCGGTGTTTTGCGTTCTCCTTCATCCTCTGCAGGTGTTGTTGGTGGCACTTGAGGCTCCAGGGGTTGTGCTTGAGCTGAGGTCCAGCAGCATTGCTCCCCTCCAGACTGTAGTAGAACACCTCAGCCTGCTTGATCCACTCCTCCTCGCGTTTCACACTGTAAGGGTGAAGACAGAGGTGGGTCAGCCAGACAGACAGATTAGGGCTAACTTTCTGGATCAGACTACTTGTTTGGATGAACTCAACATGCTTTTTTAGAGATCTGAACAAACACCCTAGGACCCAGAACACCCAAATAAGCTTTAATCAACATGCTAAAAGAATGATTTTAGCATGTTGATTAAAGCTTATTTTGGGTGTTCTGGGTCCTAGGGTGTTTGTAGCAACATACTGGATGCATGGCGGCTTGGGCCAAGAGATCATAAACAGCAAATATGTTTGAACTTTAATATTAAATAATTACGCTATCTGGTTATGTTATTATCTGAAAATGACAATGACTTAATGCTACTCTGACATGCACATTTGCTACAGCTCCGACAAGTGCATTTCTTCTGGTTTTAAAGTAGAGAGCCAGTAGAGATGGTTATTACCCATCCCGCACAGAGAACAAATGCCCCTTATCTGCTTTTAACCCCTTCTCCAGTCACACAGAGGTCACTTCTAAGTCACAAAGCTACGCTGGTTACATAACCCTTGCTAAACTTTGGCTCAAAACACACATTTGCACCAGTCCGGCTGCCAGGAGCTGAGAGAGCATCTGCTCTGCCCAGCTGGGTGTTCTGTGGGTCAGTGTACTTAGCACCTCTTCATGACGACAAGGACACTACGATCGGTCACATTCTCACTGAGTCAGACATGTACTGAGCAGGGCCATTATTGCAGGAGAACACAGGCTAGTATTATTCGAGAGATGTGGGGTGGTGCGGTCTAGGCGTTAAAGCTTAAAACTGCTAACTGTAAAGCTGCTGGTTCGATCCGCAATGAACAGCACATGATTTGTCAGTATTGTGCCCTTGAGAATGATTCTGAACCTCAACATCTGTTAAATGACAACTAGCACTTCAGCAAGGGTTTAGCACACATAACTTTGCTTTATTTCAGGGGTTTCAAATTGAATAAAGAAGAAATTTAAAGACTTTATTTTGGATTTTAATCAATCCAATGATGCAGTGTTAATGATGCAAAACTGAGCTACAAAAGTAGTAGGTGGTTGTCAGGTCAGTGCTATTCATTTTTTAAAGTGATTGAGGGGTTTTTCTGAAAAAAAAAAATTAAAAATGCAAATGCGAATGCGAATGAAAAAAAAAAATGTAAATTTTAAGGCTACACAATTTGGCCAAACATACTTTGTATTATATCAATTTGACTATAAAATAACTATTATTATGATTATGTTATAATAATAATAATAATAATAATAATTATTATTATTATTATTACTATTAAATAAAAACATTAAACAAAATAAGAAATATTACTATTGTTATAATACTATTTCACTGTAAAAAAAAAAAAAGTACACTACAACTGTAAAATTACAATACTAACTTATAAACACAAGAAGTGGTCCCAAATACACTACATAAGTGACCCAAAAAACAGTGGATGGATGGATTTTACATGGAGCAGCATTTACTATGAACTGAGCCACTGTAAATTAAATTGCAGCCTTTGCGATTTGATAATAGCACTAAGCCATGTCGTGATTTCAATTTTATTTGATTAATCATTCAGCCCTACTTGCTAGGTGGTTGCTTACAGGCCCATATTAAGAGACACACTCTCAAGTTTCTATGATATTCTGGTCTCTGGTCCCTCATTCAATGCAAGTCGTTTGGATTTGTCCCAAAGTTTTTTGTTTGTTTTTTTTTTCCCCATTGACTGCATTGCAAGGCATTTTAGTCAGAACAAAATTAAAACAACAAAAACTTATACTAAAATAACTGTCAAAATAAAAAAATCTTTTGAGGTTTAAAGGCCCGTTCACATAAAGGACAATAATTATAATGATAAAGATATAGTTTTAAAAAAAACGCCACAACCATTGCGATAAAGGCGCAGAGAAACAATATTGTTGGAATCACTTTTGGAATTTTTTTTTTTTTTCAGTTGATGAGCGATAAAAACAAAGACAGCCAATCAGAATCCCAAAGAGCTTGAGCCTTTAAAGCGGCAGACAATATAACTGCAGTGCACTTAGAATCAACAGAATGATATCGTCCGCTGGTGTGAATATAAATATCGTTATAATTATCGTTCTTGGTGTGAACGGGCCTTAACTCTTCAATCCTATTTTTCTATGCATCTATTACGCATATTGACAAGCCGATTGCATAATAAACGGTTACCATCCCCTTACCTCTTGTCCTTATCCTTCCGAGTGTGTCTGGACCGGTCCTTGCTGTAGCCCTCATTGTCCAGCAGCATCTTACTGACCCATTTTATTTTGTTATTGGGATCCAGGTCGGCCGAGGGGACCACATTCTCCAGGTCCCCAAGCTCACTGTGCAAAGGGTACGCAATAAGACACAAATTCCCTTCCTCATCTTCTTCAAAACTCACCGACACCACACCTGCAGAGAGAGGGAGGAGAGAGAGAGAGATGGAATAGAAGACAAAGAGGGGGAGAGGAAAAAAAAGAATGAGGTCAGAGGTGAAACCATAATAACTTCACTTCAGCAAAGAAGAAGTAGTCAGAGTTCCGAGCTTTAAGTAAACTGTCTGGGAAATCTTTAACATCTCTTACCCACTTCTCTTTTTTGCTCTTAAAAGCTCGCCAGTCTTTAACAAAAGCTACTGAGCCGACAGCACAGGCTGCTCCTAACCTGATAGGAATCACACAATCCATAACAAACAACAAGACAGAAATACTTGGAAATGTGCGAGAGAGATAGAGAGGGAGTGGGGGGGGCAATAGTGCTGATAGCTGGAAAGAGAGAGAGGTCTAAGAAACAACAACAACAACCAATGAACAGGAGCTGTGACTTCACTGGATTGGTTCTCAAAATGTGTCATAGCAAACCACAAGAAACAATGACGTTCAATCAATTGCCACACAAGAATTAGACCGGCCCACGAACAAATGACAAGAGGCTAAAGATATGATGAAACCAACACTATTTATTGTCAAATAACAAATCATATAACTTCATGACTCAAATTCAAAACTGATTTCAAAAGAATCAGATAAAACACAATGGACAAACCTGGGGAAAAAAAATTTAAAATTCACAGAAGAAAAATATGGACATTACAAGAACACTGCAGTCCCAAATAGTCTAAAATGTCTTAAAAGACATACATGAGACATCTTTTGCATAGAGAAATCAACAAATCAAATATATGATATTCTGAAAAAGGGAAAGTACTACAAGGATGAATCTCATGAAAAGTCAAACACTTGATTCATATAGATCAGTGATTTCAACCTAAAATCAAATGGGGAAAAAAAGAATATATAATGAAAATAAAATTAAAATAGATTTTGTGTGTTGTTTTATTCCAATTATTTTCAATGATGATAATGGCCTCCCATTACTCTAGTATTTTAATGCATCAAAGTAAAAATATGAAAAAATGTGCAGTAATACAATTATTTTTATTTAAATCAGCTTAAATTAGAGGCAGAACAAAAAAAAAATACTACCACGATGTACACATTTTAATCATGTAATGTAAATTATATATTTCATCAGTTTTTGCATTATAATAAAGAAATGTGCTGTATTGTAATGACAATAACGCTACATCGAGAAAAAAAAACGACAACAAAAAAAACACCCAAAGTCTCACCAAGATGTCCAATTCAGAACATTAAAACAGAAAACAGTTTAGAAAAGTGTCAAAAGCACTATATTCAGTAATTTCCCACAGTTCAGGAAAAGAAGTGCATTTCAAGACACCCCCAACAACCACAAAGATGATGTCTAAACTTCTGTTTTGACATCACACCCATCCCTCAACCACACCCAAAAAAAAAAAAAAAAAAAAACAGATGTCCTGCACACTTATCATCATAATGGAATCCAGGGTATTTAAAGCATATGGACCATGTAGTGTGCATCCAAACAAGGCTGTAGGCCTATATATTTGAAAGAAGTAGACAGTGGACAGAAGCAACCTAAGCTGGTTGAACTTGTCTTTCCAGGTGCATCTTCAGAAATGTAACCACAGGTGTGTGGGAGGCAGTCAGTGATTGTCATATCAGCAGTCTTTTGGTCCAGAAAGAAACATTTGCCATTGCTGCTTATTTTCAAGTTTGTCAGGCTGGTAAGCATTCCACATTCAGACATTTCATCCTCAAACGAGACCCTGATACCTATGTGTTTGCGTTAACAAAGTACAGCCTTGCTAGCATGCAATAACTTACCTTATAGGGGTCCTACCCGAAAGGGAGCTTTACAAGGATAGTAGTACACCCAAACATTTAAATACATTTAAACATGACTTTCTTACTTCTATAGAATGTTAGTAACCATTCTTTTTTTTTTTAAATGAATATGACTAACTAATGAATGTGACAAACAGGGTGTCTCTTTTTCTGTTCCACGAAACAAAGAAAGTCATACGGGTTTGGAAAAACACGAAAGTGAGTAAACGATGACAATTTAAATATTATTATTATTATTATTTTTTTTAGGTGTCCCTGAGCTGTCCCTTTAAGAATTTATGATATTACAACAGCGCCCTCGTGAGAAAACAGCGACGGAAACGCAGCAAAACAGGCCTTCATTCAGCATGAAGATTTTTTTTTTTTTTTTTTACAGTCTAACACACCGATAAAATATAATATTGTACACGAAAGAAGGTTATGAAAGAAAAAGGAATAGCCTGTATAGTCAGGAAACCAGAATACGTCGCATTATTACTTACCTCTATATTGCGGTGTAAACTTCCGCATAGCCGCAGGGAGGCTCTTGTAAAACTGATGCTCCCGGGGGATGAGGGGCTTGCATATCGTCTGCTCCCCGAAGCGAAGCACACACGAGTGTCCCCCCACCTGGTGCACAAAGGGCTCAAGGAGTACCCCTTTCCCCAAATACCCCTGCGGCTCTGTCTGCATCCCCTCGATGGCTGGGCTCATCCTCCGGGGGCATTAGACTCTCGCTCCTGGTCCAGTTGGACACCACAAGACGTGTAGACGGTTAAAAGGACGAGATGGTCTCTCTATGTTTCTCTCTGCCTTTCGTTTTTTTCTCGATTCACTCTATCGTTTACTCACTGTCAGCGATGTAATCTTCGTCGAGGCAGCAGAACACTGCAGGACATAAACAAAAGAAACCGGAATGAGGAAGAAAGACGACACGACAGAAGAAAGAACACAGCTGTGTTTTTTTCATTCAAATCGTTTCTCTTATGATACGAATCATCTAGTTTGTATCTTTCTGATTGAGTAAAGTGCTCTATATTTGTTTGAAGGGTTTAGACCGAGAAAAAGCAGTTTAAACGCCTGAGCGTCAGCCGCTTTCTCTCAAGCTCTTCTACTGACACCGTAATCTCTCACCGAACTGAGAAAATGTCAGCGCTGCATCACAAGCCACGCCTCTAATATCAAACTGGCCAATCAGAGAGCCAGAAACGGTGTTGGGTGGCAACCAGTGGAGAGGACAGAATGCGAACAAAGAGTGAGGAAGGGTGGGGGAGGGGAGGAAGTAGATGGAAAACAGTCTGGGGTGGAGGGGGTGAAGCTGAGCAGCTCAGCTGTTTTTCTCCCTGTGTGCTGTGACATGGATGTCAAAGCTGTTAAAGTGCATGCGTTAAGGATCTTGCTAGGGTCACAACACGTAAATGCAGAAAATGCAGATTTCCGAGCAGGGGGGAATTGAAAGCTGAAATGAAAATGAACTATCATAAACTAGCAGATAACATTGACATGCGTGGCCACATATTCTATAAAGGAAAAAACAACACCCCCCATCAAGCAGTTGAGATTTGCTATAGCATTATGTATGTGAATAAAGGTGAACGTGATTTCACCAAGTACAACATGTTCCTGAATCAACATCTTTGTTTATCCTGGAACAACATTCCAATCAACCAATCAGATTTGAGGGACAAGTTTCATTTATGTCAAGTTTAGGGTTATAACCTTGGTTAGGTGCTTCCATGACAGTGTATCATTTCCCTCTGATTTTAGGGATAAGTTATGGGTTGGGTTAGGTTAAGGGGTTGGGAAAAGGTTAGGACTAAATTTTCGGATAGGAATGTTGTTCCAGGATCAACAAAATATGTTGATCCAGCAACATGCTTACTTGGCAAAATCACGGTGACCGAGAAGGAAGTTCTTGGTAATTAAGTCATGGCGTATTACTACAGTCCCCTAGTGAGCAAGACAAAGGCAACTGCATGTGGCTTGCACATTAAAAATAATATTTTTTATTAAATATAGAACATACAGTATCTCACAGAAGTGAGTACACCCCTCACATTTTTGTAAATATTTTATTATATCTTTTCATGTGACAACACTGAAGAAATGACACTTTGCTTCAATGTAAAGTAGTGAGTGTACAGCTTGTATAACAGTGTAAATGTGCTGTCCCCTCAAAATAACTCAACACACAGCCATTAATGTTTAAACCGCTGGCCACAAAAGTGAGTACACCCCTAAAGCCGGGCACACATTTAACGACTAGCTAAAACATTCTAAGACTGTGCTCAACATGCAGCGATTGTTTCCTGTGACTGAAGCAGATTTAAATACTTAAACATGGAATTTGAACACCGACTGTAATCGCAGACTGAACGCAACTGGGCCTGACTGGACGTGTTAGAGCGCGATCAGTCGTATCAATTTACATTCATTATCGGCCTTACAATCGTTAAGTATGTGCGCAGCTTAAGTGAAAATGTCGGAATTGGGCCCAAAGTGTCAATATTTTGTGTGGCCACCATTCATTTCCAGCACTGTCTTAACCATCTTGGGCATGGAGTTCACCAGAGCTTCACTGGTTGCCACTGGAGTCCTCTTCTACTCCTCCATGACGACATCACGGAGCTGGTGGATGTTAGAGACCTTGCGCTCCTCCACCTTCCATTTGAGGATGCCCCACAGATGCTCAGTAGGGTTCAACTTCTTTAGCTAGGCAGTGGCCGTCTTGGAAGTGTGTTTGGGGTCATTATCTTGTTGGAATACTGGCCTGCGGCCCAGTCTCCAAAGGGAGGGGATCATGCTCTGCTTCAGTATGTCACAGTACATTTTGGCATTCATGGTTCCCTCAATGAACCGTAGCTCCCCAGTGTCGGCAGCACTCATGCAGCCCCAGACCATGACACTCCAACCACCATGCTTGACTGCAGGTAAGACACACTTGTCTTTGTACTCCTCACCTGGTTGCCGCCACACACGCTTGACACCATCTGAACCAAATAAGTTTATCTTGGTCTCATCAGACCACAGGACATGGTTCCAGTAATCCATGTCCTTAGTCTGCTTGTCTTCAGCAAACTGTTTGCAGGCTTTCTTGTGCATCATCTTTAGAAGAGGCTTCCTTCTGGGACGATAGCCATGCAGACCAATTTGATGCAGTGTGTGGCATATGGTCTGAACACTGACAGGCTGACCCACCCCTTCGGCAATGCTGGCAGCACTCATACGTCTATTTCTCAAACACAACCTCTGGATATGACGCTGAGCATGTGCACACAACTTCTTTGTTTCGACCATGGCGAGGCTTGTTCTGAGTAGAACCTGTCCTGATAAACCGCTGTATGGTCTTAGCCACCATGCTGCAGCTCAGTTTCAGTGTCTTGGCAAATGTCTTATAGCCTACGCCATCTTAATGTAGAGCAACAATTCTTTTTTCAGATCCTCAGAGAGTTCTTTGCCATGAGGTGCCATGTTGAACTTCCAGTGACCAGTAAGAGAGAGTGAGAGCGATAACACCAAATTTAACACACATGCTCCCCATTCACACCTGAGACCTTGTAACACTAACGAGTCACATGACACTGGGGAGAGAAAATGGCTAATTGGGCCCAATTTGGACATTTTTACTTAGGGGTGTACTCACTTTTGTGGCCAGCGGTTTATACATTAATGGCTGTGTGTTGAGTTATTTTGAGGGGACAGCAAATTTACACGGTTAAACAAGCTGTCCACTCACTACTTTACTTTGTAGCAAAGTGTAATTTCTTCAGTGTTGTCACATGAAAAGATAAAATAAAATATTTACAAAAATGTGAGGGTGTACTCACTTCTGTGAGATACTGTATGAAATGCTATTAACAAAAGTGTGATCATCTGTGCAAACGTTTGGTACAAATGCAGGCAAATAAGAGGAAAAACAGGTGATATATGATACCAATGGACCATTGTGCACTTTGGTGTCAATCAGCAGACAAAATGTAATGTACCTAAGTGGATAGATGTTTGTTTTTTGAGGAATCAAGAATACTGAGTTTGAATACAATGCCATCGGTGCAAAAAAAAAAAAATGGTTGTGTTGAAAGTAAATGGGCAATTAATTCTGAAGACATCAGAAAAAATTAATGGAATGACCTGGCTGCATGATTTTCCTCAGAGAAAGAGAATCATAGCTTGAAAGAGCATGGATGCACAATGCACATATAATTAACAGTAGGAAATCTACAGTAGTGTTGGACCACAGGCAGAGCGTTTGACTTTAATCTCTCTCTAATCCCGCCTTCTGGAACTCATGAGTGGAAAAATTGGCCATGGAAAAAGTGTGAGAGAAGAATGAAAACATGAATTACCACTACAGGGCAGGGACCCCCTTTTCTTGAAGTTACCAAAGGAGACAGATTTTTATTATTGACTATTACAACATTGGTTGAGTTTACCATTGTCTAATATGTAAAATACCCAAAGGATTTGCATATAATGTCATCATTTATTCATGTATTCATGTTTTTCCAACTTTTTCTTACATGGAACATGCTATTTGCATGAACAAAAGTAGACTGTAACCAGTGGCTTTTGAGCTAAAATGGAGAAAAAAAACTTGCCATTTAAGTAATCTGTAACTTCTGTAATCTGTAAACCAAACAATAGCTTTGAGTGATAAAAAGACACAAATTTAAAATAATAAATCACTGAAATCTATTTTGCATTAGCAGCATTTTCTGTGATTCAGAGCTTTAAACATTAAAACATCATTACCATGTTTCAGAGTGAGAGCATGGCAGTGTCAACAATTCATTTATTCATTAAAGGAACAAATGCATCTTGAGGGGTGGTCTATCAGCAGTTAAAGGCCAGTGATACAAAAGCCTGATGCTTTGATCTCAGAGACCTGTGAACTTGAGAATCCCTGAGAGAACCATTGTGTCTTTAAATAGAGTACATAACCCCAAATGCCTCTATGTGGAGGGCTGTCACTGATATTTTTATACCATATGTTACACTGTGTAAACAGCATCTGCTAATAGACTAGTAACTTATTACAAAACTAACCAGATATACTGCTATTAAGAACTGTGTAGACCAGTATGTCTTTACAAATGTTTAAACACTGACCTCCAGTTAAGTAATGAAATGAGGACAGGAGCCAATTCAAAGACTGAAACACCAGCCTAATTACTGATCTGGGACAGAACACAGAGTTTTGCAATTGCTCGCTGTTGCAATAAAATCTGAGATATGAAACATTCTGATCTTTGGCAGTGTAAATCTGAGACCTAAACGAGAATGAGAGCACCGGACACTACAATTAGTGATAGGTTAGCTTTGGCACTTATGTCCGAGTTCTAACATGGGCATTAAACTTCGCCCACTGCCAAGGCAGTACTCAGCTCCACTTAATTCAATGCCAGACTTGGTACACTGTGATCCAGCCCAAACAAAGTCTGCAGGAGCATGGTCTGCTCTGTAACCCAATAAGAACTGGAGGTCAAAGCCAAGGCCAAGACTGGGCTTCATGAATGGAGACAGGTGAGAATGTGAGACAGTAATGCGATTAGGGCCATGCTAATCTCTTAATATGGCTATCAGTGGGTAAAGACACTGGGATTGATGCACAGACTGGCATCATCAAACCTGGACAAAGTTGTTAGCAAGTTCTATGCAAATATGAACAACATAGCTGGGCATTTGGTGTTGTGAGATGTGTAAAGATTTCTTAACATTAATAAAATCAAAAGTGATTACTTAGGCTATTCTTTCTTAATGTTTCTGTCAATTCTTATACCATTAATTCTTGATGGTTAAAATCAAGTCCTAGGCTATATATTTTCTTTTCCATTGCATTGAATACTCATAAGTATTTAAGAAATATGTCACATCATGGAAAAAAATGGGTTGTGAATGCTGTTTTTAAGTTTATATTATGCATATTTATGCACTGAGAATAATGCAATCTCTAATAAGCTATAAAAAATAGAAAATAAGGTTGGTTAGCTCTGAAAAGAAGGACAGTGAGTTAGTTTAAATATTCACAATGACAATTTTAATATTCGATTTCAGCATTCTAAGGTTTTAGTTGCTAATGTAAAATATGGAGGTTTGAAATATGGTTGGGTGTGAAATATCATATACAAAAGTGGTACAAATGTTAAATGAATTTGCCTGTGTGTGTTTTGAATTGGTCAACTAGAGAGCGATGACAGAATATTAATTTTGTGTGTATATGAGAGAGAAATTAAGAGAGGACAGCCAAAGATGACCTTGAGGGACCAAGGGGGGCCGAATCTCCTGATTTTGCCCACGTGATGACAGTGGCATGAGCACTAAGGATGGATTAGTATGTAGTAAATGAGAATGTGATGACTGACATACCTGAACCAACATAGAGAACAGTTTACAAAGTTAGCAAGAAAGGAAAGCAATAGAAAAACTTGCAGCATATAAACACTATAAAGTCGCCCTAGGAATACAAGAAGCCCTTTGCAAATGAGTATTTTGACCTATACACAAATACTTCTGCTCAGCAGTGAGATCAGACTCTAAGTATGAATGTAACTGACCAGCCAAAAGTGACAACAATACAGGCCCGTGGCCAAAGATCTCTAAACAGCCATGTCCTGCACTGGGTGGAAAATAGTTGGGCTCAAGGTAAGTCTATCTGCCAGACAGCTCAGGGCAAATCCGCACAGGTCACTGAATAATACCTGCACAGTTCCTATATTCACATACAATGCCTAAGAATAGCACTGTTTTTCCACAGTAATTAGAGGTGGATTATATTTAAATTGTATTATATATACACACTACTCCACTACTAACATAGAGTGCATATATATTTTAATAATATATAAATAAACCTAGTTTAGTATATATTATTTAATAAAGCTTTCATTTCCTGTTACAAATACAACCCCATTTTAAAAACATTGTCATAAAACTATCCAAATGGACATTTAAATTAGATAATAAAACAACCGTTTAAACAAATTACCTATAACATGCTCCTAAAGTGTACAGTAGCATATACAAATACCTGAAGAATCAGGTAATATAATCTTAACATACTTTGTGGAGTTCTAATTTTAATAAATATGTAAAACATGTTGAGCATTTCTTGACTGGTGTCTTAAAAACATCTTAAAGAATTCCTTGGATGCCAAAGTTGTCTGCAGTTTTGACTTTGTGCATCCACACTATGAAAACAATCCATCACGTGCAATAAACACACGTACGTGACTCTGAGATAATCCATCTTCAATGTCAACACATCTAACCCAGAATATCCCTTACATCTGTCTATATATGAAGCTTTTCCTGAGCTGGTGAGATCATGACACACATAACGATTGATTTAAAATAAGCCACATGCCGGATACAATGAGAGTGTGGACTGATGTCTTTATGAAGGGTCGTCGTTGTCCTGAACACACACTTCCTCTCTGAGACAAAGCCTTTGAAACTTCCTGAGTGCTCTCCACCCTACCTTAGAGAACAGCATATCCTGCTGAGATGAACATGCTGTCCTACTGTGCATGGATCAGGTTTTGCCAGTGCCTACATTGTGGGGACCAAATGCCCCGCTTAATAGCTTAACACACTAAATAATGAAATTGAAAATGGAAAAAAAAATGCAAAAACGCTTTCTGTGAGGATTAAGTTTGTAGGAAATATCACTTGAATTAGAATAGAATTAACTCTAATTAATCTGTTCATTTTAAACTCTCATATTTAGCATTGGAAAGTCTCATTCATTAGTGAATCAGTTTATTTTAAACTTGTCATGTAGAGTTGGAAAGTATGATTCAATTTTAGTGAATCGGGTCATTTTAAACTAGCATCGGAAATTTCAACCCGATCTCACAGCAATTCATACGTATTTTACGAGGTGGCTAATTTGACCTCATACGACCTCACTCGTACAAATTCATACGTTTTTTGCTAAATCATATATATTTTACGAGTTGACAAATTCGTACGAATTCATACAAATGACCAACCCCAAAACCCGCTTCTAAACCTACCCGTCACTGGGGTTTAGACAAATCGTCCAAATTCATAAGAATTAGCCACCTCGTAAAATATGAATTGGTCATGAGATAGCATTAGAAATTTTGCTTGATTTTAGTCTGTTTACCCAACAACAATGTACTAAAAACAGAAAAGTGTTTCCATTATATTTTCGCATACAGACAACAACGTTGTCAAAACGATCCCAGTTCACATGGATCCACAAAAACTATTAAAAACGCTATATTCTTATTATATTATATATTATTATGCTGCCAGGCCAGTAGTTGGCGATGTCACTTTGTAAAGAAAAACTATGCACCTATAGACTGAACATGTACTACGCATGAGCATGACGACATCGTTTTCACAAATTTGCATTTTTGTAGTTTACACAGAGACAATAATAGTATCCGTTTTTTAAAGTTTGCCTTTTTAGACCCCTAGGCCATTGTTGTGTAAATGAACTGCCAAAACACATAAAAAGTTTTCAGTTTTTAGTTGAAAACGGTGTCAAGTAAACAGCCCCTTAGTGAACTGCTTCATTCAAGTTAATCAGTTCATTATAAACTAGTCATAGAGAGGATTTTTGGGTTCAGTCTAGTGAATTTTAAACTCTCATATAGTGTTGGAAAGTCTGCAAACTGGTTTATTTTAAACTAGTCATGTCTAGCGTTGGAAAGTCTGATGCATTCTAGTCAATCAGTTCATTCTAAATACAGTCATTAGTAGCGTTGGAAAATCTGATTCATTAGTAAATGAACTTATTTGGAAGATCCATTTAAATGAACAATTTTTTTTAAAAATTCACATTTCGAGTCCCAGTACAGTTTTCGACTCATGATCATGTTTTGTTGTATTTATAAATGTATGTATTAGTTCAGGTTTGATATTACTTGTAGACTAGGTCATTGGTGGTGGTTTTAGTCTAGCATTTCAGGAATTTAGAATATATGGGAGAGAGACCATTTAAAAGTGTGTTATGTAACATAGTGGATGCCACACAGGAGGACCTAATTTTAACTTTCTTTCACTTATTTACAGAAGATAGCAAACTCACACACCTGTGCTCATAAAGAGCAGCTGTGCAGCCATTATGCTCACACAAATGTGCATCATCAATACTTCTGATACTGTGTACAGAGCTGGAAAGTGGATTCCTGAGACACTGGGAGTCATTTTTCTGGTCTCCATGGTTACCCGTTGCTGTGTCACATTTGACCAAGACTAAGATTTTATACAATAGCATGATGTTCCTGCAGCACATTTGAGAAAAATACCCATATCTAAAACACTGAGTAACTTAACAAAAAACAAATGTATAGATAAATAAAATGTGATGTCTGTGTTCTTATGTGTGTGCTGACCCACATATGGATTTTTTATGTATGTGGTGCACATACATTCAAGAATAATTTGTATATTGCATTTTGTGCAATATTTTTTGTAAAGATGTTTTTGAAAAATATTTCCCATTTAATATTTCAAGTATTTGTTTTGGCTTACAATGACAACATAAAACACAGATTATTTAATTTATTAAAATTTTCCTCAGACTGGAACAATGGATATTTATGCATAAAATATTTAAAAGGACATCTAAAATTGCCTTCAGCATGTCTTAACTTGTATATATTACTACACTACCTAAACTCGCAGTACTCAGCCTTGTCTATGTGTGTGGATTGTGGCCTCGGTAACACAATCCAGAGAATGTCAATAAGGAGAGAGATTATAAGCAGGCACCTGGTGTCATTTCCTCAACTAGAATTTAGCACTCAATGGTGAGATACACAGAGACAAGCAGAGAGTCTAGAGTTGGATGGTGTCAGTTATGTGGAGAAAAGAGGGTGAATTCCAGATCATTGACACACAACTCACGCGAGGGATAATAACATGACATGAGTAAACTTATTATCACTATTGATTGGCAACTCATCCTCACCATAACCTGAATACATGCTCTAAAAGCAAAGTGTGCCCTTTTTACATGGAAACTTCAACAGAAAGGTCAAACTACAGCTGACAATGAAAAGAAGCTGCACGTATGAATTTCGTGGACAACTGCATACAAAAAAAATATATAATATACATTTGTTCAGAATATGTGTTCTCATAATGATGACCTTGACATTGTTAGTCATATGCTATTTTAATTCCTTCTCTCAGTTTTTATTTGTGCATTGGTTTTTGTTACCTCATTTATATATTTCACAACTCATTTGTATATGTCATGTCAAGTCAGTTATATCTAGTGCTTTTCACAATATTTATTGTTTCATAATCAGCTTAATCGGAATATTGTGTGTTTCAAATCCCTCCACTTAGCAAGTCATGGGCAATGTGGCATGAAAAAAACAAACAGTCAAGTAAAATGAGATCATTAATAGCCATCAACTTCCAGCCATAAAGGCATGGCCGCCATTGCAGACGTAATGCTGTGCTGAAGAAAAACAAGAAGGAGGGGAAAAGGTGAAAGTGTGAAACCAGAGTGAGTCCAGAGTAAATTAAAGTAGAGTCTCACGTGCGGTTAGAAAGAGATATCTTTGTGCGAGTTTGAGAGCAGACAGACTGTAACTTAAGATAAGCTGTTAAATTTTTACATGGAAATCTGATCATATTAAAATGGCTACACTAATTATTAATGCCTCAAAAGCAACTGCATTGTCATCTTACAGTTAATATACTTCAATAGCCCTCATCACAGGCATGCACACACACACACACGCATAAACACCTGTTTCCTGAAAAACCCACATGCTCTGTAAGTGTGTGCTTTATGTACTTTACAGTATGTTTGGTTGTGCTGTTGCTGTGTTTTGGGTGTGATATAATGCTTAGTACCCAGTGTACTGCAGAGTTTAATTGCATACAGTTAATTTAGGCTGTGAAAACATCCTGCGATCACATCTGTGTACTTCTTTGCTTTGAGGGAGCTTAGAAAATTCTCAAGGGCGGTTCCGTGTGTCTGTGTGATTTCTAAGCATGTGTAGTATGTTTCTATAGACAAAAAGGAGAGAACCGCCTTTCTTTTCTGTGCAGTATGCTACGATCTGCGATGGTGATGGGACAGTGAACAGTGTTGGGGAAGCCACTTTGGAACTGTGCCTTGACAAATTGCATGCTACTCTTAATTTAACCCAACAGTTAGGACCTTATTTCTAGGAAAAAATATTTAAAATATATACTGGTCCCTGCATATTTTGAAGTCAAGTGACCTGGTGTAAAAACACTGGTATCAACTCACCACACTTAAAATGGCTGCATGCTGTGCGAAAGCTGTTGAGCCTGAAGTAAAATTGGATATCTTTTAAATGTTATTTTAAAAGGAGATACAAAATATAAAATTGAAAATAAAGGCAAGAAAAATGTGAAATTGTAGTCCTATCTTTCGAGAATAATATATTTATTTTTAACTTTTTAAAGCCGTTTTAAAGGTAAATTAAAAATTAAAGGTTTAAACTTCTGTCAAGCCACTCTTCAGAAAAAGGAGTTAGCTACACTCTAAAAAACAACCCAAGTTGGGTTGAAAATGGACAAACTCAGCGATTGGGTTGTTTTAACCCAGCAGTTGGGTTAAATGTTTGCCCAACCTGTTGGGTAGTTTTATTTAACCCAACTATTGTTTGAAAATGACTATATGGCTGACTTAAAATTAATCTAAAATGAAAATAAAATGTTAATTTATTAAACATATTAATAATGTTAATTTTCAAGATATTTTGGGTTCATTTTAAGTAAGCAATACTGTAATTTATAAACAATAGTTGAGTTAAGTAAAACTACCCAGCAGGTTGGGCAAACATTTAACCCAACTGCTGGGTTAAAACAACCCAATCGCTGGGTTTGTCCATTTTCAACCCAACTTTGGTTGTTTTTAACAAAGCATTTTTTAGAGTGTATACTACAAGCGGGCAAAATATACTTTACTATAACACTTAAGGATAATTATGATAATTTCACTAATTCATATCTGATAATAAATAATAATAATCATTAGATTATGTGATTAAGTGAAAAAGAGCAGTATTGAGGCTATCTCACTCTAAAAAATGCTGTGTTGTTTCAACCCAAGTTTGGGTCAAAAATGGACAAACCCAACCATTGGGTTAAATGTTTGTCCATATTTGACCCAAATTTGGGTTGAAACAACCCAGCATTTTTTAGAGTGGGGTTTCCCAGAGACTTCCAAATGCTTGATTTTCTCCACTGTATTTTACCTTCAGCTACTCCTGGGGGTTATTCCAGAAAGCAGGTTATGTGACATACCTGGGCGTGTTTAAGGTTAAGTAAATGGATTACCTCAACTTTTGGATCCAAAAACAAAGTTAACTTTCAGGGTATAAGTAGCCATAGGGTTAGTTTACTTCAGATATATATATAAAAATATAGTTCTTATTTACAGTGATGTTTTGTGTGTTAACCATGAACATACTCTGAGTTGACTGAACTTCCTCCTGGACACGTTTTTGGAACCGGCTTACCTCAAGTAAGTAAGGTTTGGGTTAATCAACCAAGAGTTCAGTGTATGTTTGATGGTAAGAACTTGCTTTCTGGAATACCCCCGTGGATAAACAGGTAAACAGACCCAAAGAACACACACGGACAAACAGAAAGTGATGGAGGTACATTTACATGGACATATCTCAATTGGTGGGTCTATTGTGTGTTATTTATATTAGCAACCATTCTGTCACGATCCCAGTTCTGTGTCTTTTGTTTTGTATGGACTTTTTTTGTTGAAGTGCCTTCTCTGTTGTCATTGTTTCCATGTTCTCTTCCTGTTTGGTTTCTGTCTCCCCTTGCTTTCATATTAGTTGCCATAGTTACCATCATTGAACTCACCTGCACTTAATTAGCTACTAATTGTTCTGTGTATTTAAGATCTTGGTTTTCGGTTATGTGTTGTAAGTCATTGTATGCTGTTTGTATTTTTGGTCTGGTGTTTCTGTTTATTCATGTGGAGTTTTGTCATTAAATGTGCGTGTGTGGATTCTCTCTCTGCCTCGTCTCTCAGTATATTGTTACAGAACAACTAACCAACTATGAATCCAGCCCCACAGATCATGCACCTTGCCGCCTTCGTCAGGGAAAATGGACGATTGAGGAATATACCATGGATTTTATTGAACTGGAATGCTTAACTTCAATGGACATGGTATGTCTTATGATTTTTTTTTTTTCATGGGAAAATGAAATTTATGCCATTACATGACCCTAATTGGACTCTGGAACATTATATGAATTTGGCATTACAACTAAGCGGCTCTGATTTTACTGTGGGTGTTTTAGAGACATTCCTCCTCCACTTGTCACCGCAACCACTTCAAAGTCTCATCCCAAGATGGCCACCATTCTAGAGTGTCTCCGCAGATCTTCTAGAGCCTTGTCACGTCTCCGCAGATCTGCCAGGGCCCTCAGCCGAGATGGCTGCCACGCCAGGGCCCTCAGCCGAGATGGCTGCCACGCCAGGGCCCTCAGCCGAGATGGCTGCCACGCCAGGGCCCTCAGCCGAGATGGCTGCCACGCCAGGGCCCTCAGAGATTTCAACACTGGCCATTATGGCCACAGCCACTTAGTGTGTGTGTGTGGGCTGCGCACATATCGGCTCCAATCTCTGAGCCCGCTCCAGCCCATGAGTCCACTCCAGTTCCAGAATCCAGCCTCGTAATCTGTGAGTTCCCTATGTGCCCTGATGCGACCGCAAAGGTCGTCCCCGAGTTTCCTGTCTGCCTCAAAATGACCGTAGAGGCCATACTGGAACTGCCTGTTTGCCTCGACATGACCACAGAGGTCGTTCCTGAACTGCCTGCCTCAACATGACCAAAGAGGACATTCTAGACAGAGCATTGGAGGGCGTTTCTGAGCCCCCGGCCTGTCCTGTTACGGCCCTAGTGGCCAATGCTTACCTGTCTGTGCTTCATGTTAGTTTCACCTGATCAGCCATGGTGGTTTCCAGAATTACCAGATCTGCTATGGTGGTTGTCTGCTCTACCTTGTGTCTTCAGGCCCATTTGTACTGCTGTGGTGGTCATCTGCTCCACCGTGGGGGTCTTTAAGCCAGTCTGCACTGCTGTGGTGGTCGTCTGCTCTGCTGTGGAGGTCTTCAAGCCTGTCTGCCTGGAAACCTTCTGTTCAGCCTACACCGCTTTGGTCATCTGCTCAGCCTGCTCCACCCTGACTCAGTCTCCAGGCCTTTGTCCGCTGGCCCTCCATCCTACCCCCGGTCCTACTCCGCTCCGCCTCCCTCCTGGACTTAGCCCCCCTCCTAAGGAGCGGAAATGTCATGATCACCAGTTGCCCGTGAAATCCACTAGAGGGCACTCCACCAAGAACTTTCACCATTTCATTTAAGGACTTCACTTCCCATCATCCTCTGCCTGGACTCATCAACCATCATTACTTTCAGATGTGTTTCATTTGTCATTAACCTCATTTACTGTCTTTATAAGCCTGGTTCACTCATTCTTTGTGAGGTTTTGTAAGAGTCAACTGCATTTCTGGGCATTCCTGTGTTTATTGGTTCTGACCCTGTTGCCTGTGTTCTGGATCTGTTTGTTTCCCTGTGTTCCTGCCTTGGTGTGTGTGTGTGTGTGTGTGTGTGTGTTTTTTGACTGCTTGTTTGTGTTTGGACCTGTTGACTGTTTTTGGATTACCCTTCTAATAAACTATTAGATCCTCAATCGAGTCTCAGAGCAGTTTGTGACGCTCTCATCTTAAGCACAGGTAACACCTTACAATAAGGTTTATTGGTTAACATGAACCATTAATGAACTGCACTTATACAGCATTTATTAATCTTAGTAAATGTTGAAATTAACAAATTATTAAAATCTTATTAACATTAGTTAATGCACTGTGAACTAACATGAACAAACAATGAACAACTACATTTTCATTAACTAATGTTAACGAAGATTAGTAAATACAGTGACAAATGTATTGCACATGGTTGGTTTGTTAATACATTAATGTTTAACTAATGAACCTTATTGTAAAGTGTTACCAAAGCATACTAGTAACTCACTTTCCCCTTGTTTAAGTGTGGATGTGTGGGAGAGCTATCAGTGATGTGATGGATATCAAGAGGGTGATATGAGGTCTCGAATAACAGCCAAGAAGCCGTTTGAGAGTGTGGATGTTCTTATTGGCTGTTGATTGATTTTTGTTTTGTTTTTTTTGGAAGTGTGATGATGTTCTGATTGGATGTTGAATGTTTTGAGGCAGGGCGCTGATGTTCTGATTGGCTGGGTCCCAGCAGGCAAGGCACACCTGAGACCGAATGTTGAGTGTCTGTGGGCTGCAGCGGGCACAGTGGAAAAATACAGAATCCGACTCTGCCAACTGTGAATAGGTTCACTTGGAGATGTGCATAAACACAGGCACACAAACACACCAAAATGATCATAGAACACAAAAATGTATTCAGAATCCATCCAACACCTTTGAAGTATGATTGTGTGCTTGAGAGCAATTAAGCCCCTGTCAGCATTGCATGTTATTTTGATCACACAGTGCCCTACATTTTCCTGTCCTTTACATATGTGCATCTGAAAAGAAATTATCATAAGTATTTGCAAATGAAATGCAGAAAATACACCCTGCCCCTGGTTAGACAAGAAGGACTGCAGTTTCAATACCAAAACAAAACCCATAATTCTATTCTATGTAGTTTCTTTTGCACCCAATGGAAGTGCATTGTATTTTTTTAATTTGCAACAATGATAAATTGATTACTAAGATTTACTATTTTCAGATTATTTGGAAATATGAAATCTACAAGTCCTAAGCAGCTTTAAAAACACTATTTTTACATTTTCTGAAGAAAATATGGTTGGTGTTTGCCATGAAAAACTTTTGTGGGTGAGTTTTTTTTTTTTTTAGCTCTTTGCTAAGTGGTTGCCAGGGTGTTGCTAAGCAGTTGCTATCTAGGTTGCTAGGGTTTTCTGGGTGGTTGGTTGCTATGATATTCTTTTCCCTATTTATACTCAGTCCCCTCTTTCAATGTCTATGTGATATTTTTTGCCATTTTATCATCCACTATTCTAAAATTGTAATTGCAAAACTCTGCTCAAGGGGCTGCACTATTTTAGGTTATTGCACAAACAATGCATATTACGGAAAAGTGTAGGGTTTGAGGTATAGAACAAACCCCTAACTATGAGCAATATATATATATATATATATATATATATATATATATATATATATATATATATATATATATATATATATATATATATATATATATATATATACATAAAACCTGTTTATGATATGGTTGAAGAAGGAACCAGAGGTTATGGATCTATGGTTAGGTGAGGTCATTGCATTCATAAAGATAGATAATGCAACATGTATGAAAACAGAATTTTAGAATTACCATATGTGCAACCTACTAAGAACTTGGTAAACCACAACCTGCAATCTAGTAAGTCTCTCAACAATGTCTCCTACATCTAATATCAAGTTACTTTCAATCTGGCAACAGTAGCCCATTAAAACCTACTTTATGACCGTGTCTGATACTAATAATACATGACCTGTCCACCTGTTCAGTGCAGTTATGCAACAATCCTGATTGTCCCAATACCAGAAGAGACAAAAAGGGACCAAACTAGAAAGAATAAAAATTAAAATGAAAAATAGAGGCAAAGGTAAGTAAGATGAATAGGCATGTGATAATACATTTGATGCAAGATAAATGGACACAGGCAAGGCCACAGAGGATGGTGGTGACACAGATCAGTAAAAAAAAGGCTCCATCAAAGTGTATCAGAGAAAAGAAACTGTAGGAGAGAGACAAACTAGAGTGGAGAGGTCAGCGTGACATATCAGACAGACTGAATTTTGCAGGGAGTCATGATTACATGGAAGGACAGAACAGAGAAGATCTCAAGCACAGAGAATAGACCTACCAATGTTGTGTTTAAGATGGTCAAAACAGGTGTTCCCTAGAGACCCATGGTGAAAGTGGTTGACCCTCTAGAGCCTGATTTGGCCATGTTTTGTTGTACATGTTGTACATAGACACATCTAAATGTGCATGCACAGAATTGTGCTTAGGTGAACTTCAACAAAAACAAACAAACATAAATACAGAATGTCATGATATCATGCACAAAACTCACTGCAGCACAATCTTACATACTGTACTTCCCTCTATAATGAGTTTTGCAGAACACACTGGCTACTTTTGGAGGTATAACAGGACATATAAAATCAATCATTTTTAATGGAATGTTCCGGGTTCAATGCAATAACAATATGGCATGTTGCGGATTACCAAATTCAGACTGTGACAAAAATGATAAAAAAAAAAATGCACTCAGAATTGAAGTCTAACGAGCAAGGCATTCCAGAATATTTTTAAACCAGAAATGTTCCGCTTGTTCATATTTGTTACGTACTTAGTTTTCTCTTGTTTTTTTTTTTAAAGAAAAAAATAAAGAAAAAAGACATTTCTATCAAATATGCAAATATATAGTACATTATACATGTACATCTTCTTTCACATTTTTGTGATAATAATGACCAATCATGTCAAATAATTATATTTTTGGTTTTGATATCATTTATTTAACATTTACTATTAACATTTAGAAATTGCAAAAAAAAAAAAAGACAATAATAAAATTACACATTTCCCTTTTATCAATAATTATTCTCTCCCTCTGTGTTTCTGTAAGTTTGAGCGTGTGGTCTATTCTCAAGCCATTACAAGTTGGAACAGAGTGTACTAGACAAGAGCTTCCCATGTGAGTAATTAACACTGCACATTTCTTCATTTTAAAATGGATGACAAAACCAGGCAAAACATTGCATTGCTCTCAGATTTCAAAACAGAAATGGAACTGGTTTATTGAGTTGCTGACCAATGGAAAAGATTTAGAGATAGACAAACAGATAACATAACACACAGAAAAGAATACTACGCTTTGTGCCAGAGATGGCCTTTAGTGTGCCAGTTTAAATATAAACATGGTAAACCCCCATGAAAGGGCACGCAAAAATACATAGCAATTTAGAAGTGATGCAGTCATGCTCACACAAAGGGAATAAACCCCTGATTTATCCAACAGCCCACACAGACTTCCAGCCTCCACATCCACACATCACTCACCCATAACCACCCACACATCAAACATCCAACACAAATGCCACCCACCCCTCTCGTCCCTCAAAGCACACCTGTCTGTTCTTCTCTGTTATCCCTGACGGCCACGAACTCTGGGCATTAGTTGCTCACTTAGTCAATGCATTTTTTTTTTTTTTTTGCATTAGATTACAAATGTTCAGGTTACTTTTAAAAGTAATGTGTTACAATAATGTGTCACTCCCTAAAAAAGTAAGTAATTGCATTATTTAGTAACTTTTTATGGAAAGTAATGTGTTACACATGGGCTGAATTTACTTTGTTTTTTAATAATAACAAAAAAAAAGTTACATTTTTGGCAAATATAAAGACCCTTTTACACCAAAAGTGAAATGAATAAGACTCAGGCTGAGGGAAGAGCAAATTCATGTCTGTATTGTTAATAAAGTGAGATTAAATACATAAAGTGTACATGTAGTATATGTATATTCTGAGTTTGCATTTCGCTGTTTTTATTCATTTTGTGGAATACTGAATCTGTTTTTGTGCAAGTGAGATGAGTAAATGCATGTTTACATTTAGTCTACAACTACAATGTCCATGATGTTTACACAGCGCACACAATGCCTCTGCACCTCACTTCCGATTTCTCTCAACAGCAAATAAATGGGAAAACAAAGTAACTTGTGCTACTTATTTATTTATTTATTTTTTAAAAAGCATCTCAGATATTTTGTTGTAAATTTAAAAGTAATGCATTACAACTACTTGAAAAAAGTGATCAGATTACGTAACTTGCATTATTTGTGATGCTTTAACACTGCAAATGTTCAACAAAGTGTGATTGTATATCACCAAAAGAAGTTTGCTAGGTATTAAATGATAAAACAATCATGTTGCATCCTTCATACCATGCAAAATGAAGAAAAAAAAAAAAAAGAAAAAAATGAAAAAAAGAAAAGCATTTGGCACTTTCTGGCTATCATACAGCCACTAAAATGACTAGTTTGTTAAAATTCATTACAAAAATATTATATTTGTATTTTAAAATCTGTTTGCATATGCCACATAGTTTGTTATTTTGTCTCTAATGAAGTGAAATGTATTATTTCCAAGTGTTGTTTAAATATTCAAATGCTTTAGGGGGCCAATGTATATTTAAAAACGTCATAGACACAAGGGCAATGATCTCATGCAGAGATTTTTTCAGGCAGAGATGATTTCATACATTGCTAAGGAAAGTAGTAGCTGAGATGTGATTTCATGAATTGTTATTCTGACATATTGGTTTTATTTATCTTCCATGTAGAATGTGATAGGTTAGATGAGACTATCCCCCTCGTAGGCGCAGCGTGTATCTAGGAAAAGAATATAGGTCTCTCTATGTATGTGTGTGTGCAGGTTTATGATGGTGTCTTATGGATTATAAGAGTCAACAACAGTGATTTTCCTGATATGCCATATAAGGTTATTCAACAATTTGTAACAATGCAATTTATTGCTATTTTACATTTCATCAAATTGGTCTCAGCAAATCTCTAGTATATGTCTTTGTACAATCTGCTTATGCCCCAGTGGTGGTTAGGTTTAGGGTGGGGTTAAGGGAGGAGCTTCATGCTTCCTTTGCCACCTCATAAAATAGTTATGTTTTTCTGTGAGTTTGGGTTGGGTTATTCGTTTACTACATACACAGCTCAAATACTACTCATTCAAGGATACAGTCAGTTGAGGAGGATGCAAGAAAGATATTTAGTACCCTACTGATTACCGGCCGATATCAGAGATAGAGATATATTGGATATTTATTTGTGCATGCTCAGTTTCCCTATTTTTACATTTGTCACATTTGCATCATCTCATGTTAAATCTTTTCAGCTTTAAATCAGCTTTGTATTTTTTAGCAAATATAAAAAAAATATATGTGTCACTGGGGGCAGTCATGGCACCAGTCAAACTGGTGACCCGAAGGTTGCGGGTGTCCACGGTTTGCAGTGTGTGTTATTGCGTTCACTACTCACTGCTCCTAATGAGTGTGCACTAACCATAGTTTTATTCACAAAAGATGCAGTAAAAAAACAGTAAAGACATTTATAATGTCACAGATGATTTTCTATTTCAAACAAATTCTATTTTCAAACAGTTAATTTATTAAAGAATATTCCTATTTCAAACAATAATACTCATATACAATATTACTTTAATTGATTCGACACATTTTCTCTCTCTTTCTCATTCACTCACACACTTCTCTACCATATTTCTTTTCATCTTGTTTATCCTATAGCTAAACACACAGGACCTGTTTCCAATCCTCTTAACACTCTTGGCAGCTACATGCAGGTTCCAGTGTATGTGTGTGCGCTCACACGTGTGTTTGTGTAATCAGATCTCAATCTTCAGAAAGATCCGACATTAACAGGAGATGAGTGACTCATAGTGGTCAGTGAGAACACAAGATCAGATGGATGCCAACACACAGACACACACACACACACACACACCAGCATAACCTCATTCACACTGCCTGCATGGCATGGACACAGCACAATAAATAAGCTTTCATTTATGGTGATTTATGATTTCCTTTAAATTTCATTTGATATTTTATTTAGAAAATTGAGAAAATGCTTTTGATGTTTTGTTTTGCACATTTATGTGCAACTATTTATGTGAAAAACTTCCTTTGTGAAATTATCCAGCCACCTAGCCTCTGACATTAACAGTTCTTGGTTTGAGACCAACAGATTTTAGGGGCCAATATGGGTGGAGCATGCGGTTCCAGATTGGGTACAAGAAAAGTGGCTTGGGAACGGCGATCAAAAAGTCAATCATAATGTTCCAATTAAATGTAGGTCACCTCCTATAAAACGCTTTCAAATCCTCTAATGATTAAGAAATGACTTTATTTTACAGAAAACCAACTCTAATATCACTGCTATTCAAGCTATTCATAAAAGGCAGCTAATTATACATCACATCCTCTTTCCATGAACTGCGCAGATAAAATCAGCTTTCAACACCTTCTCCATGATGGCTGCTTTAAGCTTCACGTCTCACATGAGGGCTGAAAAAACAGGGGGCTGCATGTTCCTTGAACTCCCTGGGAATCTGGATTGATGATAGGGAGATCTGTAGGAGGTTAGAGATCATGATCCTTTTCAGTTCACTATGTAAGAGGTTAATTGAGTGTGTATTTCCATGTCGGTGTCAGTCCCAGTTTTCTTGGCAATGATGTCTTCGGTTTAGGGTTACAGCTGATGAGCCATGCTGAAAATGAAACGTTGGTTGACGAATCCTTGCACTTGGTTTACTCGCAGCAAATATATGTATGTATGTTAAAATGCCTTTGCTCCTAGGCCATAACTGAACTTGAAATAACACTCTAGGGTATCATTATTGACGTCATTTTCAACCTCCCAAGTTTGGCGAAGTCATCCGAGTGCCATCCAAAACTCTTTGGATTGTTTGGAAGGTCTGGACGTCACACAGCCAGAATCAAAGCCACGGTTTAGATACCAGAGGAGAGGGTGTGTGAAGGGAGATACCTAAGCTGTATGGGTTTTCCCCTTTAGAAGGGAAACCTCTCCTCTTATGCAATGCAAAAGTAATAAGTCTGTATTACTTTATCACAGTGCTGATTTTAACATTTAGTTAAAATTAATTTTTGTATTTATATTTTTGGATATTTAATATCATTTACCATTTTTTTTTTACATTTGAGATTACCTTTGTTGTGACATAACACTCACTTTAAATTCATCTTTAAAGCTAAATCTTTAATTCATATCTTCAAATCATATTTATCTTTATCGATATCAGCCAAAATTATAATTTTTGTGCATCCCCAATGATAATCGCATGTTTGGTTCAAATATCCTGAATGCATTTCTAATGGAGAAACAATATTTGAAAGAAATATAATACTTAATACTTGAGGTTAAGAGTTTGTTCAACTGGGAGGAATAGTTAAGGTTCACAAGTTCGTGTGCTCATAAAATCTTAGCATAAGTGGTAAAAAGATTTGGCTTGCTGTCTGTTATAGAGAGACTCAGAAAGAATATCCTACTCGAGCTCCGATTGCCCCCCTATAACAGGCAAAATTAGTACAAAAAGGAGGAGAAGGGGAGGAGGACGGATTCTGAAAGAACTAACAGGAAGAGGTAAGATGCTAGTTTTATACCTTGGTATTAATTGGAAGATTAGATGGGCGTACTCCTCCCGAAATTACGTTTATTAACTTCACTAATATTTAATAGAGGCAATAAGGTCACACAGAGGACTAGCTTTCTTTGTGAAAGGTTAGTCAAACCTGAAAATAGCATCACTAATGACTTTGTCAATACACAACACTTTTAATCAATAGCAGTTTGGCTGTAGTTAGTAGGTATAGTGCATAAAACCTGGGTCACTGGCATCGGCCCGTTTAGCTCTGAATTATACATGTTAGGATAGGCCAGAGACAAGGTCATTCTTTGAAAGTGGAACCTAGTAACACTAACCTGCCAACACAAGCAGGGAAAATGAGCACACACACTTACACATGCACTGACACGAATACACTTACACAGTGGCACAAAGAAAGTCAATTATACACACCCACAAAACCCATTTGTTCTGAAGCACTGTAAACTAATTGGTTGAATAGATATAAACAGCCACTAGTCAGCAAGTACACACACACAAGACACACTATCTATCTCTCTATCTATCTTATTTTTTCTTGAATTCAAATATATATATATATATATATATATATATATATATATATATATATATATATATATATATATATATATATATATATATATACAGTGGGTACGGAAAGTATTCAGACCCCCTTAAATTTTTTGCTCTTTGTTATATTGCAGCCATTTGCTAAAATCATTTAAGTTCATTTTTTTTCCTCATTAATGTAAACACAGCACCCCATATTGACAGAAAAACACAGAATTGTTGACATTTTTGCAGACTTATTAAAAAAGATTAACTGAAATATCACATGGTCTTAAGTATTCAGACCCTTTGCTGTGACACTCATATATTTAACTCAGGTGCTGTCCATTTCTTCTGATCATCCTTGAGATGGTTCTACACCTTCATTTAAGTCCAGCTGTGTTTGATTATACTGATTGGACTTGATTAGGAAAGCAACACACCTGTCTATATGAGACCTTACAGCTCACAGTGCATGTCAGAGCAAATGAGAATCATGAGGTCAAAGGAACTGCCTGAAGAGCTCAGAGACAGAATTGTAGCAAGGCACAGATCTGGCCAAGGTTACAAAAAAAATACTGCTGCACTTAAGGTTCCTAAGAGCACAGTGGCCTCCATAATCCTTAAATGGAAGACGTTTGGGACGACCAGGACCCTTCCTAGAGCTATCGGGGGAGAAGAGCCTTGGTGAGAGAGGTAAAGAAGAACCCAAAGATCACTGTGGCTGAGCTCCAGAGATGCAGTCGGAAGATGGGAGAAAGTTGTAGAAAGTCAACCATCACTGCAGCCCTCCACCAGTCGGGGCTTTATGGCAGAGTGGCCCGACGGAAGCCTCTCCTCAGTGCAAGACACATGAAAGCCTGCATGGAGTTTGCTAACAACACCTGAAGGACTCCAAGATGGTGAGAAATAAGACTGGTTGCAATCGAGGGAAAGATGAATGCGGCCAAGTACTCCAGAGTGCTCAGGACCTCAGACTGGGCCGAAGGTTTACCTTCCAAAAAGACAATGACCCTAAGCACACAGCTAAAATAACGAAGGAGTGGCTTCACAACAACTCTGTGACTGTTCTTGAATGGCCCAGCCAGAGCCCTGACTTAAACCCAATTGAGCATCTCTGGAGAGACCTAAAAATGACTGTCCACCAACGTTCACCATCCAACCTGACAGAAGGAGGAATGGCAGAGGATCCCCAAATCCAGGTGTGAAAAACTTGTTGCATCTTTCCCAAAAAGACTCATGGCTGTATTAGATCAAAAGGGTGCTTCTACTAAATACTGAGCAAAGGTTCTGAATACTTAGAACCATGTGATATTTCAGTTTTTTTTTTTATAAATCTGCAAAAATGTCAACAGTTCTGTGCTTTTCTGTCAATATGGGTTGCTGTGTGTACATTAATGAGGGAAAAAAAATGAACTTAATGATTTTAGCAAATGGCTGCAAGATAACAAAGAGTGAAAAATTTAAGGGGGTCTGAATACTTTCCGTACCCACTGTATATATACATATATATATATGAATGCAAGAAAAATACATACTGCAATGTTTCAGTTTTTTAGTAGGCAGGCAACTAGTACACATCTGTGTTTACTTTAGTGTACTTGTTCATGGTTTTCACACTTGAACATTATGTAAACATTAGGAGATTATTCAAGTCCTATTAATCATTTGTCTACTTGCAAGAGAGAATTGAAATCATTGGTTTCATATCATTTTGGAGATTTCTCCATTTCTATTTCTATTTAAAGCAGACTAAGCAGTTCCTAATTAGGTATCAAGCACTGGGTTAGTCATCCACCACACCAAACACATGAGAGAGAAAAGATAAGATTAGGTTTTTGGGGGGGCTCAGTCCGCAGAACTTTGCCATACAGCATGGACGAGACATGCTGCTCACATTATGCTGAAAACCTTCCATTGAAAAAGGGTATATTTAAAGGGTATAGTTTTACCAAAAATGAAAAGTACATCATCATTTATTTCATTTATTTATTTCACCTTCATGTTGTTCCAAACCTGTATTGACTTTTTTTTCTTGTATGGAACACAAAAGGAGAGGTTTACTAGAATGCCAAGTCCGTATTGTACGTTTCAGCACCTGTCCAAACGTACAAAAATTTACATTTTGTTCCTTTGAAAGTTACGTATTAATATCTACGTATTTACAATGAAACCAGGTTGTGAATGGCTGCAGTGCTCAAATCTCATTCATATTTTAAATAATGTACTACATTTTGTTCTGTTTCTCACACAGACCTATTGTATGATATCAGAAGACTTGTAATAATGTGCACATGGATTCTTTTTAAGGTGTTTTGGTCATTTTTTGCAGCATGCGTCACCATTCACTTTTATATGGAAAAAAGCAACATGACCATTCAGCCTAACATCTCCTTTGTATCTTGTTAAAAAAGAAAATACAGATTTTCTAAACTTAAAAAAGAGTAATGATGACAGTTGTTTCATTTTTTAGTAAACCAATCCCTTTAACCATTTCAAACTAGAGGAAAACTGAAACTTGAAAGAATAAGAGAGATAAAGACAATCAGCCAAACATTTTGAGTTTATTCTCAGCCCGACTACTTCAGTAGAAGCAAATCCTTTTTGAAAAACCGAATAAAAGCCTGAGTGAAAGTGCTGCAATTACCCTGATGCTAATTGTATTGAACTACCTACTATTCAGAGGAGAACAATGAGCATATCAAATCTGTCACATTTAAATCTACGCTGCATTGATGCATATGGGGTGTATATTAAGACTCTACAATTAGCTTCATAATGGTCGCACTGAGCTTATCTGCCAAATTAATTACAGGTCTGATGATTTGCCATCTCTGGGAGCTGTGAACATGAGTCGACCGCTTTGTTCCTGTCAGTCCACCTGCAGAAATCCATGAATCAGTGTGTATCACATGGTGATCTCTAAAGCAACACTTTCAGACATAGTATGGGAAGGAGGAGTAGACTTACATAACACTACGATACAAACACACTGCTGCACGTGTTCACAATGTTCCGTGTGAGACACATACCAGACAGAAAATACAAAACCAGATGTTCTACGAATCAGACACATCTGGATAATGGAAGGGCATCAGGCATGAGTGGTTTTATATATCTGTTAAGTAAGAATGTTGAACGAAAGGCTTTCATTTCTTCAGCAAACTCTTTTTCCTTGAGCTGAGACTTTGTTAATGTCTGGATCTCATTCAAAACAAGCTCCTTCTGGTCGCATTCCAGTAGCATGCATCCTACCCATTCAGCTTATCTGTAGAAGAAATCTCTGAACAGCTTTTGTTTATCCATAGAGTAGTGTGTGTGAGACGGTTAGTGGGTGCGTATGAGTGTGTGTAAGTGGTTAGGGGGTGATGGCTATTAAGTGCTACTGGTTCCAGGAACAGCAGACAGCACGGGGTCTATTGATGCCTGTGACCCTCCTAAAGGTTTGTAAGTGTTTCTCACACATGCTTCTCTGTAGCCTCAATTTTTTTTCTAGATGGTTCTTTTGTAGAAAATGTTTTAAAGGCACAAAATAAATACAAATAATAAAAAAAAGTACAATACAAAATTATACAAAAGTACTTTGTAATGTAAAATAATAATAAACATAAATTAGCAAAAAAACCCTTTGTTTTAAAAATTGCAAAAAGATTAAAGTACCCCTGCAGTCTATAATTTTATCCCTTAGAACTCAACTTTAATCATCGAAATGGCAGTTTTTTTTCTTTAAAACATAAATTCCTTTCCTTGCCAGCATGTTTGTAAAACGTTGCCAGCCACTGCCAGCATTTTTGATCATTTTTACAAAACTTTCATGGCCCCCAGAATATTTTGTTGTATGAACATCTGAACATGCAGTATATCAAAATCACATTTTTTGAATCGGATTCAGAATGATGATCAAAACAGAAGTAGATAATTTCCATCAACGCCCCAAAGTTTCACAGTCCTCTTCCTGCAATGTCAAGATCCATAAAGGTACTAAAAACGTATTTAAATCCGTTCACTGTGCTCTGATGCTTCCTGAAGCATTGTTTTGAAATCAGCCATCACTAAATAAGTCGTTATTTTGTTATTTTTGGCGCTCCAAAAATATTCTCGTCGCTTTATAATATTAATATTGAACCACTGTGCTCACATGAACCGATTTAAATATGTTTTTAGTACCTTTATGGATCTTGAGAGAGGAAATGACATTGGAGGCCTCACTGAGCCATCGGATTTCAACTAAAATATCTTAATTTGTGTTCTGAAGATTAACAAAGGTCTTACGGGTGTGGAACGGCATGAGGGTAAGTAATAAATGACAGAATTTTCATTTTTGGGTGAACTAACCCTTTAAAAGTGTAATAACACTATAACACGGCTAATTTAAAATAAAGTGTAACCACAGTTTGTATATTCACTCGAGTATGCATTTGGACTGAGAAGGAAGACATGAGGCTGCCAATGATGTAATGTCCCAAGAGTGGTTTCCTATTCTGCAGTTCATAAAAGTTTGAAATGAAGAAAACACACCACTGAAGAACTTCCAGTTCTGCAAAACCGATCTGATGAGATGTACAGTAATAATCAACAATTTTATGTTTAGGTTAACTGTATCTTTTCTCTATCTTTATTTTATTTTACTTGTGATGGACTGACCAGTCTGTCAATGGTGTTTTCCCAGTCTTCTGGTTGAGATGGGATAGACTCCAGCAAACCCACAGGTCAGTCAAGCAGTTTGGAGATTTGGTTTGATTTTGATTAACCTTGCAGCAGTTATAGCTGATTTAAAAATACTGATTTCTTGTAGGTAGCTTTGCATTTTAACATGGCACTGGTGGACTAAAGCCTCAAATGTCCAGATATGCCTCTGTTTTGAGCATCCACACTTCTGTTTCAGTTTACAGTCATGAAAAGTCTCCACAAAGGCCTCAAGCTCCACCTGGGCTCCTATGCACATATGAAATTGGGCATGTGAACACCCAGGAGAGTGTGAATCATCAACATCCTACTGAAAATCACAGCAGCCACTCCTATATAAATATCTCACTCAGTCAGTTTTGAGAATGTCCAGGCAGTAATTCAGGATGGTGAAAGAGAGCCATTAATTCCACATGACCATTAATTCCCAATTAAAATGGCAGTGAGTGAATGGATCTGACATTAAAAATTGAGTGACACACAATTAGGGTCAAGTCAAAGTAAACACTAGCCATTGCTTGCTTAAGATAAACATCTGTGTTTTAAAGACTGACTATCTATACTGTTGGATTCATTGGTTCAGCCAATGAGTTATGTATTAGCGTCTGTACTGACTCCCCAAACAGATGGACAGACCTGTGGAGCACATGACCTACAGTACAAATCAAACTCATATTTGTAAACTATATCCATTTACATGATGTGCCCCTACAAGCAAGTTTGTTGGTGTTTTTATAAAGAGCGATGACGCAGGCTAATGTAAAGGTCATGCGACTAGGGCGTGAGCCAAGTGTATCTCACAAGAATATCTAATAATTATGACGTTAGCAGTCCATGGAGAGTCTATGTGTGTGGGTAGTTTATTTTTCACTCTGTCTCTCCAAAACAATGAGCCTTTTGCTCATCATACAATAGAGGATCATTCACATTCTGTTCTCAAACTCTTGACTTGTCTTCCTACACATTTGGGTGAAAAATAAAAAAAAAAGAAATATAGAACAGGCCCAGTTTACACTGGGCATTTGACTATTGATCTTTTTGCTGTGTACAGTATTTCCTCTATGATGATGACATCCATGTTTGGCTTTTTAAAGTTGATTAGAATGACAAGGCGCCCAAGTTCCTATTGATCTAAAGTCAAGTAAAACCAATTACAAAGACATAGGGGAAACCAGGCCTGATTGTCACACAGGAAAGTTGTTGCAAGGGCTACCAACTAAAAGGTTTAAAAAGTACAAGGTTTCAAAAGAGTTGAAAGTACAATTACATACATGCTTGTGCCTCTAATACTTCTTCTGTATTGGTTTCAAACACCTAGTTCAAATCCTCTCAATTTTTTTTTTTTTTTTAATTGTCCTATAAACTAAAATTCCCATGTTATGTTTTTGTAGTTCATCAACATAATAAAACCACACTGGCAAGGTAAGAGGAACTATTGTAATGGAGATATTTACTGAAATATTGGAAACTTTGTTGTCAGGACAAGGTTATTTTTTATTCATGTCAGGTTGGGGCAAGTACACATATATAGAGAAAACTTAACCCAAACTGTACCTCTGCTATTGGGGCAACTTGTTAGCAAACTTTAAGTGTATAATGAATTGTATTTTCAAGGCAATCATGGTAATATTCTATTTACAATATAACACTCTATATACAAAATTGACATTGAAAATAAATCTGAGAAATGTTTACTGAGGAAAAAGTGTGACAGTCTCCCCAAAAAATATATGTACCAAGCAGATGAAACATCGCCACGTGAACGCATCATTATTATAGTTCAAACATGAGTTTCAGGTATCAGACTTCTTTAAAGAGTTAGTTCACCCAAAAATGAAAATTCTGTCATTTATTACTTACCCTCATGCCCTTCCACACCCGTAAGACCTTCGTTAATCTTCAGAACACAAATTAAGATACTTCAGTTGAAAACCGATGGCTCTGTGAGGCCTTCATAGTGAGCAATGACACTTCCTCTCTCAAGATCCATAAAGGTACTAAAAAATATTTAAATCGGTTCATGTGTGTACAGTGGTTCAATATTATAAAGCGACGAGAATATTTTTGGAGCGCCAAAAAAATAAATAAATAGGCTAACGACTTATTTAGTGATGGCCGATTTCAAAACACTGCTTCAGGAAGCATCGGAGAACATGTGTCGAATCTGCTGTTCGGAGCGCCAAAGTCACGTGATTTCAGCCGTTGGCAGTTTGACACGCGATCTGAATCATGATTCGATACACTGATTCATTTGTGCTCCGAATCTTCCTGAAGCAGTGTTTTGAAATCGTCCATCACTAAATAAGCCGTTATTTTGTAATTTTGTCGCTTTATAATAATAATTATTGAACCACTGTACTCACATGAACTGATTTAAATATGTTTTTAGTACCTTTATGGATCTTGAGAGAGGAAGTGTCATTGCTCCCTATGGAGGCCTCACGGAGCCATCGGATTCTTAATTTGTGTTCTGAAGATTAACGAAGGTCTTACGGGTGTGGAAGGGCATGACGGTAAGTAATAAATGACAGAATTTTCATTATTGGGTGAACTAACCCTTTAAGAGCTCCACAGCAAGTGTTCACGGAAGTGAAAAAAGGGAAATGGTTATTTTGGGCTGGTGGTTGCTGCTTACAATTTTCTGTAAAACAGCAGACATGTCTCTGCACATGTATAATGTCAAGCCGTACACGTGGACATGCATTCAAAGCAATTAGTTTTCCTTGTTGCTAATATCTCTCTAGCTTATTTAAAAAGCAGATCTAATCCCTATTACAGTAACTGCTGATGTTATTTAAAGCATCATACCTTGAAACATCTATATACTATTATTTCAATGTATTTAATATCATTTGTATATTATATAAGCTTTGTTTCTCATTACTTGTGCAAAGAAGACTGTAACACAGTTCGTAAATATGGGAAGAAGGAGGCGGGAACCGGCGAACATTCAACGTAACTTTAATCCAAAATAAACAAAGAACAAAAACGAAAGTAATGCCGGCAGACCCTCGCGGACGTCTGCCGGCCACACAAACACAATAAAACATAAAATAATATCCAGGCCTGGTCCTCTCTCGTCCTCCACGGTAGTCGCTCCTCCTTTTATGCTCCCGGAGCTCCTCCGTGAGGGACTCAAGGCCGGTGCGCCTCCCAGGTGAAGCTCATTAACACTCGCGCCACCGGCCTCGCGCCGTTCCCTCACGGCTCTCGCCCGCCCTGGTCGCCACAAAGACTTTACATAGAATTCTTCAAGGTACAACAAATTACAGCCTGTTTAATTCTAAGGGTCAGGGAGAAGGTGAAATATGGTCATGTTATGATGGTAGACCTAATACTGCTAGATTTACAGTTTTTTTAGTGTTTAATCAAGACATTTTTTCTGACTGTTCATTTTTAACTCCCATCAATTTTCTGCTGTTTGGCATTAGTCTGCCTTCCTTCCTTCCATGCATCTTTTTCTTAGTAGTGACTGCCAGGCTCATGGACCCAGCCAAGTACACTGAAAGAGGGGGAGTAAGGAGAGAGAGAGTGAGAGAAAAAGAAGCAAGGCAGAAAAATGTGCCTATATTGGTTGCAAACATAGAGCTGCATCTCCTACATAATCTCAATGCATAAAATAACAATGACACATTATTTAACCGAATTGCTGTGTGTATTCTATTCTATTCTATTCTATTCTATTCTATTCTATTCTATTCTAATTATTAACATCAGTGGTGCTTGCTTAATTGCAGCCCGTTTTCTTTATGTAAAATGTAAAATTCTAGTCATTTTTTATGTATTTTGAATTGTTTGCGCCTAACCAGCAGCTGCTTTGGCAATGCAATTGCAGCACTATTTGTCATGCAGAGAAAGCACACTAAAACTGATATTAAGAGAGTGAGACAAAGAGGGAGAAAAGGAACATTGTGTGTGTTTCTGTTCCACAGTTATGCAAGCCAGAAGTAAAACGTCAAACTTGTCCTGCACACCAATGGAGCACAGTCAAATAAATCACCGGATCAAAGTGACCAAATGCGGATGGAGCACCATGCTTCACAGCTGATTAACAAATTGAATTAGTGGCTTGTCTGTGAAACTGGAAATGCTTCAGAAAGGCCTTTTATAAAATTGACAATGTCAGAGAGAATAATAAGGGGCATGATGCATGCAAAAGCATAAATAGGCTGCCCGGCTGTATTGAGTGTCATTTTTTTCAACTGCTCACACACAAAATTCTTACTTGTCACACAATTTCTGAAACCTGACACTCAAACACCACCAAATCTGCAGAACCATACACTAATTCTCAGCCTTCGACTCAGTTTTCAATTTCATAAAACTTTTTTTGCAAAACACAACACACAATTCTCTATGTAACACACAAAAATCTAACAGGAAGTATCTTGATTTCCTTTTTCAGACACAATAATTGTTTCTGTCCAACTACTGTACACATGGTTTCTGTATTTCTTTTCTTTCGTACTGTGTAATACTGTATTCACAACCACAAATGCTTACAGTAAAAAAAAAATAGTTTGGTTTCAGACTTGCTTTCGTGTTTACTCTGAATTTTTCGTGTTTACCGTGAACTTCTCTCTGCTAATTCTGTGTGCATTTCTTGGATTTGTGTGTAAAGTTTTAAAAAAAAAAATGTAAAGTTTTGACAATGTGTGTAAGCAGTCAGTCTGTGTGGGCTAAACTGAAGATCATTTATCATTGCTTTGGCACATGAGCACTTATTTCAAACCAAATGAATTCTTTTCTCGGCACAACCACCGGCAGAACTCTTATGTGCCAGACCAATTTGCATGACATACTCTTTTCAAAACTGTTAAACTTAGAACCTAGCATAATACAAAAATGAATTACACAGCAATTTGTTATATTTCTACACAATACTGAAATATTCTTAATAAAAATAAAAAATGAAATAATACTGTTTCAAAACAAATAGCTGAACACCTATGCACAGGTTTTAGTCTTTCAATTTTATTACCATCAATTTTATTACCATCTAAAATTTAGGAAGAATTTAGTACTGAAATGTAAACTCGAACCATGTAACAAACTGCAGTGAGATTCTTGTTTGGAAAATACATTTTACAAAAGAAAACACTTTATAATGCTACCTGTTGTTAGTGTTTTTTACATTTTTGTTTTATGAGGGAGACAAGGGACATTAAAAAGCTAAAAATAAAACATTGTCTTATGGCTTTTATTACAATTTAAACTGCTTAAAATGTTCATATATTTTAACAAAAATGCACTGAAATTATAAAATTTAGCATGAAATTGGATGTAGAGAGAGACAATAATGGATGCTATGACAAAAAGAAACATTTCTTAACTTTTTTTACTCAACAAAATGAACTACTAACTACTACTGTGTTGCTACTAACTAACTGCTAACAGGCATGGACTAAACTCTAATTTTGATTTCATGGGCTTTTTAACAACCTGCCTTTCTCTTTCTCTTGTTTTGGAAAGACTTCATGTATCACCCTGTTCCTCAGCAGAGGCCTGAGCTGCACCTTTGGACATTCAGAGACACACAGAGAGAATAGCATTCACTCCGTTGTGAATGGCTATGACGCAAATTCCCGACCCATGTAGTTTACTGGATACTCAGTTTAACAGCAACTCTATTTCCACCCGTTCTGGCAAACAGACACACACTAAAGAGGTCTAAACAGACCCCAAAGAGAGTTTGAGCAGACAAAAGGAAGTCTGGATGACCTTTGTGCCTCAACTGGCTGTCCAAAATGGGTTGTTTAATAACAGGCTGAGCTGTTCTCAAAAGCTGTAATGAGCAGAAAAGTAGTTTCTTTGTAACATTCAAAATGTATCTGTCATTGCAATGTCCATGTAACTACTACGTGCAATTATAATTAATAACAGTAGCATCTACATTTGCAGTTTGTATATTATATTGCAGTCCCACAAAATAAAGACATATCACATGCATGTTGTTTATTTGTATTGCTCAGTACTTAGGAACATTATATAGAATCTGACTTCATTTATATTTCATAGAATATTGTTTTAATGTCTTCAATGTCAAACAGGAAATAATGTTGTTCCAATAGATCTGGATATCTTGTTAGCATTCTCAATTTATGAAACGTTGTTTAAATATGCAGGTTGTTGGCGCCACCATGTGGATATACTTAGGAATCCTTGACTTTTCAAGCATCAATATTGAATTAAATTTGAATATAATATAATATAATATAATAATATAATATAATATAAAATTACGAGGACTATAAAATAACTCATCAAGATGCAAATGTGAGAATATAATTTAGTATCTCACGAGAATCTTTCTTATTTTCTTAGCGAACAATAACCTAAATTGTAAAAAGAACATCTGTAATCAATATATGTGGAAATCCATAATTACATCATCTGTTACGTCTACATGCCACTCGTGTAACAACATAATGATACACCCAAAACACGATCACTCATTTCTCCCACCCTCCCGGCCATTTTTATAGTTTTAATAGTGTGAAACAGTTTTATCATCACCACATCTGCGTAAAGTGTATTACTGTGTATGTATGGTCTAATGTGGATTGCTGGCTAAAATTTCCATTACATACATTACAATGAATGCTGACGTAACAGTTTCCCCCCCCCCCCCCCCCCTCACCCCAGAATAGCCTATAGCCTGTATTTGAACTAAATTCCCTGCATTCCTTCAAAAATTATGTATTGCTCAGACTAGTCAAGGAAATCCAGATGTTAGTCGTCATCTAGATGTTAAATGCGCTTAAATGGTATTTAGACAGGGAAAGGCGTGAACAAGCTTTAATTTTGATTTCAATCCCTGGGGAGATGTTTAGGTTTAGAGAGTATTGTGCAACATCACTTCCTTATGAGGTGTTCAGGCGTGTTCTGTGGGATTGACCGTATTCTCTGTCTCATGCTAATACAAGAAGTCGATACCTTCCCATAGCTACGAAGAAACAAGTTAAACTTGTGGGAGTTTTTTCAGGTAGGTACAATTTATCAAGTAGCTACACTCACTTTTGTTGTTTTCTCTGGTGTTTTTGTAATGGAGTTTGACGTTTGAGCGCGCGCGTTCGCTCTTCATTAGACTTCAGAGAAAGAGGTAAAAGGCCACAGGTGAGCCTCAGGTAAATTCACACACTTTTTACTTTTTCTCCTTTTAGTGCTCAGACTTTTTGTAACATTCTCGTGGCACACGTCACATTTTAGTTCCTTTGTAATAGCCTATATAGACAACTCCGTTACTAAATTCGGAAATCACAGCTGTTCACGCTCTGACATGTTTATTTATCGACTGTTTAAAACTGCTCGCGAAGTATATGAATTATTTTTAGTCAGTAGGAAATTAGTTTACAGGGGGTTATGCACGTTCCAATATCCTACATTACAGAGAAAATCATTCACTTAAAGCTATATCTTGCGTAATTATTCAGCCATTTTCCGTCTAATTCATAAGCTCACTTGCAAAATTCTACCATGGTAACCACTATATAGTTTCCGCCAAAAAAGTAAACAAAAAATCAAATATGGGACCGCCTTCAAGCTGTATTATTTATTGTTTGAAAACAGTGGTTTCTACACTCTGGGTAAAAAACGTACTCGGTTACTAACGTAACCTCGGTTCCCTGAGATACGGAACGAGTACTGCGTATGGGGAAAGGTCTCCCTTTTTCCCCGCTGCTGAAGCCTTTTTCAATAACGCAGTGTAACTGCACCGTCATTGGTTCACTCATAGACAAGTTGTTGAACCAATGGCGGCGCGGCATAGCTGCGCGGCCTATGGCGACAAAGCGCGCGAATATTCCCGCCGAAATGGGCGGGGTATAGGGCTATATAAGCAGGCGTTTCGCCATAGGATTTCAGTGTCAATCGACTGAAGCGACGACCCTGAGCCGCAGCCTCGTGGCACGGCAAGTGACGCAGTACTCGTTCCGTATCTCAGGGAACCGAGGTTACGTTAGTAACCGAGTACGATCCCCTTTCGATACTTCACTCGTACTGCGTATGGGGAACGAATTCAACCACGCCGTGCCACGGCTGGGAACGATATAGCTTGCATTTGGCCACCCAGAGGGGGGCAAAAAGGACAAGCGGAGGCAAAGCCTAACCGAACCCATGGTTACACTGAAGGAAGATACTTCCTATGGTGGCGTGAAGCGGGACCTGTTGGAAGCCGCTAATCACACCGACAGGACCCGAGCTTGTAAGGTCGGGACATCGAGGTGATAGAACCTGACAAAGGTGGACGGCGAAGACCAGCCGGCCGCCTCACAGATGTCTTGGATGGAAACTCCGTTGGACCAAGCCCACGAGGAAGCCATTCCTCTAGTGGAGTGGGCCCTGACTCCTATGGGGCAATTAGTGCCCAGTGAGGAGTAGCACAGGTTAATAGCATCCACTATCCAACGGGAAATGCGTTGTTTCGAGACCGGAGACCCTTTGGTGCGGCCGCCAAAACAAACAAAGAGCTGATCCGACAGTCTGAAAGACTGTGATCGGTCTATGTAGGTCCTCAATGCCCTGACTGGGCAGAGTAGCTGCAGCTCTGGTTCGTCCGCCGAGGGAGGAAGAGCAGAGAGCGAGATGACCTGAGCTCTAAACGGAGTTGAGAGCACTTTAGGGGACGTAGCCATGCCTAGGTTTCAGAACGACCTTAGAGTCACCAGGCCCGAATTCGAGGCATGCAGGGTTCACAGAGAGGGCCTGCAAATCGCCAACACGCTTTACCGATGCTAGTGCTAGTAGCAGAGCGGTTTTTAGTGTTAGGGGCCTGAGGTCGGCTGAACCCATTGGTTCAAATGGGGCTCCTTTCAAGGCCCTGAGGACCAACGAGAGGTCCCAGGAGGGAATAGTGAGAGGGCGAGGAGGATTCAAACGCCTAGCACCTCTCAAAAAACGGATCACGAGCCCGTTTCGTCCCACCGATTGGCCAGCAATAGGAGCGTGGAACGCTGCAATGGCTGCTACGTAAACCTTAAGCGTGGAAGGGGAGCGCCCCATTTCCAAGCGTTCTTGGAGGAAAGACAGTATGGAAGATACGTCACTCTCCACAGGGTCTATGTTGCGTGTTGAACACCAATCAACAAAGACTGACCACTTCTGGTCGTAGAGGCGCCTCGTAGATGGGGCTCTAGCCTGAGAAATGGTATTTAGGACGTCCTCGGGGAGGCTAGTCGGCTCCCATCGAGGGACCAGAGGTGCAGAGCCCAGAGCTGCGGCTGTGGGTGCCAGATTGTTCTGTTTGCCTGAGAGAGGAGGTCCCGTCTCAGGGGAATCGGCCACGGGGGCTCTTAGAGAGAGCCTGAATAGCTCTGAGGACCAAACCTGGTTCCTCCAGAGCGGGGGCCACCAGAAGGACTCTGTGCTGGTCTTCTCTGATACGCCTGATGACCTGGGGGATCAGTGCGATCGGAGGGAAAGCATAAAGGAGCGTGCTGGGCCATGTGTGGGCCAGAGCATCTACTTCCTTCGAGAAAAATGTTGGGCAATGAGAGTTGTCTTCTGAGGCGAAGAGGTCTACCTCTGCCTTCCCGAAGAACTCCCAGATCGTGAGGACCACTTGGGGGTGGAGCATCCACTCGTCGGAGGGGATGTTGCTCCGTGACAACATGTCCGCACCCAGATTGTTCCTGCCAGGAACATGAGTCGCTCTGAGCGACTGAAGCCTCGGAAGAGCCCATTCCAGCAGTCGTTTCGCCAGAGCGCATAAGCGGCTGGACGAAAGACCGCCTTGGTGGTTCAGGTATGACACCACCGTCATACTGTCTGACCGAACTAGAACATGACGTCCCGTCAAGTAAGCCTGAAAGAACTGAAGGGCTTTCATCACTGCTAGCATCTCTAGACAGTTGATGTGTAGATGGCTTTCCTCGTGGCTCCACGAGCCGAAGGCCCGGTCTGCCCTCGCACACAGCGCCCCAGCCCAAGTTGGAGGCGTCTGTTGAGAGCACCGTCCTCCGTGAGACCGCCTGTAAGGGGACTCCGCGTTGGAACCATACTGGATCCATCCAAGGTTTCAGGGCTAGAAGACAGGCCCGATTGACCTTGAGACATAGGCGGCCGTGCCGCCATGCGCTGGGAGGAACCCGGAACTTCAACCAGTACTGAAGAGGCCGCATCCGAAGAAGGCCTAGCTGCAGCACCGGGGAGGCGGAAGCCATCAGCCCTAGCAGCCTCTGGAAAAACTTCAGAGGGAGATAGGCTTTGTTCGTGACAGATGCCGTGAGCTGCTGAATTGCCAGGGCGCGCTCTGGCGAGACTACTGCCGTCATACGGACCGAGTCGAAAACTGCTCCCAGAAACGAAATTCGTTGAGTGGGGCATAGCGAGCTCTTGGCTAAGTTGACCCTGAGACCCAGGCATTGTAGATGGCTGAGGAGCACGGATCTGTGGCGTTCCAGCTCGTCTCGCGAACGGGCTAAGATGAGCCAGTCGTCGAGGTAATTCAGAACCCGGATTCCCATCTGTCTCAGAGGGGAAAGCGCCGCGTCCATGCACTTGGTGAAAGTGCGGGGAGCCAGAGACAGCCCGAAGGGCAGGACCGTATATTGGTATGCCACCCCTTCGTATGCGAATCTCAAGAATCGTCTGTGACGGGGGCTATCTGGATGTGAAAATACGCATCCTTCAGGTCCAGCGAGCAGAACCAGTCCTCGGGGCAAATGTGCGCGAGGATCTGCTTCAGCGTCAGCATTTTGAACTTCCGTCTCATGAGGGAGTGATTCAAAAGCCTGAGGTCTAGGATGGGTCTGAGACCGCCATCCTTTTTGGGGACCAGAAAGTAGCGGCTGTAAAAGCCTGTCTCGCTCTCTGACGGAGGAACCATTTCCACAGCTCCTTTTTCCAGCAACGACATGACTTCGGCCCGGAGGACATGAGCGTCGTCCGGATTGACCGATGTTTGAAGCACCCCGGCGAAGCGAGGGGGCCGTCGTGCAAACTGGAGCGAGTAGCCCTGGTTTACGATCCCCATGACCCATTCTGACACATCGGGGATGGCCTGCCAGGCCTCGGCCCGAGTGGCTAGGGGTTGAATAATGTTGGGTGACAGACCGCCGTTGAGAGGGTCGTACACCGCGAGGGGGTGGAAGAGGAAATTTGCTCTTTTTGTGATGAGGTAAAAATTTGTCCGCCGTGAAAACGGCGTTTAGAGTGGGCGCAACAGGTGTGGGCCCAGCTGTCACTTGGAGTATGTTTCCCACGCCCGGAAATAAACGAGGCGGAGGGGAAATTACCCGTGGGAGCTTTTGGGGTGGTCCGGTCGTAACGGGACGGTCCCCCATCCTCTTCCTGTCCGACGAATCAGGACGACTTCGGAGGCACCGGGTCCAGCACAATCCTGGGCCGGGGTCCCTGGCGCCTCGGGAAGGGAGGGCGCTTCGCAGGGCGCGAGCGCTGGCGATGCTCCTGGGGCGGCGCTGCCTGTGTTGCAGGTGGGGCTGGTTTGTTCTGCTGAGCCGGCGCAGTCCTGGGGCGGCTAGACGCAGAAGCGGAGCTGGAGCGCTTAGGCAAGAAATGCCTCATAGCCTGAGACGATTTCTGCGCGGCAGTAAAGCGCTCAGTGAAGCCATCCACTGCAGGCCCGAAGAGACCAGAAGGCGAGACCGGGGCGTCTAAGAAGGCCGTCTTGTCTAGGTCTTTGATCTCCGTTAGGTTGAGCCACAGGTGGCGCTCCAACACGACCAGGCTGGCCATGGAACGACCGATGGCCTGGGCCGTAGCCTTCGTAGCTCGCAGGGCAAGATCCGTGGCGCTGCGGAGATCTTTGAAGGCTGGCGCGTCGATTCCAAACTCATCCAGAGAGCGGAGGAGTTTGGCCTGGAATGCTTGAAATATGGCCATGGTGTGGAGCGCAGAGGCAGCTTGGCCCGCCGAGGTGTAAGCCCGTCCAGCCAGAGTAGAGGTGGTCCGACAGGGCTTGGAAGGAAGGGCCCTCTTCGTCTTCCAACCCACAGCCGCGGGAGGACAGAGGTGAGCAGCCACCGCTTCATCTAGGGGTGGCAAGCGCTCGTATCCCTTCTCCTCGGCGCCGTCGACGGCGGTGAGGGCGGAGCGGTGCGTAGTGTGGAGGCGGGCAGAGTAAGGAGCGCGCCACGACTTCGTCAGCTCTTCGTGGACCTCAGGAAAGAAGGGCGCTGAACGCTGGCGAGGTGCTTGGCGGCGGCCTGGCAGAAACCATTCGTCCAGGCGGCTGCGAGACGGCTCCTCTGGAGGGGCCCACTCGAGGTCCAGCTCTTCAACGGCTCTAGACAGGATGCGGAAGAGCTCGGCATCCATGCCCTGGCCATGCTCGATGGGTTCCAAGGGAGGCGGTGGAGCGGGGTCTTCCGGCTCGCCAGCCCATCCTTCCGCTTCGGAAGCCGCAAGAGACATGGAGTCGTCTTGTTCGTCGTCTGTTCCCCCGAATGAGACGAGGTCACTCGCTTCTGCGGAGGGACGCTGCTCAGGGCGAGAGAACAGAACTGGAGAGAGTTCCCTGGGAGGAGAGGGCGAGGCACGCGGGGGCTGGGCCGGCGTGAGCTCGCTCAGCTCCTGGCGCTGAGTCGCTCTACCCCGCTGTCTTTTCCTCGCCGGACCGCGGGAGGAAGGAGACGGGAGGGCGCGAGCGGCGAGATCGCCCTCAGTGAAGAAGGCGACCCGCGAGCGCAGGGAAGCGAGACTCATACACTCGCAGTGCGGGCATGAGTCTCCAGCGAGCGCGCCGTCTGCGTGGGGCTTGCCCAGGCAAGCGACACACTCGCTGTGTCCATCGTCGTCGTGCAGGGGGGCCCTGCAAGTACCACATGAGTGGCGGGGCATCGTGAGACGCCGCTGCCGTGAAAACGGCAATTGGGTGGCTCTTTTAGAGCGGCGAGGGCCGCGGAAGCTCTTAAAGCGGTGAAAACCGCTGGAAATCGCTCTTTTAGAGCGGCGTTTAAGCCGCGGATGAAGCTCTCAGGCGGCGCGCCGGATGGCGGCAGGGGACGCACAGGAAGCGGCCGGAAGCGGGGAAGCGGAGGCGGCGGCTCGGCGACGGCGCTAGAAGCTGCAGTCCGCGAGGGCGCCGGCGCTTTCTTCCACCGGCGAGTCCAGGCGAGTCCGCTGCGGGAGCCTCTTCAGACGGCGGCGAGAGCAGAAGGCGGCGAGCTTCTTCGGCTTCAGGCGGAGATCAGCGAAGAGAAGTAGATGTCGTCGCTGAAGGAGAAAACACTGAAATCCTATGGCGAAACGCCTGCTTATATAGCCCTATACCCCGCCCATTTCGGCGGGAATATTCGCGCGCTTTGTCGCCATAGGCCGCGCAGCTATGCCGCGCCGCCATTGGTTCAACAACTTGTCTATGAGTGAACCAATGACGGTGCAGTTACACTGCGTTATTGAAAAAGGCTTCAGCAGCGGGGAAAAAGGGAGACCTTTCCCCATACGCAGTACGAGTGAAGTATCGAAAGGGAACAACAAAAGTTGGGTTGAAAATGGACAAACGCAGCAATTGGGTTGTTTTGCATCTGTTTTTTAATTTCACAACTATTTTGGGTTCATTTTAAGCTAGCCATATAGCAATTTTTAAATAATAGTTGGTTTAAATAAAACTACCCAGCAGGTTGGGCAAACATTTAACCCAACCACTGGGTTAAAACAACCCAATCGCTGGTTTTGTCCATTTTCAACCCAACTTGGGTTGTTTTTAACCCAGCATTTTTTAGAGTGTAATATCACGTTACCACAATTTAACTATGGTAGGCTAAATGGTGAAAACTGTTGTAGGCTACATATTTGTATGATTTTTCTTCTCTTTTTTACACTATACACACTGTAAAAAATGCTGGGTTAAAAACAACCCAAGTTGGGTTGAAAATGGACAAACACAGCGATTAGGTTGTTTTAACCCAACTGTTGGGTTAAATGTTTGCCCAACCTGCTGGATAGTTTTATTTAACCCAACTATTGTTTGAAAATGACTATATGGCTGACTTAAAATTAATCTAAAATGAAATTAAAATGTTCATTTATTAATCATATTAATAAATGTTAATTTTCAAGATATTTTGGGTTCATTTTAAGTAAGCAATACTGTAATTTTTAAACAATAGTTGAGTTAAGTAAAACTACCCAGCAGGTTGGGCAAACATTTAACCCAACTGCTGGGTTAAAACAACCCAATCGTTGGGTTTGTCCATTTTCAACCCAACTTGGGTTGTTTTTAACCCAGCATTTTTTAGAGTGCACATTCTACAAAATTGAGCCCACAATATTTGAAACAAAACCTTGAAGCATCAATACATTTTAAATGTAAAGTATGTCAAAAATGATTTGTGTAATGAGCAATAATACATGCATAATAGAGTAAGGGAGTATTTTGCAATATATTATAAATATAATCAAAATGCCAAGTAACAGTCTATGAATATGTTGATCAGTTTAGTGAGAGCTGCATTTAGCAGTCTTATTGCCAAGTTACTGTCAGGATGTAAATTGATGGAATGAATGTTGTTCTGACATAATGAAGAAAGCCTTTTACAGTGTATGTTAATCTCATTTTCATCTATTTTTGTCATTTTTTCCATTCAAAGGTCCTGGTTATTTCATCATGTGTTAGTAACAGCAGTGACATCCCTTTTGCCTCAGGCTACATAGGACTGTGGAAATGTTCATCAGCCCCAGGACCTTGTTAAAGTGTGTCTGGTTGCAGATACATTTGACCTGTGCCCTAAAAACATGCCCTGCGATCCCACAAATGAACATAAACTTTTCTGTTGCCTACTCTGTCTCTTTTTTCCAAACTACAAAAGCCATACAGAACATAGTTGTTAATGAAAATTTTGCTGAAGTTTATGTAGCCTCTCAAAATGTTGTTGAAGCCTTGGACGAGAATCTCACTAAACTATGGGAATTAAGAACTGGCCCAGTTGGCAGTCCGGACTGTCAGACTTGTCACTGTGAAATTGAGAGTGAACCAGGAACTTCACTGGACACAGATAACCAAGTTCTTGTTTTAGAGCCTCAGGATCATCTTGACTTCCTGTACATCTGTGGGAGCACCCAGTATGGAGTCTGTAACATCCTTGAACTTAATAAAGGCCAAAAACTGTCTGACCCTGAATGTTTTTTCAATGAAAAAGCCAACTCGCCCTCAGATTGTCCTGACTGTGTTGCTAGTCCTCTGGGAACAAAGGTCAGTGTGGTCGAAGTTGGTTTTTCAACGTACTTCTTTACAGCAGCTACCATCAATACCACCATTGCTGGGACTTTCGGCAAGCACTCTCTTTCCATTCGTCGCCTACTTGCCACAGAAAATGGTTTTGAAAGCCAAGTGAAGGATCTGACGGTTCTTCCCAAATTCCAGGATACATTTACCATTGACTACATCTATACGTTCTCCACTGCAGATTATGTGTATTTCTTATCTGTACAGCGGGAGAGCCCAATGAAACCAAACGCCAGGTTGCAGACCCATCTTGGGCGGCTGCCGATCATGGACAGCGAGGTTTGGATGTACAGGGAAATCGTTTTGGAATGCCGCCATGAGCCCAAACGCAGGAGAAGGAGCTTTAAGGATGTTGTGTACAACTCGGTTCAAGCCGCTCACTTCAGTACAGCAGGGAAGGAGCTGGCTGATGAGCTAGGGATGAAGATGGAAAGCCCAATTCTGTTCGGAGTGTTTGCTGTAACAGATAAAATGGGGAATCCTATCAGCCAGTCTGCCCTGTGCGCATTTCCAATGGACTACGTGAACATTGCCATAGATAAGGGGGTAGTGTCCTGCTGTTCAAATGGGACGGAGCGACTCTTACGGGGATTGTGCCATTTCCAGTCCTGTGAAATGTGCCCACATGAGGTTAGTTTGTATTTCACATTGCAGTATCTTGACTATTGACATTAGGTTACATTGGTCTTGATTATAAACAAGTCACTGTTTCTCGATTCTGCTCCTCAGAACCCCCCTTTTTAGGTCTCTGGGTGAAATTTTTCAAGGCCAGTTGTAAGTCCTTGCAACTACCCAGAACAACTTAGCAAATCCCTAACAACACCAGCTAGCAATGCTCTAACAACCACCCAGAGCCCCCTAGAAACTGCCTATGAATGCCATTGCCCTGGCAACCCCCCAAACACCATAACAATTAGAAACACCTATTAACTTTGCAAAACATCCTAACGATGTTACAGCAATCCCCAGAACATCCTAGCAATCACCTAGCAATGCAATAGCAACCACCCAGATAAACCTAACAACATGTAGCAATGCCATAGCAACCACCCAGATTACCTTAGCAAATTGCAAATTCCCAGAACACCCTAGTATTCGCTTAGCAATGCCCTAGTAACCAGCTGGCAATGCCCAAAATATGATAGCAATTGGCTCACAATGCCATAGCAACCTTCAGAACACCCTAGCAGCCACCTAGTAATTCCCTAGCAACCATTCGGATCACCTTAGCATTAATTCGTCAATATGAATGATTATTTTGCCTAACCGAAAAGGTGAATGAGTCATTTAAATTTGTCTACTGCCATTTTATGTTTCTACATGTACCTCAAGACTTGTCCCCATCTTGTGTTTAGTCAAAGAGTTTATGTAATTGGTCTAGTTTACATTACACAACCTGAACCTTAAAAGGAGCGGACCATAAAATATTTGATGGTTAGTAAAGCCACTTTCAGGAAATGACTCAGACAAGCATTTGATTTCAGGTCAAATGTGGAGCTGCACTTGCTCAGGGATGTCTGTGAGAGTCAGATTTTATCAGGCACTCTTATCTAGTGTGGATTGAAAGACTCTGTTGCTGTGTTGAATCCATGAAGTCACTTTCTGTTTTGTAGATACCAGCTACCACATGCTCATACATGAACTAATACGTCATTCAATACCTTACTACTAGTAGACTGAACTTTCTGTGGCAAAAGTTTGTGCTGAATTTAGCTCTATCCTCAGGATCTTAATCAGGCGTTGAGCCAGTGCTGATAAATCAAAGAAAGTATGTAGTGGCAAGATATTCAGTAGTGTCGTCAACAGTTTGTTTTTAACCAATAGAAACAGAGATAACAAGAGGATTGGCTGAAATAAATCAAGATTTACAATGCAAATGTCCTGTAGTTATAGTTTTTCTAAGATTGCGCATGCATTTTAACATGTCCGTTGTAAATTTCTGGACATTCCACCATGTACATCTCACATACATTGTTTTTGTTTTTTCATTTTTAATATTTCAATTTTTTGGCTTCTTGCAATTCCATTATATTTTACAGATTATTTTAATCCATTAATTAGTTATAGTGTGTATAACAAATAATGTATAACATGCATTTTTTTTCATACATACTAAGTTATTATGAATGATGATACTGAAAAAAAAACAGAATACTTCCTTATTTATTCACCTTCCCAAAGAGAAATTCTGAAGAATGAGTTGATAACCACTGGATTGCCAGACTTGAGAACTGGATCAGTCAGTTTCGAAAGTACATGATAATTATTTTCAACAAATCCAGCATAGTTACTTCTCTCATGAAATATGAATTTCCCTTCTTGATGGAGGTAAAGATTCTCAGTGAATAACAACTACAATTTCTCTCATTATTTCAGAAGAATTGTAATATCTTGCATGTATGAACCACTTTAATGATACTGTACTAAGGTGTTTTTACATCCTTTTTGAAATATGGAAAACATTTCTCCTTTTGTGTTCCATAGGAGCAGGAAAGTCAACATAAATGACAACATCTGTTCCTAAGTTCATTCATTTCTACAAGGCACAAAAATGTTAAAATCCTGACTAGACAAAGTGTTACCACTGACAGCCTGCACATATCCCACAAAATCCTAATTTGGTACAAGGGTTCAAGCTTTATGGGCAGGAAATAATTTATTACTGCCAGATGCTGTCTGGAGCCTTCCGTTTGCAAGTTGTTGCTTCCTTTTCACTGGTTTCTGGTTGATGCATATTTTTCTGTCACAATGACCCTCTTTTGAAGTCAGTAAAAAATTATAACAAAAATGGCACAGGAAATGGAAAATAAAAAGTGTCAATGAAATTAAAATATAGCTGAGCTTTACATACCGGCATATAGATGTGGCTTTTACAGAAAGGGCTTAGATTAAGCCAGGATTAGGCATTTTTGACATTTAAGTAGCTTTTATAAATGTGCCTTAGAAATAACAATACTGGTGTGCATCTTGAGACAAAGCAATGCCACTGACATATTTTAAGGTATGTCAAAATTATGCATTTTAGTGGGACTAATCTTTAGCCTTATCTTTAAAACCAGGGGATACACTGTAAAAAATAATACCCTATGTCTACTCAAAAAAAAAATTTTGGCAACAGATTACAAGCAATATTATTAATTCAAATTTAACAAATAAGAATTGAGTCCAAATTAATCAAATGAGCTCCTTAAAAGTGTGCCATGTAAAACTGCAAATAGCACACAAAAAATTAAGTCAAATATAAACAAAAATATTGAGTTCATTGGACAAAACAAAGCTATATTAATAAATACTACTTAATGAAATTATTTTGACATACAACATTAAGTGAATATTATTAATAATATTAAATGGATTATTTAAATTAATGTATTTTAATTAATTAAATCAGATTTTTAAGTATAAATAACAGACAGACATCAAAGATTAAGAACTCTTTATTTATCAGAAAATTGGGCAATACAAATGCAGACAAGGCACTGATTTTCCAGGTACAGATGACCGGTGTTGTAGTCTATAATGTAAAAGATCACCCCTTGTTGCAATCTGCAGGTTTTACTCCGCCATTTCATTACATTGCACCTATTAAAAAACACGAGAGAAAAAAAACACACAAGTATATTTCAAGATGGTTAACTGCAATTTTTTTCATTTTTGTGACTCTAATACCTAATTATACTGTGCAACCAAATGAATCTATGTTCATAGTTTGTTGTAAGAGTTAAACAAAATGTTGAAATGATAATTATAAGGGCAAGGGAGCAGTGCACGTGAGCACTGGAAACAGCATACACTGTTAAATGGCAGTGATAGACTAATCATTTTTAGCTTATCTGCTTTAGCAATTTATCGGTCTAAAACACGATTTCCTACTTTGTTGGTGGTAATAACACACAACCTGGACAATTAACAACAGTTTTAAGAAATAAATTAAATTATTTTCCTTACCTTTGTCAAAGAATTAGCTAAAAATAGCATTGTCAGATCGTCATCATCTTCAGCCTCCACATTGTCAGCAGGAATCCAGTAAAGCCAGGCCTCGTAAACATAAACCATTCAATAGCAGTGCTCAGTAGGGTTACAGCTGCCTTATTTAGCCTTCTTTGTTCATATTAACACAAAACTAAGCAAAGAAATGCTTGTCAATTGAAAACAACTCATTTCCATCACGTTGGATTCATTCCTTAACAACAAAATCCTTAATCCTTAACGACAAAATTGAGTAGATTTTGTTACAGACAATTTTAATTAATTTTAACACACACAAAAAAAATTGTTAAACAAAGTTTACATATTAAATTCCATGAAATCTACAAACCCAAAGAATTACTTTTCTTGTAATTGCTGATTTTGCCATTTTAATTTTGTGAAATTGACATTTTCTGTGTATGCTCTGACTTTTACTTAGATTTTGCTAGCAATATTACATAAAAAAAAAAAAAACATTTTTTGCAGTCCCAAAGTATATTTATTCATTTTGTTCTATTTTGTCTAGAATCCAGATGATTTTACTTGCAACACTCTCCCCACCATGGTGGCAAAGCCTTTCTACAGAGGGGACTTCTTCAATGGACGTATGAACGATGTGCTTTTCACTTCTATTCTGGTCACCACCATTGAGACCAAGACTGTGGCACACATCGGCACGGATCACGGAAGACTCTTGCAGGTTAATAGTGCATTACTATTTTTTTTCCTTTTCAAATACTGAGAAAAATGTTTTGCATCTTACTGAAATTTACTTAAATTTTAATGTGGAGCTGACATAGGTGTTTCTAAAGCCTTTTTAGGTGGGTTTCAGACCCCAATCTTTCAACTTAGCCACCATAAGTATCTACAATAACAAGATGTCTGAGTTTTTTTTCACTCTGAATCCTTAACAGATATTAAAAATGTTAAAGTTCATAACTTTCCCTTTAATCAGTGGCCAATCTGATCATAGGCCAGGCTTTCATTGGCTCCATATAATGGATGGTTACTATGAAAGAATTTTTTACCCATATAAGGACAAATGTTAAGCATATTTCATATTTGTGTGGCTGCGACTAAGTTTCCTTTTAGTAAATGTGTACATACAAAAGACATAAAAAAAATAGTTTACTTTTCAGGTCATTCTGAGCAGATCAGTCCCTGTAGTGTTTGCCAACTACTCTCTTGTGGAAGACATGCAGAGTGTGTCACGAATAGCTGCCGTTCATTCTTCTGAGTCTCTGCTCTTTGTTGTTGGAAACAAGGTATGCATGTTTTTCTGTACAGTTCAAATCAGCCATTCTGAAAGTGCACTGAAAGCGACTGAAGTGCATTTTTCTGCGTTTACATCCATTCAATGTCAAATCTGTCCCTCTTCATCCTATGTACAGCTGATAACTGTGTCACCCAGAGGTCCAGGCTGTGCCCATTTCATCAACTGTTCAGACTGTTTAGCGGCGCCCAAGTTTATGGGATGTAGCTGGTGTGATGGAGTCTGTTCCCAAAAGTGTGAAGATCAGTGGAGTAGAAACTCCTGCCCTCCTGTTATCACCCAGGTAACACATTGCCAGCGGAGTATGACAATAATTGGCCTGTATTTAAGTTTGCATTCCTCATTATATACGGTGAGTGTGTAATGATAATATCATTGTAGTCATATCAGGGTAGGGCTGTGTTAACAACCACAGTACTTGTAGGTTTTGTCTCACACCGGATGGAATGCCAGCTTTGGCTGTGAAGTCATTTGAGTGAAAAAGAACCTTCATTTTGTACTATATACCACATTTTAGAATAGTAAAATCATCAAAACTAAAATAACACAAATGGTGGTTGGAAAATTATGCAGTGTTGGAAAATGTTAAATCAAAGCTATATTGGACAGTTAGATGCTAAGATGTATGCTGGGCATTTGTTGGCTGTTCCTTTGCTCTCCAAAGAATTGAAATGAAAATAATTAACTTCATATACTGTAGTACTTTTCAAAATGTTAGAGTCAGTAAGATTTTTTTAAACTTTTGATAGAAATTGATGCTTTTGTTAATTAAGGATGCATTAAATTGACCAAAAGTTACAATGAAGACTTAATATATTACAAAATATTTCTGCTTGATTTCTACTTTTGAACTATTCGGTGACACTTAACAATACGGTTCATTTGTTAACATTAGTTAATGTATTAACTAACATGAACTAACCATGAGCAATACATTTGTTACTGTATTTGTTAATCTTTGTTAATGTTAGTTAATAAAAATCCAGCTGTTCATAGTTTGTTCATGTTAGTTCACAGTGCATTAACTAATGCTAACAAATACAACTCTTGATTTTAATAATGTATTAGTAAATGTTGAAATTAACATTCACAGAGATTAATAAATGCTGTAGAAGTGCAGTTCATGTTAACTCATGGTGGTAACTAATGTTAACTAATGAACCGTATTGTAAAGTGTTACCGAACTTTCTATTCATTAAATAATAGTGAAAAACTTAAGCAGCAAATCAGATTTCTGAAGGATCATGTGACATTGAACACTGGAGTAATGACTTCTGAAAATTCACCTTTGCCATCACAGGAATAAATTAAAAGTAAAAAATGTTATTTTAAATTGTAATAAAATTTCACAATATTACTGTTTTTACTGTATTTTTAATCAAATAAATGCAGCCTTTGTAGGCATAAGAGACTTCTTTCAAAAACATTTAAAAATCTTATAAACCCCAAACTTTTGAAATGAAGTGCACATAGGCATTTAAGCAAAAGTGTTTAGTTAAAAAGATCTTTAAAGGGTTACTTCAGGATGTAGCATTAAGCTTTGTATTAGTAGAATACCACTAGTATTTTCGAATTAGCGTGCTTTCCCCCTTCATATCAGCCCGAGATGAGAGATTTATGCATTTTTATTCTGTAAAAAAGCCTCCAATGACGCAAAAATCATCATTTTGCGTCATCGGAGGCTTTTTTGGCCAGAGGCTTAAAACTACAGCCAGTAATAGCAAGTAGTTCTGCATTTTTTCACCACGCCCATACATATGCGCGTTTGAGGTTACTCACGGACATAGATCAGGCCAGGCTGTTCGTCCTCTGGGAAAGTGAATATCGACGGTATCGCAGTGTCCTTCAGAATGGTTCTCTTCATTGCAAAGATATTTGGTTCGTAGTCCTCGTGCTTGAAATGGAGACTACATATTCTGCGTTTTTTATGTTTTCTATAACGGTATGTAACAAGGGCAGCAAAACAAGTGCATTCTGGGAATTGTTGTCTTTCATCCACATATACATTTTCTGCCTTTTCTCAGTCTAGAAAGCTCCAAATTCAAAAATAATTTCACATTTCTACTACATAAATGACCAATTTTAAATACACTTTCATCTTTCCAGGGGTGAAGTACCCCTTTAAGTTCATGGAGCATAAATATAATATAATATTTTATTGACTGATATTGTATTTGTTTAATTAAAAACCAAATAGACATGTTGTACAGTCATGTTTTATTTTAAGTATAGGACTGATCCAAATAACATAATATTTCAGTCCTTCTGTTTATTGTCACATAGTTGAAAAAAGAACTTTATGCACAAACCCTAAAACTTTTTTTTTGCACTCTTGCTTTTCAGTTTTTCCCCAGCACAGTGCCCTCAAATGGTAAGAGTGAACTCACTCTCTGCGGCTGGAACTTCCGATCAGCTTCCCGACCTGCTATCACTCAAACCTCTCACCAGGTTAAAGTGGGAAACAACAGCTGCACTATTATACCAGAGAAAAGCAGTAGCTCCCAGTAAGCAACACACACATTTTAGCTTTCACACAATAAGGTTTGACAAATACATTTTTTTCTTTCTACTGAAACAGGAAACTATGGTAGGGGTGTATCAAATCATATCTTTTTTGTTTTTTTTAAATAGCCAATACTCAGTTTACGGATAACCTTTTTTGTCACTCATATTGATGACCCCAACACTGATAAACATGGACTAAAACATTTAATTTTATCCCAACACACATGCATATGTGCTTTATCAATGTTATTTTAGTATTATTTACTATACTATTATAGTATTAATATTTTGAATGAGCTTTTATGGTTATATTTTCAATTAATTAATTTAATTTAAAATAATTTTAGTAGTTTATTTTAGTTATTTTATTATGCAAGTCAATTTTATTAGTTTTTATAAAAATATTTCTATTTAGCTTCAATTTCTTTTATTTTACTTTTAGTTTTAGTTATTTTAGTACCACAACTTAAACATATTTTATTTCAGTTGGTACGTTTTTTAAGTTTTCCATCTGTTATTTATATGTTATTTTATGTGTACAGTCAATTCATGAATGTTATTTTTCATTCTTCTCTCAGGCTGGTGTGTCGGGTTGATGGTGAAGAGTCAGGTCTGGAGCAAAGTGTTAATATAACAATGGAAGTGAATGAAAAAAGAGTGGAAAGTGGATATTTCATTTCTGGAAAGGCTAGCATACAAGGCTTCAGTTTTGTGGTAATGACCAAAACATTCTCAATCTTTAAATACTCCACTTAATTATGTTAAGTAATCATGTAGGATTTTGCTCTTTAAATTGGTAAAATTCTATCATACCTCATATCTTCCATCAGACCCCAGAAATCACAGATATCAATCCAAGTTTTGGACCTAAGTTGGGGGGAATCCTGGTCACCCTGTCAGGAAAACATCTGGATGCTGGTGGAAACAGAACGGTCAGCCTTGGAGACAGAATTTGCCCTGTTGAAAGGTTATTGCGCCAGGTTACGAAATTCACAGTTCAACAGTTATAAGTCATGGATTAGAAATATAACAGGGATGCAAGTACTTCATTTCTAACTACTGCTTTTTGAGTATTTTCCTCTTGTTGTTTCTCCACAGCATATCCAGCAATGGAACTTCTATTATTTGCAGATCTGAAGGTGTTGAGGAAACTTCAGAAGTAGATGTGAAGATTGTAATTGATGAATCAACTATTTTAGCTACAAAAACATTTAGCTACATGGTGAATCCTGAAGTGACGGGTGTGAAGCCCGACTGTGGTTTTAGAAGGTCAGTCAAACATTCAGTTTCAGTCAATTTAATGGGGTCTTTAACAGTAAATGATGTAAAAGATCATTAAATTGTCCACTATGTATTTTTTGGGGTGTTGCTTCAATGAAGAGGATCAAAAATTACCATCACTGGGCAGCATCTAGACTCTCTTCCCCAGGCTGTCATTAACTACAAAGTCAACAAGAATACAGAACCAGTGCAAACCGTAGGACTCAATTGTGTTTTGAAGAGCCATGTTTAATAATAGTGAATATGTTGCCACTTATTGGATAATGTACCTTTTTAGGTGTGTGTTGGTCAAAGGAATCCCACCCAGATGGAGTGTATAATCCCAGAATGTGAGGAGTCAACAGGAATCCTCTCTGTGGATTTGGATGGAGCCAAGGAACTCCTGTCTCAGACATTTACCTGCCATGCTAACGGGGAACCCATCCCATTTGAAACAGAGGGCCATGTGCTTGAGCTCAGCTCAATGCAGGACAAAGTCTCATTGCATGTGCGTCAGTGGTTGCATATATTATATATGTGGTTATATAGTCTCACATAGCCAGACCTTTAACTAAAAAGTATATGATCTGACTAAGCCATGTATTCGTTAAATATTCATTAAAGTTTTTGTTAAATATTGATTTTAAAAATATGTTTTTAATATTTATATATAATATGAATTTTATATACATATAATATGCTTTATTTTTGATGAAAATACAGTAAAAACTGTAATATTGTCTCAAATTATTACCATTTAAGATAACTGTTTTCTATTTTAGTATATTTTAAAATGTATTTTGTAATAATATTAAAAAAAAAAAAAAAGATCTTCATCTATTCATCGTCCAGCCAAAATAACTAAAATTGACTGACATGAAATGAAAACAACACAACAAATGATTTACTAAATTAAAATTATGACTAAAATCGTAAAAATGAATGCTGGTTCTAAGTCGTAATTTATGATATCAATCAAATTATTAGACTTCCAAATTTGTGGTATTATAATCTAATCACATTCTTGTCTTTATTCCAGCACAAAAAACTGACCCTGGTGTCCAGTTGCATGGAAATCATCATGACAATTAATGGAGTGGATTGCAAGGCTACAGTTCTGGACAATGAGATCACTTGCCGGATCCCCAAAAATCTCACAATCCCTAGCCAGGGGGCGCCAGTCAAGGTCAGAGTCTGTAATCGAATGAATTCAGCTTTGATAAATTTAAGATGGCTCTACATTTCATTCATGATGCACTACTATTCCACTTTGTTTTCCCAGGTGTTTGTGAATGGAGAAGAATTTGACATTGGTGTGGTAGTTACTACAGAGAGCAATTTTATTTTGGCCATGGTGCTGGGCATCATAGCTGCAGTTTGCTTGGGGGCAGTTCTGGCCTATGTAGCCATGGCACATGAGCGCAAGAGAAAAAAATGTAAGTGCCCTCAGTAACTTTCTGGTCCCAACAACAGTCCTTTACTATATGAAAAATTTATGTCAAATTTGGTGAATATGAATGTAAAAAAAAAAAAAATTGTTTGGTTGGCAGCTGCACTTGCTCAGGTTCGACTATCCATGCGTTCATCTCACTTGGCGGTGGAGAATTATGACAGATCTCCTGATGGTGACTACAGAAGCGGTGAGACAGCCTGTGAAAACAATGAGACAGACAATAAAATTTACCTATAATTTAATTAATGACAGAATTTTCATTTTTGGGTGAACTATCCCTATAAAGCCCTACTTGGTACCTTGCATCTTTGTAAAGAGTGTTCATTCTTCAGTGAACATAAATTGTGTGTCCTGTAGGTATGACAGTTCCTCCATTCCAAGGCTCGAGCTCAACGTTCACCAGTCTTCCGTATGCTGGCTCGATGGACTCTGCAGCAGCTCCTTTGATACAATCTCCGACAATCTCTATGTCTGCTCTCCGGCCAGATCTGCTGGAAGAGGTGAAGAATGTTTTGATCTCACCCAAGAAGGTCAAAATCCAGCATGACCAAATCATTGGCAAAGGTACTTTTTTTTTTTTTAGGGCAATAGCAATCCATCTGGTTTTAGTACATTTCCATCTTTCTCATTTAATAGCACATACTCATCTCAAATCTTAATACTCATCTCAAATCTTCCTCAGGTCATTTTGGAACGGTGTATCATGGATATCTTACTGATAGTGATGAAAAAGAGACTCACTGTGCTGTTAAGTCACTCAATAGTAAGTATATTAACACTTTTAAATAGAGGTGCACCAATATTAAAAATGTGGCTGAAACAATAAGCTGATAATTATTTTAATTTAAACAATTATTTTAATTATTAACATTTAATTTAATTTTTAATTTTAATTATTTTATTTTATGTTGAGGCCAATAACTGAATAATCTAAAAATTAAAAATAAGCCAGTAAAATCTATCATTTTAAATTTTAAAAGTGAACTCAGGCATCACAATATTATAATATACAGGATAAAGATTACATTTAACAGTGTTATTGAAGTATTAGTGTTATTAAAAAGTAACTTTAAAGGTGCCCTAGAATTCTTTTTCACAAGATGTCACAAGTCTAAGGTGTCCCCTGAATGTATCTGTGAAGTTTCAGCTCAAAATAACCCATAGATTTTTTATTATTCAATTTTTTAACTGCCTATTTTGGGGCATAATTAAATATTCGCAGATTTAGCGCTCATCCCCTTTAAATGCTTGCGCTCCCCGTCCCCAATCTTGCAACTCTATAATACATTGCATAAAAGCTCACACATTCATAATGTTCGTCATGCAACTTCATAAATGGCAGATGGAGCAATAATAACTGTCATGATCCATGCTATCATGATATTTTTAGTGATATTTGTAAATTGTCTTTCTAAATGTTTCGTGAGAATGTTGCTAATGTACTGTTGAATGTGGTTAAAGTTACCATTGTTTCTTACTGTATTCATGGAGACAAGAGCCGTCGCTATTTTCATTTTTAAAACTTGCAGTCTGTATAATTCATAAACAAAACTTCATTCTTTATGAATCTCTCCAACAGTGTGTAATGTTAGCTTTAGCCATGGAGCACTATCAAACTCATTCAGAATCAAATGTAAACATCCAAATAAATACTATACTCACATGATCCGATGTATGCAAGCAGCATGCATGACGGACATCTTGTAAAGATTTAAAGGGGCCGCAACCTATATATCGGTGCATAGTTAATGATGCCCCAAAATAGGCAGTTAAAAAAATTAATTAAAAAAAATCTATGGGGTATTTTGAGCTGAAACTTCACAGACACATTCATGGGACACCTTAGACATATTACATATTTTAAAAAAGAAGTTCTAGGGCACCTTTAACATGCCTAGCCTTTATGAAAAAGACAACCGTAAATATGCATTTCATATTCTTTTTTGAAAGGGATCACTGATCTGGAGGAGGTGGAGCAGTTTTTAAGAGAAGGAATCTTTATGAAGGCCTTCCACCATCCCCATGTCCTATCTCTTCTGGGCATTGTGCTTCCCAGTGATGGACTTCCCCTGGTGATCCTGCCATACATGAAACATGGAGACCTCCGGCATTTCATCCGCTCTGGACAGAGGGTAAGCACATTAATTTTATACAAGTCAATGTCTGGAACAACATACCATATATTAAAGGGTTAGTTCACACAAAAATGAAAATTTCTTTCCATCTTCGGAACACAAATTGAGATATTTTTGATAAAATCCAAGAGGTAAATGACTCGTCCAAAGACCGCAATATAACACTTTCAAGGTCCTGTTAAAACAGTCGACGTGACTGCAGTAGTTCAACCTTAATTTTATGAAGCGACAAGAATACTTTTTGTGTGCAAAAACAAAACAAAAATAGTGATTTTATTAATACGATATTTATAACAATATCTTCTCTTCTGTGTCATTCTCATATGATGTTTATGTCCAGAGCTTCCAGGTTCTATATCAGAATGGCGACTCATTATTGGCCGGCTCCTGCGACAGCATCACACGCATGCATCGTGCTGCTCACGTGTACAGCGTCAGCCAATACTGAGCCGGTATTCAGACGCAAACACGGAAGCCTTCCCTGTCAACTGTGTAAGGATAATGACAAGAAAAAGAAGAGATTGTTGAATAAAGTCGATATTTTTGTTATGTTTTTGCGCACAAAAAGTATTCTCAGCGATTCATAAAATTATGGTTAAACTGCAGTCTCGTCGACTGTTATGTCTGATTGGTCGATCAGAATGTCCCTCCAGAACAAACAAGGATGGTTATCCAGAAGCATTTTAATCTTTATAAAATCAGGTCACCTTACTAAAATGTTGTACTAAAAAATGTTGCCCCATACAAATATATCCTTCATGTTCAGAGTCCTACAGTGAAGGACCTGATTGGCTTTGGGCTTCAAGTTGCCAAAGGAATGGAGTATCTTGCAAACAAGAAATTTGTGCACAGAGACCTTGCTGCACGCAACTGCATGTAAGTAACAGGCAACCTTAATTACCTTAATATCATAATGTACCTAGTATATATATATATATATATATATATATATATATATATATATATATATATATATATATATATATATATATATTATACACACCAAATTGTAATCAACAGCCTTTTTTGTTATTCTACCAAAGTACAATGAGTACGGACAAATAAATTGCTAACGAATATAATGAAACTGCTTTCCCTAGGCTGGATGAGTCATTTACAGTGAAGGTGGCTGACTTTGGCATGGCACGTGATGTCTATGATAAGGAATACTACAGCATCCAGGACAGCAAGAAAGCAAAGCTGCCAGTCAAATGGATGGCTTTAGAAAGTCTACAGACTCAGAAATTCACCACCAAATCAGATGTGGTAAGTTTAAACGTGGAAATCGTTTTACCATTTCAAGAATCCTGGTTTTAAAATCACATAAATAATTGCCTCACTTCCATCAGAATCAGGGTAAAAATAATAATTTTTATGGAAATGTATCAAACAGAGGAATTTCAGCAAGATGGTATGACACTACATTCTTTTTATAACATACATACAAATTTATGCATTTTATTCCCTCTAGTGGTCTTTTGGAGTGTTGATGTGGGAGATGATGACAAGAGGGGCCAGTCCGTATCCTGATGTGGACCCTTATGACATTACAGCATATCTGATGCAAGGCCGTCGACTGCCACAGCCACAATACTGCTTTGATTCCCTGTATGATTTTATGTGTATTTACCTGACATTCATTTTAAAGGGGTATTTAATGCGGAATCAAAAATGTATTGGGATTCACCGATCGCAACTTTTTAATGTCAAACAGCCACAAAATCGCCCACATTTACATGTCAACAACACCCATTTAGCATTCAGAAAATCGCCCAATCACAGTTAAATAATGAGAAAGCATGATAAATAGGTTATTATTAACCATAAACACCAGAAGACTTAATGTTAAAAGTAAAATGTCAAAAATGTTGATAAAAAAGTAAATTATTTAGAAATGATTATGTACTTTATTATATAATTATTATATACTATATAGTATAAATTAAATACATAAATTATCATATACTATATTTAGGTATGTCATACTTTTGTATTGTAGGTGGTCCGTCCTATTGCAGTGCTGGCATCCTGAGCCTGAGAAGAGACCAGGTTTCCCTACGCTCGTGCAAGCTATTCAAGAGATCCACTCCAACCTAGAGGGGGAGCATTACATCAACCTCCAAATCACCTATGTGAATCTAGACCAGCCCCGGCCATACTCCTCACTCTCCCCGGCCCCACCCGCACAATCAGCTCTTCCACCTGACCCTAGTCCCAAATGAAGTCTGAGCTGCCTTCATCCTGTGGATTCAAAGGCAATATATTCCTGTGAAGTTTGAGAACCAAAGAGCATGCACTGATGATGATCTGCTGTATTTGGAGAATCCCAATGTGTGTCCAGCCGAAGACAATGCACATTCTTTATGTGCCTCTGTAATGGTTATGCTTTTGTGCACAGCCGAATTGGTGTCTTGTCTTTGGGATTTTAGCAATTTCTGGGCAAATTTCTGCACTTTTTAAATGAATGCAAATCTTTTGCTTTGTTATGTTGATTGTCAGGTTTTTTTATACTTTTTTTAAAGCACATGGAATTGTTTAACAACTGAATCATCTGCTATTGCTCATACTTTATAGTGCAACACTGTTCTATCCATACGAAATGCAATAAGATTCCAGAAACAAGCCATTTTTATCTCCACACTGCCAGTAAAAATTATAAGAGCAATATGATTACTTGAAATACGGTTCCATCAGTTTCATTTTACTACATTTATTTGTGATAATTTGTTTATTGTAAATAAAGAGTAATGTTTTTGACATTAAATTACAAACTATTTTAAACAACATTTAAAAATTCTTGCATAATTATTATAAATGCAGTTTTAATGATCTTACAAAAATTGTACAAAAGTCTTGCCATTCCTCAAGACTATACCAAACTAACAGGGAACGTTCTCAGAACTTTGGCTATTATTCTGTTCAAAGTCATGAACAAACATTTTTTCAGTAACGTTAAAGGGTTAGTTCACCCAAAAATGAAAATAATGTCATTTATTACTCACCCTCATGTCGTTTTACACCCATAAGACACAAATTAAGAACACAAATTAAGATATTTTTGATAAAATCCGATGGCTCAGTGAGACCTCTAGACAGCAATGTCATTGAACTTGACAATGACATTGCTGTCTAGATCCAGAAAGGTACTCAAAATCCAAGAGATCCCGTCTAGATCCAGAAAGGTACTCAAAACATATTTAATGTGAGTACAGTGGTTCAATCTTAATATTATAAAGCGACGAGAAAACTTTTTGTGTGCCAAAGTCACATGGTTTGGCATTTTGACAAGCGATCCGAATCACTGATTCGAAACAAGAGTGTTTTTAAAAAATTGGCCATCGCTAGATATTATTGAAAAATCATTATTTTGGGTTTTTTTGGCACACAAAAAGTTTTCTTGTTGCTTTATAATATTAAGATTGATCCACTGGACTCACATGAACTGTTTTAAATATGTTTTGAGAATCTTTCTGGATCTTGAGAAGTTCAATGACATTGTTGTCTATAGAGGCCTCACTGAGCCATCGGATTTAATAAAAAATAACTTAATTTGTGTTCCGAAGATAAACGAAGGCCTTACAGGTGTAGAACAACATGAGGATGAGTAATTAATGACATTATTTTCATCTTTGGGTGAACTAACCCTTTAATAGAATGTTCATTCTAAGTTATCTGGTCTTTAATAATGCTCTCAAAACATTAGCACAAAACATTTATACATCGTTCATGGAATTTTTTTTAGTTAGGATGTTTGTCTAACATTTTTGTTAAAAAAAATGTAACTAGGGTGAATTCAAGGTGATTGGGTGATTGGGAAATTGGCAAAATGGAATGATTAGATGGAATGTTTGCGTAAGCAAGAAAAAATGTTAAAACATAAAAAAAAAAGAAAAAAGAAAAATGGATATTTTGAATGAAATGTCTGAATCACAAATGTCAGAAATAAAATGAATAGGAAAATGTTCTAAGAACATATTTTTTTCTTAGCTGGGTATATGTTAACGCAAGTTAAAATGGTGGACAACTTGATTAAGAAATTTAAATGAAAAATTGTTAGCTCTAAAGTTTTTAATGACAATGATTGATTCTAACGTATTAAAAACACATCACTTAGGTTGTGCAGGCTATTGAATAATGTTAACTAAAATGCAAATAGCTAAGCAACATTGTTTTTAGCAAAGTAATAGTTAATAGTTCAGTGACCTACAGTAGCTGTGATGAATGTTCTGATAATAAATTATTCTATAGGGATTTAGAGGGATTCACATTCCTCGTCACTGGAGGTCAGTATATACCTACTGTAGGTTATTTTCCACATCCATAATATTAGTATCAGTAGGTTGTGTTGAGGTTTGTCCTCTACTAGATTGCAGTGAGTCATAGTTGTCACATTGGGAAGAAATGCAACACTTAAATGCCAGTGTCATGAAATGCCGAGTCATTTCTGTCTTTTCAGTTTATCTGCTTGCCTTGATCTCTTTAAAATCCATTTAAAATCATGTAGTAGAAAGTTATTCACAAGTGAGGATTAATGCCAACATGATATGAAAATTGACTCTGGTGCACAATCCATAAGTGATTTGTTTTAAAATGCAGTAATTTAGTGCTGAGATTTTGTGATGAAAAAATAGCAAGTCATGTCCTGTAAAGTAAAGTCATGTCCTGATTTCTTTTTTTTTTTTTTTGCTCATAAATGCATCATGTTCCAAAGTAAAATGTGTTGATTCAGGCATTGAAACATACACCTAGAACTCTATATACCTCTATAACTTCCCAGAAACAATTTGATTACATAGCTACCAGCAACTGTCCTTCATCTCAACTCACTTTGAAGAGACTGTGTATTTAACTCTCATTGTTTCCATCACTCAGCCTTTGTTACAGAGACCAAGCAGAGTTTGAGCAGAGCTTGGCAAATGAGGGAGAAGGAGAGAGATAAGGGCTGGAACTGAATGATGGAGGATTGCTACTGTTCAGTGAGCTTGTTAGTGGAGAGATTCTGGAACAGACACGCATGACAGAGCTACGTGTACTGCCGGCTCTCCAGAATCCCTCAGACGGAGCCGTTTCTTTAAGCATTAATCCAGTTTACATGGTTTGTTCCCTCTGAAAGAGAGGGATGAGAGAGTGAAAAAGTCTGGCAATGATTTTTTATTGGTGATTTGAGATATTCCACCATTCATATTTTTAAAAGCACTACCAATTTTTCTACCCAAAACTTGGTGTCTCATAGTGTTCGTGCAATATGAATGATACCAACTTATTAAGAGAAGTGTGCTATTGCTTTTCTAAACAATCAAACATTTTTCAAAAAAAGAAAGAAATTGTTAAAGATGTTTTTTTAGTCTTTGTGTTTTCATGTCTCCTTAATTGGTGTACTTTTATTTTGAAGTTAAGTGTCTCTTGTCTTGTCTGTTCATGATTCCTCCATCCATTGATAGTTCAGGTGTTGTTGGTCTTTGTTTATACAAAAATCAGAGGTAGGCTGATACAGAGATAGGATAAATATGAACACCAAATGTAGACTGTTAGAGTTCTACTTTGACTTATTAGGTTATCAGTCACAATTTTGTCTAAATGAATGGTTACAGTAGATTAGAAGATGAACTTAAAATATACATAAATCCTGACCATTGAGCTGTTAAAACTCTTTCTATGTGCTTTATTTGTGTCTTGTTTTCAATCGTCCTCGAAACCAGAGTATTGTTTGTGTTTTTTCAGCGAAGTGCTGGTGTCTTTAGGAAGCTCGGGATGGTGAGGATGTTTCAGATGTCAGAGCCACAGCAGGCACATGTCATCCATTGGACACTGTGTTCTTCCTCAGCAGCTTTGAAGCATATCTGTACGTGTATGGTATGTGTGTGCTTGTACTTTGCCAAAATGTGCTACAAACATAAAATTACAAAAAATGGACAACAGAGCCACTGTAAAAAAAAAAGTATTTTTATTAAAGAACATCTTTCTGTTATACGTTTCTGTGTGTGTGTGTGTGTGTGTGTGTGTGTGTGTGTGTGTGTGTGTGTGTGTGTGTGTTCTTGTATACATGGTTTATGAGGACACAAATGTGTATAATGATGGGTATTACAACATAAACATGGTTTATGAGCACACTTCCTGTGTCCTCGTAAACCAAATGGCTTCAAAAACATATTAAACTGTGTGTTGTTTTTGTTTTTTAACATTAAAAAAATGCAGACAGTTTCCTGTGATGGGTAGGTTTAGGGGTAGTGTAGGGGGATAGAATATACAGTTTGTACAGTATAAAAGCCATTATATCTATGGAGACTCCCCGTAAACCATATACAGTGGGTACGGAAAGTAGCCTATTCAGACCCCCTTAAATTTTTCACTCTTTATTATATTGCAGCCATTTGCTAAAATCATTTAAATAATTTTTTTTCCTCATTAATGTACACACAGCACCCCATATTGACAGAAAAACACAGAATTGTTGACATTTTTGCAGATTTATTAAAAAAGAAAAACCGCAATATCACATGGTCCTAAGTATTCAGACCGACCCTTTGCTGTGACACTCATATATTTAACTCAGGTGCTGTCCATTTCTCCTGATCATCTTTGAGATGGTTCTGCACCTTCATTTAATTAACCCTTTAACGCGTACGATCACACCGGTGTGATCAGTCTTGACTGGCCCCAGGAGCGTACGATCACACCGGTGTGATTAGAACGTTCAGTGCATTACGTGATCAGCTGCCAAATTCAAATGTGCGTGCGCGCTTTCACTGGCGCTAAACCAGAGACGGACGCGCGCAGCGCTTTTCATATCACATATATACAGTGTTTTCAACCAAATAATGTTCATTTCAGGTTTCAGACATTTAAATGCACATGAGTACTAACAAAACAATATATTTAGAGTTTGCAAAATACACAATGATGTCTATAGGAGCGGAAATAACCCTTTCTATTATAACTTGACAACACGTTTAATTCATACAAGGGCGGTTCTAGGGGGGGGCCAGGGGGGGCCAGTGCCCCTGTGACAACAAGCTTGGACCCCCTTGTGGCCCCCCTAAATCTGGAGTGTGAAATAATTTTTACAAAACTGCTTTTTTTTTTGTTTTTTTGTTTTTGTTTTTTTGCGATCGTTGTTTTTTACATCCGTTATTAGACACAGTCTATGATTAGACAGTAGCAACGCGGAACAGAAATGTAACCCACACATTTTCTAGAGGGAGGGACTGATTAAAGCGGAACACAACAGTATCGTAGAACATGCATCTGCAAGTTTTTTTCTACTCAGAAGTTGGTGGAAGATTTGCGCGAATATTATAGTTGAATACTTCAAGCAAAGAAGGAAATATAGAGGTGAGTAAAGTTGTTTATATTTTTTATTTGTATTAAATGCAATACAGAAGTAATGCATATGTAAATGCATAAAGTTAGATCAGCTAATTTTTTGCCGTTTGTTAGCTTGTGGCAGTTTGAAAAGGGATAAAATATATGATCAACAAACTCATGGTTCTGAGTGTTTTTACTCGGTAAACGAGTTGTAACATTAAATGTTTAGACATAGTTACCTGGCAAGTCAGTTATTTTCAGTAAATTAATTCATAAGTTTCTTGGTCCCCATTGCTTTTGCTCTATAGTTCTCACCAAAATGAAGAGAAAGAAAGACATCATGTCGTTCTTCCAAAGAAAAGATAAGGTAGGCAGTGAGACAGAGCCAGATGGTTCAGGTGTGGAGAGAGCAAGAGAGAGCAGAGAGTCTGCAGAGAGAGAGCAGGAGGAGTTGTCCATTGGAGAGACTGAGAGTGAAGGAATAGTAGAGGAGGAAAGTGAGACAGATGGAGAGACTGAGGCTGAGAGTGATACACCAACAGAGGAGCCTTGTGTGTCCACTAGCAGTGGACCATCAGGTTTGTGCTGTTAAATACATCTGTAAAGCAGTGCAATAAGTCAGTTTATATGGTGTATAGAAATTAATCAGTTTGTGATTGAAATTAAATCTTATTTAACATGCTATGAGCTTGTGATATCAGATGGATTTCAGAAGTTGCCTGATGGTAATTATATATCTAAAACTAACCAAATACATACTTTTTATGATTTATGATTTTATCATACATTCAAGGTAAAAAAAAAAAAGAAAAAAGAAAAGAGAAGAAAAAACAGTAAACAAACAAATAAACAGGCATAAGTAATCACAACAGTAGTAAAAACAACAAAAAGACATGACAAAGAGTAAAAATGAAGGTGGTAAAATATATAAATACATTCTCATCAGCAAATAATGGAAAACTAAAAAATACCAAGATAGACAGATGAAGTAGTAAGTGCACTTAAAACTGAATTTTCAACATTTATGAATATAAAAACTATTTGCTGTAACGAAACGGGTATACTTTTATTATTTATATATATATTTTCTTTGGCAGATATCAGCAAATCCCGGGAAGAACCACCTGTGCAGCCAATGATGAATATATACCCAAGAACTCTGATGGGGGACCGGAGGAGGAGCTTCAAGGCAGCCTGGTACCATATCCACCCCTGGCTTGAATATTCCAAACAATCAGACTCTGTGTTTTGTTATGCCTGCAGGCATTTTAGCCCTCCCAAAGTCTCAGAGACAGTATTTGATTCAAAATTGGGTTTTAACAATTGGAAGAAGGCACCTTACAAACAGGGGGATTTGCAATTCATGCAAGGTCTGAGCGGCACAAACAAGCAATGATTACATGGAGAGACTATCAGAAAGCTGTAAAAAGTAATGCAACACTGGTAAATGCCCTAAACAAGGAACACAACAAACAGGTTCAAGAAAATCGGGACTATATTAAAACAATAGGAGAAATACTACTACTTACAGCCACACAAAACATTGCACAAAGAGGACACGGTGAGTCTACAGAGTCAGATAATAAAGGGAACTTCATGGCAATCTTAGAAACAATAGCTAAGCATGACAAAACTGTGCAAAAAAGGCTGACTTCCATTCATAATGCAAAATATACCAGCAAAGGGATTCAGAATGAGGTTCTGAGTTGTTTGGCAGACATGGTTCGAACAAAAATTATAGAAGAAGTGAAAGACAGTGAGGTCTATAGCATAATGGCAGATGAAACAAAAGATGTAAAAAAAAGGAGCAGATATCTCTAGTACTCAGGTACTATTTCAGTGGAGCTGTCCATGAGAGCTTTCTCCACTTTGAATCGGCTGATCGACTAGATGCAGCGGGGCTTACTGACAGAATCATACACATATTAGAAAGTCATGGTCTTGAATACAAAAACAACCTAGTAGGTCAAGCATATGACGGTGCTTCAGTTATGAGTGGGAAGCATTCAGGTGTCCAGGCACGCATTAAAGAACAAGCAAAGCATGCCTTTTACATCCACTGCAATGCACACTGTCTGAATTTAGTTTTAGTGGACACAGTCAAAGCTATCCCTGAGGTAGGAGAGTTCTTCTCCTTACTAGAAAGACTGTATGTCTTCACATCTGGGTCATATGTGCATCAAAAATGGCTGAGCATACAGAAAGAGATGTACCCAGGTGCACCAGCTAGAGAGCTTCAGAGACTAAGTGACACTCGCTGGGCATGTCGATATATGGCTCTACATACTATTATGGATAGATTGCCTGCCATTAAGCGAGTCCTGCAAGATATAGTCCAAGAACACAGTGGTGACAGATCTGTTGAGGCTAGAGGTCTGCTTGCACAGATAGATTTACAGTTCATTGTGTGCCTTGTTACCCTCCATAAAGTGTTTGGAGAAGCAAAATTTCTGTCAGATATGCTACAGTCTTCATCACTTGATCTGTCAAAGGCTGTTGATTTAGTTGAAGCCTTAGTTCAGACTTTGAATGACTACAGGGATGAGTCATTTTTTGATGACCTATGGAGTGAAGTGTTGAACACAGCTGAGCAATGTGATACTGCAGTACAGCCCCCTGCAAAACGACCAAAAAAGCTAAGCTCTCAATTTAATGCAGACTGTGTACTCAGTACAGTGGGTCAGAGGTCAGATTCAGAACGAGAAAAAGATAGTTTTCGTACAACCCTTTTCTACCCTGTTTTAGATCAGATGCTTAATGAGCTTAACAGAAGGTTTTCTAGCAAAAACTGTGAAATAATGACTGGCATCCAAACTCTAAACCCCACAAGTGATGTGTTTCTCAAAGAAAAGTCCCTGTTTCCATTTGCTAGAATGTATGAATCAAATATTGAGGACTTGGGGTATGAACTACATCAGTTCAGAAGAATTTTAGAAAGGAAAATACAGAGTGGCATGCAGAAACCCTCCAGTGTAGTAGAGCTGGCATTATTCATTGAACCTTATAAAGAAGTTTTCTTTTAGCTTTTTAAACTATGCAAGATAGCTGTTTCAATCCCTGTTAGTACCGCTTCTTGTGAACGGAGTTTTTCTGCACTAAAGCTGGTGAAAACCTATCTCAGGTCCACAATGTCAGATGACAGATTAAGCAATTTAGGTGTTCTAAGTATTGAGTCAAGGAGGGCAAAGGCCTTAAATCTAGATGAATTTGCTGATCTTTTTGCAAAAAAACACAAAAATCGTAGAATACAGTTACTGTGAATGATACTGAATCTGTAATGCAAATGTAAAAATATAATAGAAATGCAATTACAGTTAATGTGAATGATACTGAATATGTAATGCAAATGTAAAAATATAATTAAATCAAATAGTTACTGTGACTAATACTGAATATGTAATGCAAATGTAAAAATATAATTAAAATCAAATCGTTACTGTGACTAATACTGAATCTGTAATGCAAATGTAAAAATATAATAGAAATGCAATTACAGTTAATGTGAATGATACTGAATCTGTAATGCAAATGTAAAAATATAATAGAAATGCAATTACAGTTAATGTGAATGATACTGAATATGTAATGCAAATGTAAAAATATAATTAAAATCAAATCGTTACTGTGACTAATACTGAATATGTAATGCAAATGTAAAAATATAATTAAAATCAAATCGTTACTGTGACTAATACTGAATATGTAATGCAAATGTAAAAATATAATTAAAATCAAATCGTTACTGTGACTAATACTGAATATGTAATGCAAATGTAAAAATATAATTAAAATCAAATCGTTACTGTGACTAATACTGAATATGTAATGCAAATGTAAAAAATAAAATTGAAATGCAAATACATTTTTGAATGATTATAAACATTGTATTTTGCCTGTTAATGCCTGCAGTGCAGTGAAGAAAATGATATGACAACAATAAGGTTTAAATATAACTGGCCCCTCTAACAGTACAACTGGCCCCAGCTTGGCCCCCCCAGTTGAAATGGTCTAGAACCGCCACTGAATTCATATCAGATACATTGTGAAAGTAACTTAAAAGCTTACTCTATTCTTCCCCAGTTCACCGGCACACTTACTTTCATGTATTTCGGGAGAAGTTGATACATTCACGGTTTGTAAATCCAACAGATCCGATTCTCTGCGCTGTGCAAACTAACATGGCGGCGCCCATCGCTCATATGGCTCAACTAACGCGATCGTTATAAAGGTGTTTAAACAGCAAAACACATCCACTTTCACATATTTGGCAATCGGAATATTAGATATTTCATGCTATAGTTAACAAATTTGTGAATATTTTGAATAAAAAAGGAAAAATTAAATGAAAGCAGATCATCATTCATACAGTGCTGCGGTGTGTCATGTAACAAGCAATGACGCGTCACCATGGAAACCATAAAGCGATACAAATAACGGTCGCCTTAAAAAACTCACGCTGGGGGGTCAGACAGAATATTTGAAACTTACGTGCGAAAGGGTTATGTCCAGCTGTGTTCAATTATACTGATTCTGACTTGATTAGGAAAGCCACACACCTGTCTATATAAGACCTTACAGCTAACAGTGCATGTCAGAGCAAATGAGAATCATGAGGTCAAAGGAACTGCCTGAAGAGCTCAGAGACAGAATTGTGGCAAGGCACAGATCTGGCCAAGGTTACAAAAAAAATTCTGCTGCAGTTAAGGTTCCTAAGAGCACAGTGGCCTCCATAATCCTTAAATGGAAGATGTTTGGGATGACCAGAACCCTTCCTAGAGCTGGCCGTCCGGCCAAACTGAGCTATCGGGGGAGAAGAGCCATGGTGAGAGAGGTAAAGAAGAACCCAAAGATCACTGTGGCTGAGCTCCAGAGATGCAGTCGGGAGATGGGAAAAAGTAGTAGAAAGTCAACCATCACTGCAGCCCTCCAGCAGTCGGGGCTTTATGGCAGAGTGGCCCGACTTGAAGCCTCTCCTCAGCGCAAGACACATGAAAGCCCGCATGGAGTTTGCTAGAAAACACCTGAAGGACACCAAGATGGTGATAAATAAGATTCTCTGGTCTGATGAGACCAAGATAGAACTTTTTGGCCTTAAAAAAGTATGTGTGAAGAAAACCAGGCACTGCTCATCACCTGTCCAATACAGTCCCAACAGTGAAGCATGGTGGTGGCAGCATCATGCTGTGGGGGTGTTTTTCAGCTGCAGGGACAGGACGACTGATTCATCGAGGGAAAGATGAATGCGGCCAAGTACAGGGATATCCTGGACGAAAACCTTCTCCAGAGTGCTCAGGACCTCAAACTGGGCCGAAGGTTTACCTTCCAAAAAGACAATGACCCTAAGCACACAGATAAAATAACGAAGGAGTGGCTTCACAACAACTCTGTGACTGTTCTTGAATGGCCCAGCCAGAGCCCTGACTTAAACCCAATTGAGCATCTCTGGAGAGACCTAAAAATGGCTGTCCACCAACATTTACCATCCAACCTGACAGAAGTGGAGAGGATCTGCAAGGAGGAATGGCAGAGGATCCCCAAATCCAGGTGTGAAAAACTTGTTGCATCTTTCCCAAAAAGACTTGTGGCTGTATTAGATCAAAAGGGTGCTTCTACTAAATACTGAGCAAAGGGTCTGAATACTTGACCATATGACATTTCAGTTTTTCTTTTTTAATAAATCTGCAAAAATGTCAACAATTCTGTGTTTTTCTGTCAATATCAGGTGCTGTGTGTACATTAATGAGGAAAAACTTAAATGATTTTAGCAAATGGCTGCAATATAACAAAGAGTGAAAAATTTAAGGGGGTCTGAATACTTTCCGTACCACTGTATACAAGTGTATGTGTGTGTGGGTCAGTAAGATTTTTTGAAAAGAAATACTTTTATTCTGCAAAGATGCATTAAATTGCTCAAAAGTGACATATATACATTTATAATGTTACAAAAGTTTAGTAATAAATGCTAATAAATTTTGGTTCAAACAATCCTGTAAAATGTAGAACAGTTTCCACAAAAATATTAAGCAGCACAGCTGTTTTAAACATTAATTATAATAAGAAATGTTTCTTGAGCACCGAATCGCCATATTAGAATGATTTCTGAAGGATCATGTGACACTGAAGGCTGGAGTAATGATGCTGACAATTCAGCTTTGCCATCACAACAATAAATTACATTTTCAAATATTAAAACAGAAATTGTCATTTAAAGCAAAAGATACAATATTTACAGTTTGTGCGATATATATAAAATTGTTATACTGTATTTTTGGTTATTATTTTATTAGATTTTGTTGTTGGTTTTAATGCCTTCCTGTTTTAGTATATGTATCTTGAATTTCCAAGCTCTACCATTAACCAAAAAGTCACGATTTTGTGCATTCGTGCTTCTTTACCCTGACATCTTATTTTCTGTATTCAGTTTGAAGTTTAGCCTTGAGTCTGTGTGTTTCCAGCAAACAGAACTGCAGTGCATTCTTCCATCCTCCTGCCACCGCTTCTCTGCATTGTCGCAAAACATCTAGAGAGATTATGTAAAGTCTCTCTGAGGTCACGAGGGTACAGTTTGGTATTCACATGAATGCTGTTGGGTTGAATATGTCTGTGGATGGGAATTAATTGAAAAATGGTTACCATGCCATGAAAAGCATTTTTTTCCCCCACAGACCCAAGGCTACATGCGCCATTGGAGTGATTGCTAAAGTAAGCCATTTTGATCTCTGCAGATCACATTGAGTGTGACAGAATGTTCTGTTATGAAAGAAAGTTTGATGTCTTTTGTTAATGTTTCACCTCTTACTATCAAAACTAAATAAGAAAATTATTTTACTTGAGCATATTCGCAAAGAAATGTTTCTTTCAAATGGTTGTAAATGGTATAAGTTTGCTAATTTTTAAGCTGGATATCTGGCAGTTTGTTATTTTATTGGAGCTTGAACATCTGAGAGTTACACCAGACATTTATTGCAACAGCTCATTAGTAAATGAGAAAAAAAGGTAATTGCAGTCATTAAATAGACTCATTGGATGTTGCGTGATACATTACATCACAGAGAGCTCATCTGTATGTTTCAGGAAATGTACTCTTAATTAACTGTTATATCTATTTGGAAAATAAATTATTTAAACCTGAATATAGGGATATACAGAATTGATATTTAATGAATATAATCTTTATGTCTATGATTTTCTGTGGTTTGTTTGTTGCCATTTTTTACTTGAAAGCACTAAGGATGATGAAGTGTGCATTAAAGGGATAGTTCACCCAAAAATGAAAATTTGATGTTTATCTGCTTACCCCCAGTGCATCCAAGATGTAGAGGACTTTTTTCCTTCAGTCGAACGCAAATTATGATTTTTAACTGCATGTGATTGGGAACTTGAACAATAAGAGTCGAAAAACTTCCATAGACAAATCCAAATTAAACCCTGCGGCTCGTGACGGCACATTGATGTCCTAAGACACGAAACGATCGGTTTGTGCGAGAAACCGAACAGTATTTATATAATTTTTACCTCTAATACACCACTATGTCCAACTTCGTTCAGCTTCCTGTTAGTGAGGTCAAAAAACGCGTTGTGATGACGGAAGTGATGTCTCGCCCATATACTTCAATGAGCGCGAGACATCACTTCCGTTGTCAGAGCGCGATCAGACCTCACTAACCGGAAGTTGAACGAAGTTGGACATAGTGGTGTATTAGAGGTAAAAATTATATAAATACTGTTCGGTTTCTCGCACAAACCGATCGTTTCGTGTCTTAGGACATTAATGTGTCGTCACGAGCCGCAGGTTTTAATTTTGATTTGTCTATGGAAGTTTTTTCGACTCTTATTGTTCAAATTCCCATCTACTGCTATTATTTGACTGACAGACGGCAGCGGTTGCAGTTAAAAATCATAATTGCGTTTGACTGAAGAAAAAAAGTCACCTACATCTTGGATGCACTGGGGAAAGCAGATAAACATCAAATTTTCATTTTTGGGTGAACTATCCCTTTAAGGGGAAGTTTGAAATGAACTTATGTTATTTCAGCTGCTTTTATTAAGTGAACTCTCCATATTAGTCCCGTGGGTATTTATTTAGTGGTGTTATTTGAAGAAGAAAAAAAAAGTTTTGGCTAAATAAATATTTCTCCAACAATTTCAGGCCATTATCTCTCCATTTCCTCCAGCTATTTGATATAAACTACTTCAGGTCTTATTAAGCCAAATTGTTCTAATGGGCCCATATCATGAGAAATCAAATTTTCCTTGATCCTTTGAGATAAAAGAGCTAGATGTGCTATAAAAAATATTCTAAATCTTGAGCTAAAGAAGCAAAATTAGGCTCTCCCTTGTTGTCAGAGTTTATTGATCTTATCAGAGCATATATTTTATTCCCCATTTATATAGATAGTACCTGTATACCTTTTACCTATGTATAAAATAGCTGATAGCTGCTGATGAACAGACTTTTAATTTGAATTTAATGGAAAATGGTCATGAAAAAAAAACTAAAATATGACTTATGACCCTTTTAAAACTTTACTTGAAAATTCATACTGACATTATGCTGACCTTTGGGTTTGATGAGTTCCGACACGGCCAGCACTTCACTTTCCTCGTATTGCTTGTGCAGCTCAATTAACATGCCTGGGTATGAAATATGCATCAAGTCGCTTCATCTATAATATATAAAAGCACAAATTCACATGCTCTGCTATCATGTACTTTTCACCATATGTACTTCGAGATTGCTGACGAGCACAAACTATACACAAATGATCTCATAGCAATTAGCAGATACATCTGACAAAAATGTGCGCCCAAAGGCTTTGATGAGGTGAATTTATTTGTGTATTTGGATGTCTTGTTGATCCTTTTACAGTTTCATTCCTCCTAATTTTTCTGACTGGGGCTAGTTATCACACAAGGAAAGGCAGAAAACAATATGGTTTATGAATTGTACTGTTTCGTTGGTAACACCTTCATTAGTCAAACATTAGTCAATGAACTAACCATGCACATTTGTTACCATATTTACTAATCTTCGTTAATGTTAGTTAATGAAAATACAGTTGTTCATTGTTTGTTCATGTTATAGTTCACAGTGCATTAACTAATGTTAACAAGATTTTAAAACTAATTCAGGGGACCTTTAGTCATTACTTAAATATATATATTGTTGTGAAATAAAAAATCAAGTTCTGAAATGCTGTTAGACTTTTTACTTGTAATTGTATATTTATTGAGCTTGGATGACACAAATTATGCCTATTGATTCGATATACTATCATGACTTGTCATAGTTTAACATTTTCAGTTAATCAAAAATGTATTTAATTTTAAGTTCTGTTAATGTAAAATACATTCTGATGACGTGTAAACGTGTTTCATTGTTTTGAGTTGTATGAACACTTCTTTTAACTGGGCTGGGATTTATATTTCCCATCATGAATGGCCCATGGCACTTGAAAGGGAGAGTAAACGCTAAAATTAAATAATGTTTTTTGCACAAGATTAATGGTAAGGGAGCTTTAGCAGTAATTAGGGTTTTGTTATGCTAATTTAGAAGAGTTAATGTGTAAATGTGGGTTTTTGGAGAGTTACCGTCATGGTGACAAGCGGTGCTTGGTAAGATCGTGTTGCTTAGAAATGCAGTTTTATTGTGTCCAAAAAGCGTCTTCACCTTACTTAAAACATTATGTTGGATCAACTCAAAATATTGCTTTGAATTAAAGGTACAATTTGTGATATTTTCTTACGCTAGAGGTCGCTAGAAGCCAATTCAAAACAAAGGCGTAGTTTGATGACGCCAAGTTTTAGAGCAGAAACTTGCCGTGTGTCTCAATCAGCTCCCTAGTTCAGTAGTCAGGGCACTGATGAGGGTATCAGCCATTTTCACTTTCATTATATACTGATTCACGACCTAGGGAGCTGATTGAGACACAGGGTTGGTCTCCATCTCAACGGACGGTGCAAAAGAATAGATTGGAGTCTGGAAGAACTCATGTTCGTGGATGCGATTATTAAAGTTACTACGTAGTATGAAGCAGAGCAGGACCGAGTGTTGCGGGAGCTGAACGAGGAGCTGGAGCGATTGATCAACACACGCCTCACGAGCAGCGGGACTTTTATTATGACACAGTCGCCGGCGCCGCTTCCGCTTTTCTGGTCATGAGTTTACGGGAGCTGTCCTTGTCGACAGAACCAGCGGCAGATGGTAAACAGTAATAGAGTGCCTCAGGGATGACGCGTTTTTGTAGGCAAAACCCAGAAGCGAGTTAGCATTTTAGGAGTTCCGGTTCCAATGCCGTCAAGTCTATGGGTTTTTTGAATGGGTTTTTGCTAAATCGCCTGAAATAAGGTCTGTGGTTAACAAAGCCTCTAAATACTTTCACGTTTTGATCTATGACATAAAACACACCAGTTATAACCAACTTGTGAGTTTTTAAACTTTTACTGTGTCTTAAAATCGGCGGTTGCTAACAAATTGCTAAGACGTCATCATTAAAAACGGGACATTTGGACAGCATTTCTCATGAAAAAGTGGAAAAGTATTCATAACAGCACAGATCATAACCAGTGAGCATGTTTGTAAATAAAGTTGTTTTTTAAATACAGTTTGAGGAAGCTTGGTGGTGACGACGTTGATCCGCGTCCATGGTGTTTTGTAGTCCGTTTATAGCCTACTGTTAGCCTTTTATATCTGACGACTTTATTTAGGCTTCAAAATCTATAAATGTTGTGTTAACTTGTAAAGATTATCTTGAAAGACAAACCGTGTAATTGTCATAACCCTTTGTTAAACAAAGAGCTTATTTTCTGCGATTTTCCAAAAGTCTATGGGAAAAATGCACAGGCTTTCGATCGAGGGAACCCGTGCGCTGCTAACGTCCGGGTTGGCCTACAAAAACGCTTCATCCCTGGGGCACTCTATTATGTTCCATAATAAGTAACACAATCCACCATAAAACGTGCAAGAAGTAAATAAGGAACTGCTTGAAGCAAGCTAGTGGTTTGCTGGACGCTAGACACTACTTCTGCATTTGTCCAAGGCACTGTTGTCATGTGGTTTCTACGTCAGTAAAGGCGGTAACAAAGGTAACTGACGTCATTGACAGGCGACTGCACTGCCCCGTGTCACTGTTTAGAATGGGAATTTTCTCATGATTTACAAGTAGTTGAAAACATTAGAGATATTGTTTGTAATCAGCTGGACAAAATATATAACACTAGCCTAGTGGTTTTGGGATATTTTACTGCAAAAATGTTACATATTGTACCTTTAATGTAATTCTCCCAAGTGGCTTAAGTTAAAAATTCCAGTGGAAAACGTACATGTTTTTTGTTGTTGTTGTTGTTGAACCAATGTTTTATTTTTTAGAGTGTAGTAAATGCTGAAATTAACATTAACAAAGATTAATAAATGCTGTAGAAGTGCAGTTCATTATTAGTTCATGTTAACTAATGTAGTTAACTAATGAACCTTATTGTAAAGTGTCACCGTTTTGTTTTATTTGTTTTTCTGTAACAATATAAAAGTCTTTACTGTAATTTATGACTCATTAGAATTTGACTTATTTGACTCATATTTTCACTGTCTCATTGAAGCCTCCATTTTTCTTTTTTTTCTTCTCAGTATTACTGCAGCTATTCCAAAAGAATTAAATACTAAGACAAAAGTGACTGACAGTGTATCTCTCTCCTTTCCTGCATTCTGTCTTTGGCTGTCTCCATTTGCTCTGTGTTTATAAAATCTCTTCAGTTGCACCCCGGGCTCTTGTTTTTTTGTTTTGTTTTGTTTTTGCTCAAAGCTGGTATATTGCAGAGTTCTATGCAATACACCTGAGTTAAGCTTAGGAGACAGCTGTGCTTTTCTATTTCTTCTTGACAGAGGTAGTCATAGAAACCCTTTACTCTTACTTCGGAGGGCTGCTTCTAGCAGCTGTGAAAACTCTATGTGAATCGTCGTTATTAATGCCACTTGATTTACCATCTGCAACTCCTAATACAACAGACCAAAGGATCCTGTATCATTATCACTCTGTGTTATTTTTTTTCCAGATTCATCCCACAAAAGTACATTCATTCTTTTGATTAAGGTGTGTGTGATGACTTAATGTTGCTCATATGCTACCTCAAAGCCATTATTGTTGCTTAGTTTATTGTTTATTCACCCAAGAATCACCTTGATTGTGCTAAGCTCATTCTGCACCACTTTATTGTGCTCTGTTGGCTATAAATTTAGATTATGATTTGTGTATCATAATATACATGCATCTATTATTATGTCAGTTTATCAGCAGAGTGGAAGCTTCCAGAATGCATTTCAGATGAAAAGAATATGCTAACAGTGCTATTTTTAGTGAATCCAGTCATTGTTTTGTATGACGAAGAGGGAAAGAAAGAGCAGGCGGTGATATATGATCTTTCTGAGCGTTTTGCAAAGATGAAGGCAAAGGTCAAACCTAAACCTAAAATTACAATTATGCAAAAATGTTTTTAGCACTTGCATGGCGATCATTTGTGTCTATAAAACTTATACAGTTGTATTTTATTTTATTTTTTTAAGAAAACGACCTGTCGTTTTACTAGATAAGACCCTTATTCCTTGTCTGGTATCGTTTAAAGCCCTTTGAAGCTGCACTAAAACTAATTTTGACCTTCAACAGTTTGGAGACCATTGAAGTCCACTATAAGGAGAATAATCCTGGAATGTTTTCATCAAAAACCGTCATTTCTTTTCGACTGAAGAAAGACATGAACATCATTGGATGACAGGGGTGAGTAAATTACCAGAATATTTTTAATTCAGAAGTGAACTAATCCTGAGCAATTTCATGAAAACATTGTGCTTACTGAAATGGTCCTGTACCTTTTTTTGTCTTGTTTTGTGCTGTAGTCTGTCTTTTTTATATCTAATGTCATAAACTACATGCTGAGACAAGCGAACAAATGAGACATGCAGCTAAACAAATAACAGATAGCAAGGCCCAGCATGTTTTAAACAAATCAATTTGTACTTCTTGCTACTGTGCATATCCAAAATAGATATCTGGTGAAGTACGTGAACTGTTACTGGGAAATCTGTTTTCCCAATAACTGTTAACAGAGCTAGCATTCAAAGTTTGCTAGTTTATAATGTAATGGTTTTCTCAGCAAATATTAGTATATGTGATTAATTTTACTAAACAATAAGCATATTTTACATTTAATTCTATTATAATATTAAACTGATTGACAGTTTGAGTATTTCTGTTGCAAATTTTAACATTAACCGCCATTGTTTAAAGGTGCAGTAGGTGTTCAGGAAAAATGTTAAAGGAACACTCCACTTTTTTTGAAAATAGGCTCATTTTCCAACTCCCCTAGAGTTAAACAGTTGAGTTTTACCGTTTTCGAATCCATTCAGCCGATCTCCGGGTCTGGCGGTACCACTTTTAGCATAGCTTAGCATAGTTCATTGAATCTGATTAGACCGTTAGCATCTCGCTTAAAAATGACCAAAGAGTTTTGATATTTTTCCTATTTAAAACTTGACTCTTCTGTAGTTAAATCGTGTACTAAGACCGACAGAAAATGAAAAGTTGCGATTTTCTAGGCTGATATGGCTAGGAACTATACTCTCATTCAAGCGTAATAATCAAGGAACTTTGCTGCCGTTCCATGGCTGCAGCAGGCGCAATGATATTACGCAGCGTCTCTCACAAATGTCTCCATGGTTGCAAGGCACGTTCCCTGTGCAAGCAGGGGCTCACAGGCGCTGCGTAATATCATTGCACTGCTGCAGCCATGGAAAGGCAGCAAAGTTCCTTGATTATTACGCTGGAATGAGAGTATAGTTCCTAGACATATCAGCCTAGAAAATCACAACTTTTTATTTTCCGTCGGTCTTAGTACACGATTTAACTACAGAAGAGTCAAGTTTTAAATAGGAAAAATATCAAAACTCTTTGGTCATTTTTAAGCGTGATGCTAACGGTCTAATCAGATTCAATGAACTATGCTAAGCTATGCTAAAAGTGGTACCGCCAGAACCGGAGATCGGCTGAATGGATTCGAAAACGGTAAAACTCAACTGTTTAACTCTAGGGGAGTTGGAAAATGAGCCTATTTTCAAAAAAAGTGGAGTGTTCCTTTAACTTTAGCCTGCTAGCATTGAAAATGTGCGTCCCACCCTCCCTGCAAATTGCAGTCCAAAGCCACGCCTCCTCAAAAACACACGAACAATGCCAGACCAGAAGCGAGAAACATTATTGGATTACATCATTCACTGATGAGAAAAATTTCCAGTATAGTATCAGTACTACAATAATGAACGTAAGCAACCTTTTAAAAACAGCATTAGATGCAGTCATGGGCGTAGGTTTAGGGGGGGACGCTAGGTACTAGTCCCTATCAATATTTTGAGATGACAAATTTGTCCCCACCAATATTTAGCAAGCTCCTTTGAACTGCTATTTGGATCTTTGCACTGCTATTTGGATCGATTCTAACGGCCAGGACGACGACAATAGCTACAAGAAACGCCGTAATTTGATTGGCGGCGGGTTATCTGACAGGCTGCACGCGCGGGCCGGGACTACTTTTGTGCTTGCACTAGCAGCGGGCGGGTGGTGTGTGTGTGTCGGGTGTGTCTCATACGTTCTGAAAAGTGAAGCCACGGGCTCTTTGATCGCCCCCTGGAGGCTGGATGCAGTACAGGTCATAAACCCCGCCCTCTCAATGCAGTCGAATGAGACTTCAGTGAAAACTTAAAAATAAAGTCTGCTTCAAATAAAACTTTCTGAAAGATGGTTTTGGTCATTTAAGGTAGTTGTTATCACACTGATATATATTCAATTGTTCGTTTTTGTGATGATTTAGATTTTAGCTAGCAATTTGATTCTATAAAAACGGGGCGTGTCGTCATGATTCGAAGTTGATTGACAGGTTGTCTGAGGACTGTCGGAGCTTCGAGGGGAGATTGAAGATGTATTAACTAACTGTTAATTTTCGATTTCTTTGTCATTAACACCAACAAAATGAGTTGTTCAGCAGTAAACTGTACTAACCGACCTACAGGATCTGACGGATCACTGAACTTTTTTTCTGTAACATCAAATGTGGGCGTTATAAGCTAATTAATAAATGTTATTAGTCAAGATAACACACCTAATGTTAACCATGTTGGGAAAAAGCAGGTGATCGTTATCTGGCAGTTACTTATTATTTTTATGGGTATAAAATAATAATTAGCAGGACAAAACTAATGATAGCTTACTCTAATTACAGCAATCGATCTCCTGTAACGTTAGTTGAACTTGATTTAAAATGGCAGGACCGTTTCTGACGATTTAGAGTTGTTTCTAGTGGCATATTATATTGATTTTATCTACTGAATTTGCTGTTTCAAAAATATTATTGCTCTAGAAACAGAATAACTTATTATTTTATAGGTAGACTTTTAAATTGTGTATAATTTTTATAGTCTATTTAAAATACATGAATGATGACGCAGTCGTCTGGGCGGAAGTTTGATATCGCGACTCCGCCTCCGGCTCAACGGACGATTCCTTCTGCGCATGCCCAGGCTCCAAACTTTTTTTTTTTTTGACGTATTGCGTAACGTAACAGCGCCCATTCATCAGCCCATTTTGGCTTCAGTTCAATACAATGGAAGGAAGCGACGTCGAGTCGTCCATATTTATTTACAGTCTATGGTGTGTGTGTGTGTGTGTGTGTGCGCGCGCGCGCATGTTGACGAAGCCGACGGTAAGTTACTGTCTCTCTGCCACATACAAAGGCCAGAGTAAAGACATTTTAATATTCCGTTTTTTGCCCCTTTTTGTACTTTGTAGATGCCACCCAAGAAGAAGAAAGGGGACAAATTATAACTCCATTATGGCTACTTTCCACATTTTACTTTCCACACAAGGGCGGTTCTAGGGGGGGGCCAGGGGGGGCCAGTGCCCCTGTGACAACAAGCTTGGACCCCCTTGTGGCCCCCCTAAATCTGGAGTGTGAAATAATTTTTACAAAACTGCTTTTTTTTTTGTTTTTTTTTTTTTGTTTTTTTGCGATCGTTGTTTTTTACATCCGTTATTAGACACAGTCTATGATTAGACAGTAGCAACGCGGAACAGAAATGTAACCCACACATTTTCTAGAGGGAGGGACTGATTAAAGCGGAACACAACAGTATCGTAGAACATGCATCTGCAAGTTTTTTTCTACTCAGAAGTTGGTGGAAGATTTGCGCGAATATTATAGTTGAATACTTCAAGCAAAGAAGGAAATATAGAGGTGAGTAAAGTTGTTTATATTTTTTATTTGTATTAAATGCAATACAGAAGTAATGCATATGTAAATGCATAAAGTTAGATCAGCTAATTTTTTGCCGTTTGTTAGCTTGTGGCAGTTTGAAAAGGGATAAAATATATGATCAACAAACTCATGGTTCTGAGTGTTTTTACTCGGTAAACGAGTTGTAACATTAAATGTTTAGACATAGTTACCTGGCAAGTCAGTTATTTTCAGTAAATTAATTCATAAGTTTCTTGGTCCCCATTGCTTTTGCTCTATAGTTCTCACCAAAATGAAGAGAAAGAAAGACATCATGTCGTTCTTCCAAAGAAAAGATAAGGTAGGCAGTGAGACAGAGCCAGATGGTTCAGGTGTGGAGAGAGCAAGAGAGAGCAGAGAGTCTGCAGAGAGAGAGCAGGAGGAGTTGTCCATTGGAGAGACTGAGAGTGAAGGAATAGTAGAGGAGGAAAGTGAGACAGATGGAGAGACTGAGGCTGAGAGTGATACACCAACAGAGGAGCCTTGTGTGTCCACTAGCAGTGGACCATCAGGTTTGTGCTGTTAAATACATCTGTAAAGCAGTGCAATAAGTCAGTTTATATGGTGTATAGAAATTAATCAGTTTGTGATTGAAATTAAATCTTATTTAACATGCTATGAGCTTGTGATATCAGATGGATTTCAGAAGTTGCCTGATGGTAATTATATATCTAAAACTAACCAAATACATACTTTTTATGATTTATGATTTTATCATACATTCAAGGTAAAAAAAAAAAAGAAAAAAGAAAAGAGAAGAAAAAACAGTAAACAAACAAATAAACAGGCATAAGTAATCACAACAGTAGTAAAAACAACAAAAAGACATGACAAAGAGTAAAAATGAAGGTGGTAAAATATATAAATACATTCTCATCAGCAAATAATGGAAAACTAAAAAATACCAAGATAGACAGATGAAGTAGTAAGTGCACTTAAAACTGAATTTTCAACATTTATGAATATAAAAACTATTTGCTGTAACGAAACGGGTATACTTTTATTATTTATATATATATTTTCTTTGGCAGATATCAGCAAATCCCGGGAAGAACCACCTGTGCAGCCAATGATGAATATATACCCAAGAACTCTGATGGGGGACCGGAGGAGGAGCTTCAAGGCAGCCTGGTACCATATCCACCCCTGGCTTGAATATTCCAAACAATCAGACTCTGTGTTTTGTTATGCCTGCAGGCATTTTAGCCCTCCCAAAGTCTCAGAGACAGTATTTGATTCAAAATTGGGTTTTAACAATTGGAAGAAGGCAACTTACAAACAGGGGGGATTTGCAATTCATGCAAGGTCTGAGCGGCACAAACAAGCAATGATTACATGGAGAGACTATCAGAAAGCTGTAAAAAGTAATGCAACACTGGTAAATGCCCTAAACAAGGAACACAACAAACAGGTTCAAGAAAATCGGGACTATATTAAAACAATAGGAGAAATACTACTACTTACAGCCACACAAAACATTGCACAAAGAGGACACGGTGAGTCTACAGAGTCAGATAATAAAGGGAACTTCATGGCAATCTTAGAAACAATAGCTAAGCATGACAAAACTGTGCAAAAAAGGCTGACTTCCATTCATAATGCAAAATATACCAGCAAAGGGATTCAGAATGAGGTTCTGAGTTGTTTGGCAGACATGGTTCGAACAAAAATTATAGAAGAAGTGAAAGACAGTGAGGTCTATAGCATAATGGCAGATGAAACAAAAGATGTAAAAAAAAAGGAGCAGATATCTCTAGTACTCAGGTACTATTTCAGTGGAGCTGTCCATGAGAGCTTTCTCCACTTTGAATCGGCTGATCGACTAGATGCAGCGGGGCTTACTGACAGAATCATACACATATTAGAAAGTCATGGTCTTGAATACAAAAACAACCTAGTAGGTCAAGCATATGACGGTGCTTCAGTTATGAGTGGGAAGCATTCAGGTGTCCAGGCACGCATTAAAGAACAAGCAAAGCATGCCTTTTACATCCACTGCAATGCACACTGTCTGAATTTAGTTTTAGTGGACACAGTCAAAGCTATCCCTGAGGTAGGAGAGTTCTTCTCCTTACTAGAAAGACTGTATGTCTTCACATCTGGGTCATATGTGCATCAAAAATGGCTGAGCATACAGAAAGAGATGTACCCAGGTGCACCAGCTAGAGAGCTTCAGAGACTAAGTGACACTCGCTGGGCATGTCGATATATGGCTCTACATACTATTATGGATAGATTGCCTGCCATTAAGCGAGTCCTGCAAGATATAGTCCAAGAACACAGTGGTGACAGATCTGTTGAGGCTAGAGGTCTGCTTGCACAGATAGATTTACAGTTCATTGTGTGCCTTGTTACCCTCCATAAAGTGTTTGGAGAAGCAAAATTTCTGTCAGATATGCTACAGTCTTCATCACTTGATCTGTCAAAGGCTGTTGATTTAGTTGAAGCCTTAGTTCAGACTTTGAATGACTACAGGGATGAGTCATTTTTTGATGACCTATGGAGTGAAGTGTTGAACACAGCTGAGCAATGTGATACTGCAGTACAGCCCCCTGCAAAACGACCAAAAAAGCTAAGCTCTCAATTTAATGCAGACTGTGTACTCAGTACAGTGGGTCAGAGGTCAGATTCAGAACGAGAAAAAGATAGTTTTCGTACAACCCTTTTCTACCCTGTTTTAGATCAGATGCTTAATGAGCTTAACAGAAGGTTTTCTAGCAAAAACTGTGAAATAATGACTGGCATCCAAACTCTAAACCCCACAAGTGATGTGTTTCTCAAAGAAAAGTCCCTGTTTCCATTTGCTAGAATGTATGAATCAAATATTGAGGACTTGGGGTATGAACTACATCAGTTCAGAAGAATTTTAGAAAGGAAAATACAGAGTGGCATGCAGAAACCCTCCAGTGTAGTAGAGCTGGCATTATTCATTGAACCTTATAAAGAAGTTTTCTTTGAGCTTTTTAAACTATGCAAGATAGCTGTTTCAATCCCTGTTAGTACCGCTTCTTGTGAACGGAGTTTTTCTGCACTAAAGCTGGTGAAAACCTATCTCAGGTCCACAATGTCAGATGACAGATTAAGCAATTTAGGTGTTCTAAGTATTGAGTCAAGGAGGGCAAAGGCCTTAAATCTAGATGAATTTGCTGATCTTTTTGCAAAAAAACACAAAAATCGTAGAATACAGTTACTGTGAATGATACTGAATCTGTAATGCAAATGTAAAAATATAATAGAAATGCAATTACAGTTAATGTGAATGATACTGAATATGTAATGCAAATGTAAAAATATAATTAAATCAAATAGTTACTGTGACTAATACTGAATATGTAATGCAAATGTAAAAATATAATTAAAATCAAATCGTTACTGTGACTAATACTGAATCTGTAATGCAAATGTAAAAATATAATAGAAATGCAATTACAGTTAATGTGAATGATACTGAATCTGTAATGCAAATGTAAAAATATAATAGAAATGCAATTACAGTTAATGTGAATGATACTGAATATGTAATGCAAATGTAAAAATATAATTAAAATCAAATCGTTACTGTGACTAATACTGAATATGTAATGCAAATGTAAAAATATAATTAAAATCAAATCGTTACTGTGACTAATACTGAATATGTAATGCAAATGTAAAAATATAATTAAAATCAAATCGTTACTGTGACTAATACTGAATATGTAATGCAAATGTAAAAATATAATTAAAATCAAATCGTTACTGTGACTAATACTGAATATGTAATGCAAATGTAAAAAATAAAATTGAAATGCAAATACATTTTTGAATGATTATAAACATTGTATTTTGCCTGTTAATGCCTGCAGTGCAGTGAAGAAAATGATATGACAACAATAAGGTTTAAATATAACTGGCCCCTCTAACAGTACAACTGGCCCCAGCTTGGCCCCCCCAGTTGAAATGGTCTAGAACCGCCACTGTTTCCACATAAGAAGCTTGTCCCCTGCATTTGCATAGGAATATGAAGTAGATTCACTTCTGTATTGGGATATTCTGTATTGCCAACAGTCTGAAATAAAAAAGGATATCACCTATTTCTAACATGACAGCTTTGAGCACACAATAAACAACATCACTGTCTATATAACTAGAAAAAGTGATAATATTTCAGCAAAAATACAATGTAAACATTATTAGAATATCAAGCGAAAGAACAACACATCTTTCATGCAAAACCAGCATATGCTGGTAAGGTAGCTTTTGAAGCTGGGATGGTTTTTTATGCTAGCATGATGGTCCTTTGCTGGTCCATGCTGGGGCCCATTTCAATAAGGAGGTTCAACCAACTCTGAGTTAAACTGAGTTGACTTACCCTGAAACAGAAAACCCAGAGTTTCCCTTATTTCAGGGTTAACTCAGAGATTTCACTTAACCTCCTATCTGAAACAAGCCCCCGGTCCTGGACCAGCATAGGACTGACTCAAACCAGCATCCCAGCTTCAAAACCTACCTTAGCAGCATATACTATTTTTTCAACACGGAGGACAGCATGCACAACACCTGCAGGAATGCTGAGGGTATTTTCATTGGAGGAGGAAACAAAAGGTTTTACTCATTGTTTGTAGCAAGACTTGGAAACAGTAGTTGAAACTTGTGGTGGTGGTGGGCTTACGAATCCATGCACCAAAGGTGTGGATGTTGTAATTTGCTTGTAACTTTGAAAACATAAAAATAGTTACCAATTAGACACTGGGTGCTTCTGTTGTTGAGCTAATTAGTAAAGGTACACAAACTGCATAATCTACATTATGCGTTACTATCAAAACACATCAAAATCTAATCATGCCATGTACCTACCTGTCCAAAAGAAATACTGCAACCATGGCATCATCTTTTATATATGATTTAATTATATTACTAATAATGCTTTAATATATTTATTTTTAGTATATTCTTATGAATGCATTAATATGTCATAAAATATAACAAAAAAAGGTGTGCTTGAGCGTAACACTAAAATCAGCACAGAGAAGTGAACAAACGGATGCAGGTAATAATCAAGCTTAAAGGTGCTAAAGAGGATGTTTTGTTTTATACATTTTTGCAGTATTACTTGAAACTGTCTTTATTAACTGATAAAAGACTATTTATTAGGTGCACTGAAAGGAATAATATTAATATACATCATCTGTGCACGAGGTAGGGCCTTAAAAACATCAGCCAATCATCATCAGCCGATCATCGCGTAAACGACTGGCCCTCTGGCTTGTCAATCACTGCCATGATGTTCCTTGTGAGAGACGAGCGCGGCTACGCGCTCCAGTAACTTTCCACACTCCACAGGCGCCGAATGCAATGTTTTTGTCCGGAGACAGGAGTAACAACTGCAGATTATGAGTTACCTGCGGTGAGTCCGACATAATGAATCCACTAACACCACACAGCGAATGCCGAAAGCAGGGGGTCTGTTCTTACACATGCGCTCATTTCAAAAACTCAGTAACAGTCTTTGGTTTCTCAGTCGACGAAAAAATCCTCTTTAGCACCTTTAAAGTCGCATTTTTTTAAATTCATGTGCCCTCGCAATTTTTACTCATAACTTCCCCTCCCTCTTGCAACAACATATCTTCTCTGATGACGTGCGTACTGGTGCGAGGGCAGGACAACCTGTCACTCACATGAGATGAGTAATAGCAAACCACAACCATACAACCATCCAATCAATGCCTGATTAACATAATCAACATTATTCTTGTTGGAAGAGCCGTTTCACCCAGATATACATCACAATTGGGAAGAAAAGACAAGAATGCAACTTCCGTGTCATGCTGACTTTAACAGCAAAAAGGTAACTTATTCTTATATTAAAAATATAACAGATTTGAGTGTAAAAGGTTGATCAGATCTTGATCAGGCTGATCTGTATTTATGGGAAAAAACAAAACAAAAAAGAGGATTCTTAAAAGGATAGTTCATCCAAAAATGAAAATTCTGTCATCTTCATGTCATCCAAACCTTTATGAATTTCTTTTTTCTGAGAAACAAAAAACAAATATTTTGATAAATGTTTTTCCATATAATGGAAGTCAGTGGTCACCAAAACATTCTTCCAGAAATCATATTCTGAGTTCCACAAAGAAAGGAAGTCATACAGGTTTAGAATGTCTTTAAAGGTTGATGAGAACATGCTGCTCACCGGTGTCTTTGTTGTTCATCGGCCTTGACTCCTTTTAAAACCCATAGCTGAGATTTCCATTGAGCACAAACACATCAAAGACGTGAACAGTATGCACACCATCCACACATTATCCACTCTGTATATGATTTAAATGTTTGAATGATTAGAATGTTTCCATTAATTAATGGGCTTCTTGTCAAATATATAATGCTTTTAAACAATTAGCTCTTGCACAATGTACAGTGTTTAATAGATGACTTTCATTTCTTCCAAGTCATCAAATCAATCACAGATAATGGGATTGTGTAATTTATTGAGCAAGGATAACAATAAAACAAAGATCACATATCTTATCTATTTGTGACATGAACAATATCTGGTAGCACTTTATTTGGTTACACTTTATTTTACAGCATGTGTAATACTTATTACCTAGTTATTACCCAATTATTGTAATTGCTGTAAGTACATAGTACACTCTAAAAAATGCTGGGTTGTTTTAACCCAAATTTGGGTCAAATATGGACAAACCCAACCGTTGGGTTAAAAAATGCATTTAAAAATTTAACCCAATGGTTGGGTTTGTCCATTTGAGTGTATCTACACGCAGAACAGGACTGTAAAATAATGTGCTACCCTTTATTTTACAAACCTGTTCCACATGTGGAGTCTATGCCTTATTATAGTGATTACAATAACTGTGTAATAAGGTAACCCTGAACCTACCCTTAGACCTAACCTTAACCCAAGAACGCTTTAAGTATGTAAGTGCACGTACTGTAAAATAAAGTGCAACCAAATATCTAGCTCACTTTTTGTAATATAAGTAGATTATATGTAAAGTATACAGTCATAGTTAAACCTCAAAGACCTACAGTACCGATGCTTGATCAGAGCAGAGCAAATGGTTAATTCCATTACTTATACTCCATGTCTGCCCTTCCAGACACACACACACAAACACACACACACACACACACACACACACACACACACACACACACACACACAAAACACTCATCTTCCAAGGACCCTGATTTGGTTTCTGTGCTTATCACCATAGCAACCTAGCTTTGACGCTGAATATGTTGGATGGCCAACAGAATTCTTTAGAAAATCATGTTGCTGTATCAATTGATTTCAAATTTGTGCAGAAAACATATATTTGCTCTATTGTGAGTTTGTGCTGAGGAGAAATGAACCTTCACCACTGGGAATCAAAATGCCAGCTAACTTTCAACACTAACCGGAACTGACAAATCACAAGGTAATCGCCTTATAGGCAAACCAAAATATGCGATATTACATTCAAACACATTTAAAGCGAAATATTTTGTGTTAGTATTCCACAGAAAAGAAATGGCCTTTTGATCTGGTTTGCGGGTCTGGTGTGAGTGCTGTGCTAAGGTAGATAGTGCTGTAAGAAACAACATTATTAAACATTTACAGTCTGCAGAGAGACCAGCTGCATTTCACAGACAGGACAGAGGCACTTGAAACCGAGAAATCTCTCAATGTCCGTCATATGTTGCTTTCAGCCATTCACCCTTTATTCATTCCTTCCCCTTGGTGCATTTCATCCACACTTAGGATGACGCAATTCAGCAAGCCTTTCTGATTGGATCTCCACATTCAGAGCCATGCCTGAAAATGCATCATTAAAGTCATATTATCAGAAAAAACATGTCTGAATTTTATATCTGAACTCATAAAATGATCATCTGAAGCTGTTCTCAGATCATTCAGGTCTAAGAGTCGTTTATGCAACGTTAATGTTAACATTCAGTTTATGAAAGATGAGTCTTCTGCTGTGATGGAGAATGTGCCACTCTTCATGGCACTGGACGTAACTGGGGCATCTGTGTTGTGGTAACCATGACAACATGAGAGTTTGTCATCTACAGTGGCAAAGCTCTGAGGGGATTGAGCTCATGATTCTGAGTCTGTACCACACACCCGCCCACACAAACACACACGTATGTGCACATGCAACATACTACAGTTCTGGTTTAAGCCAAGGTAGAAGCATGTGATTCTTATGGGCTGTTATTCAGAAAGGTTGCGAGTTCGAATCTCACCACATGTGTCCTTTAGAAGGCCCTTTTCAAGAAGACTGCTAGAATAAGTTTCACTTATATGCAAGGTAATATCAGTTTATTCTTTTCTACTATTCTCATTCTACTAGTCTACTAGATAGAAGAAGGACTCTCTTTCAGGCCTCTAATTCTTTATCACTTCATTGCAAATGCGTCTCCCTCCCAAACGATTTTTATTCACAAAACTGTGATAGAGGCGGTTTGTTCCCAGCAAGCCGAGGCTTGTTAGTTGGTACGTTTCGCTCTCTCCTCTGCGCTCTGTCATGATGCTTGTAGAAAAACGAGACTAGACAATCGTTGTCAAGGTAACCAATCATCTTTAAAGAACACATAATGCAAATAGCATTTGAAAACTTGGGTCAGTGATGTTGGAGTTAGCTGAGATCTGAAACTGCTATTTATAGATGTCACCAAAATATTGGTTTGGACTGAATTAAATGTTCAAGATCCTGAAACATAATCTAAAATCTAGATATTTAAACAAACAGTACATAATTAAGTTAGAATGTTATTATAGTTGTGTTTTACATTCTGCATATTTACAGTTTTCGACCCCAGTAACATCAGGCAAAGGAAATTAGCCTTTTGGCTAACTTCATTTACATTTATCTGAATGTTGATTAATGTGCACTGTCTCTTTTGAAACAGATAGAGAGATAATAGATAGATGGGGGGGATCATGAATAGGAAGTGTGATGCAAGAATGAGATTTAAACTTAATCCACACAAAGTTTGTAACCTCAAAACCTCAAACTAACCTTTTAAGCAACTTCTTTCCATTCAAAGTTTGTTATTTCTCCAGGCTGACATTCACTTTTTTACGCTGTCGCGCTATGCTAAGTGACAGTCCAGATGATTAAATTAAACATATGTCGTAATTAGCAAAGTGGGGCAGAGACACAGTGAGAGAGAAAGAATGACAGAACGTCAGGTCAAAAAAAGAAAGAACAGGCAATTAAAATCACTATATATTAAAGTCACTATTAAATCATGATAAAAATCGCTATTATTTTATTAGCCTAGAATATGCTTTTTTTTTTTAAAAAAAGAATGGGTTGGAATCTTTAGTTTTTGGTGAGTTTAACTACTGAATGTGTCTTTATGTCTCTCTGTCTCCTTTATTCACACACACATACCAACACAAGGCCGTCTGTGAGGATGGCGTCACTAATGAAACAACTTTGGTGCGCCACATCAGAGTCCACCCACGTTGTTGGAATATGGCACAGGTGTCCAGCCCCCAACAGGCTATACGAACCAGCTGACTCACAAACACTCCCTCACTGGCTCTGTGCCTGGCATAATCAATTATTCCCAGAGGTAAATCATTATAAATATTTAGCAATCCACAGTCTTTGAAGTTATCAAACCTGAACATTCACCAGTAAAGAATTCTACAAAAACAAAAAAAAAAAGATTCCTTAAAGAATCCTTAAAACAATGTATCACAGTTTCCACAAATATTACTGTTTTTACTGTTTGATCAAATAAATGCAGCATCGGTGAGCATAAGAGACTCCTTTCAAAGAAAACAAAAAATACTAAATAAAAGCATTTACAGCAGGCAAAAGCACAAACTCTGTGGAAGCATGCATTACTTGAACATTATTAAAACTACTGAAAGCATTGGCACACCCCAGCTTTCACCAAATTTATGAAAAAAAAAAAAAGATAATGACACTAGTAATTATTTGCCATTTAACACAGGTTTGTTTTTAATGGTCTAACAACTGAGAATTATAAGAACACTGAGAAAGATTAACACATTATTTATAATAAGTTATGTGTGAAAAGAGCTACAATCATACTAAGCCAAAAGAGCAGAAACAGATGCCACACACACCACAATTACACCCATGCAGTTACAAAGTTAATTTTAGATAGGCCTACATGCCTTTTTGCAGAAATAACTGTAATTGTAGGAGGCGTTGATGAAAAACAAAAAGAGTATTATGCAGCTGTTTCTTTTTGCACTTGGGTCATTCCTGTTTTGCGGTACCTTTGAAACTCTGTGGCTTTTTAAATATGATTATTCGAGCCCGATCACACGAAAATGCGTATCAATAGTACGAGTTTGTAATCTCGTAGAATATATATGCCAAAATGAGTTTTGGCGTGCTTATGGTACGCAGTTTTTCACGTGCATATGATACGCACTTTATGGCGTATTATGCGTACGAACCCCCACCCCCATCCTTCCCATCAAACTCATTTTGGCGTATAAATTCTACGAGATTACAAACTCGTACTATTGATACACATTCTCATGTGATCGTGTTGGATTTGTTGTGGTTAATGAGAGTGGAAGAGAGTGCTGTTCATTCAGTCCCCCATGCACTTCGAGACTTGAATTTTAACATGGTGCTATATAATACTAAAAGTGGTTCTTTGGCTCGTAATCAGGAACCAGTTTAAGTGCTGTTCAGTGGTTCTTCAGCAGTTCTTCACTGGTCCTTTGGGATGACTGGGGTGCTAGCACTGCTACTGTGTACAGAACATGTTAAGCCCCTGTATGGTTCTTCAGTGGTACTTTGGGGTGGTTAAGGTGGTTTATAGCACCACTGCTGTACAAAGAACCTGTTAAACCCCTTTAAAGGTTCTTTACGAGTCAAAGAACCACTGTTTAGCTATTTAGCACTATTTTTGTTGAAGAAATAAAATGTGATACGGCTCCTCTTTTGGGTTCTACATAGCACCATTTGACAAAGGTGCTGTAGAGCACGTTTAAAGATATGGTGCTACATAGCACCAAAAGTGGTTCCCCTATGATTATGAGCCAAGAACCACTTTTAGTGCTATATAGCACTAAAAGTGTATACAAGTCCATCTCTAACAATTAGGCCACAACTCCCCATGAAAATGCAAAATAGCAAGAAAGTGAAGTGGATAGAAAATGTTTTTTAAGGATTTTTGCCTTTATTTTAAAGGACAGTAACAGTATCAGTGAGTGAGCGAGAGAGGTATGGACTTAGATTGGACTCAAACAGGGTTTTTTTTTTTTTAAACTGCAAAAAATATATAGTACTAAAAGTGGTTCTTTGGCTTGTAATCATAGGGGAACCACTTTAAGCGCTGTATAGCACCAAATCTTGGTGCTTCAGTGGTTCTTCAGCAGTTCTTCACTTTTTTTTTTTTTGGGATGACTGAGGTGCTATATAGCACTGCTGTATACAGAACCTGTTAAGCCACTGTATGGTTCTTCAGCGGTTCTTCAGTGGTTCTTTTGGGTGGTTATGGTGCTATATATCATCACTGCTGTACAAAGAACCTGTTAAGCCCTTTTAAAGGTTCCTTACAATCTAAAGAACCACTGTTTTACTACTAACCACTAATCTTTTAAAGTGTAATATTTCCAATATATTAAGACATGCATGAAACAGAGACATGAAAATGTATTGCAAAGTAGGAATGACCCAATTAATGGGAGAATATTACTCTTATCGTTTAACCCGCAACTGTTTTCGACCATTTTACCATTTTGAGGACTTGTGTATACTCATAAATAATCAATAGGTAATGTTAATGAACGTTAAAACTTTAGGTTTTGATACAAAAAGATTGTAAACCCACCGGGTTTATAGTTGTGTTAAACCAGCATAGCGCAGTTTCAGCTGCAGCGCTAAACCCCACACTGCACCTCTACCTGAGAGAAAAAGAGAGCAAATGAAAGAGAGAGAGAGAGAGCAAACGAGCGCGCGCTCTAAGTGCAGGTTTCTGGGTTGGCAGCAGAGCGCGCGAATAGAGCGTGGCACGCGGAATATTGGCCAAAATTACCACGAACTCAAACATCAGGAGACTCTCTGGGGGAAGCGATCAAGAACGCCACCCTTCATAAACCTATTCTCCTAAACGCTCAAATTATCCGGTAAGTCTTCGTGGTTACATTAATTCAACCTATAAGGTTGGCGCTGAAGGCGTATATTTGTTTCCCCTTACTGATTTTACCCAACGCTTCCGTAGTAGAATGTGTCATTTACGTTTAACAGACTGAGTCGCTATTTTTCTTTTCTGAAGCAAATTCACCTGTGACACCACCTGTAGCGGATAGCACAAACTCTTTCAACAACTTTAAGAGGTTCCGCGCACAGTCATGATGCTCGTATTTACATAATATTGCAGTTTGAACTTCCGTCAGGTGAATTTTGTCAGTTAAGTGTAAATAGGACGTAAATAAGTATGCTTACATCAAACCTAAATCACTGCGCATGTTGTGGTCAAGTGGACACTGCAGTTTTCTTCGTTATTTCATGACAGAAAAAGTTCTTTAATTCATCAGTTCGTCCTTCTTTATTGAAATAACCTTTTTGCTAGATGACAAAAGTGCAATTTTGAAATGTGCAGAAGTGGATTTTTATGTGGTACTGGTCAACAATGTGATATGTAGGCTATAGCCTAATTTGTTAGACCAGGTAAATACTTACAGGCAATAGAAATTGTGTATGCTCACTTGTGGTTAATAGACTTGAAATTTAGATTTTATTTTTGCAGTGACAGTCCATGACAGCACACATAATGACATTATGAGGGTTTTGTTTCAGCGTCTCTAACAACATCTGTGTTTTCTTCTATATATCTCAAACTTTTATAGTGTATTTATGCTCAGATTAGAGTGGTTAATACATTTACTAATCCCAAAATTGTGTAAATTAGTTTCAAGTACAATATAGGCTACTGCTGTTAAACCTAGCACACCACTCTGTTATTTTTTACTTTATTGTGGTGATCAAATTGACTTCATTAATTAAAGATAGAAATTTACTTCATTCATAAATGTGAACAAATAGGAGACGTTTTAATAATATAAACCAAATACATAACCTAGTAACTCTAAAAACAGACAGTGTGGGTTTGTATGTGTGGTGCATAACCAATATGCTATTTTGTCATGTCTCAGAGTAAAAAAAAATATTTGTGTGTACAGTAGACACAAAAGTTTTTTAACATGTAGATGCAAAGCTTTTGTAGATAATAAATTAAAGATAACTTGCTTATTCAAATGATACTAGTTCTGTCATTTAACATTAACATGAATTAATTTTATTTTCATTAATTTTAATTTCTGATTGGTTAAACAGATGGTGTGTAAATATATCCATGACACATATATAATGTTTGTATGTATGTGTGTGTCTGTGTGTGCATTGCAACAATGGACTGTTGTGCACTTCTCCTCATAGACTATAGTCCATAATTTCAACAATTTATGTTTATCAAGTGTTTAGTTATCAAATTCGGTCAGTTCGTATTGTTTTTGTCCACCTCTTAATTTTTTTGTCTCTGTTGTTATCTGATATAATTTCACCATTATATATCCATCTGCTCAAAAGGAGTCCATCTGCTAGAGTTGATGATGTTATGGCATCAATAGATAGAATAGCAGAACTGACCTTGCTCTCTGTGGCTCCCATAGAAGACGCACAAAGAAGCCCGGACACTGTGTTTGTGTCAGTGTCTGTAAAGTATGTGTGTGTGAATGCAACCCACGGGCTAAAACACCACCCACCACCTCTGTTCAAAACACCATCCTGTTCTCCAGAGCTCTTAGCAGGGCCCGTCATCCCTTTATATAACATAACACCTGGCCCACCTCCACCCCCAGCCAACACCCGCACTGCACCAAAGGTGATGAACAAGAACACCCTCCCCACTGCAGTTTTACCTAAACTGAATCAAAACAATACACTTCTATAATGGCGGACCACTGGCCACAATAGTTAGAGGGTTTTTTTTTTTTAAGCCAGATCTTTCTATCTTTTCTCAACAACCTGTTGCTCAGCGTTTCAGACAGAGGTGGCCAAAACAATGTAACCAAACCAAATACAGTTATTAGGTCTTTTTATTGTTTTCTTTTCCACCATTCAAGTGCCTGTTGCAGAAATATTAGTGCTCAGAGTTTTGTCTATTTCTGACTGATGTTTTTTTTTTTCTTCCATAAACTACTGTTCAAAAGTTTGGGGTCAGAATATATATTTTTTAATATAAATAAATAGTTTTATTGATCAAGGATGTGTAAAATTTATCAAAATTGATAGAAAAAAAACATTTATAATGTTACAAAATATTTTGATTTCAAATAAATGGCATTCTTTTGAACTTTGTTCATCCTAAAAAAAAAAAAAAAAAAAAATGTTATGATGGAATTCAAAATTGATCATAATAAGACCAAATCAGCATATTAATGATTTCTGTTGAATTTTTTGATACTAAAGACTTTTCTGCTTTGCCATTAAAATGATAAATTACATTTTAAAATATATCAAATTAGAAAACAATTATTTTAAATTGAAATCATTGTTCACAATATTACTGTTTTTACTGTATTTTTGATCATATAAATGTAACATTGGTGAACATAAGAGTCTTCTTTCAAAAACTTTAAAAAATCGTGCAAACACCACACTTTTGAACATGTAAAACTTGTATTTTTGTGGAAAACAGAAAATCATTGGCTGCATCTGAAATTGCACTTCCATATTATATAGGCAAAAAACAGTATGTGACAAAATAAGCATGTCTGAATTCACAGTACTAATAAAAGAGTAGGCAAAAGTACCTACTGGATTCTGAAGTGTGCATATGATGGACACTTTACTATCCCATGAGGCCACGGGAGAGGATTTTTGAATGGCAGGGATGTGTCACGTGATAATGACAACATGTCGAATGCAATATACTATATTACATATATCTACTATATAGAACATAGTCGTGAAGTAATTACTTATTTAAAATAAGTTCCTACTCGAGAGTAGTGATTTCGGATGCAGCAATTGTTTAAAGGTGCAGTATGTAGTCTTAATCTTAGTCTTAATCACCTACTCAACACATGACTATATCTATAAAATACGTGCTTAACACAGTGTCACTATTGGCATAGCCAAGACATTTGAGATCACGAGATCTCATCTGTTTTATTTCTGTCTAAATGGAAACCTCCAGTTCACACTAGATTCCCTGGAGCTGCTTCTAAGGATATAAAATAAGAGGACGAGTATCAGTGTGTCTGTGCATGTGTGTGAATGAGACAAGAGAGATTGGAGAGAAAAAAAATACAGAAGAAAATAACAGAACTGAATTTACAGTTTCTGAGTTTTAGGGGGGTCCATGACACATGCCCTCATGACCTAGATTCATGCCCCCAAGAGTGTCTCAATCTGTCCTGTCTCCTGGCAGAAAAGACACCGATTTAAAAACTGATAACTTTATTAAGCGTGAATATGAGATGCAATCAACTGTGTCTGTCAATTTTACATTTACATGTTATTTTATGTTAAAACTACATATAAAATACAGTAACTTTCACTTCTCTGTTTAAGGACCGTATTACTCGGCTAGCTTCAGAGAGTAACTGTGATTTGACTCTCTGTGCAATGTCAGATATAAATGGGAATTTAAAATGGAGATGTTAATTAATATTTCACCCACCCACACTTTTTACATAGTCAACATTTCCATTACCATCTGGGGATGCATTAGTCCATGCAGGTCTAATGGAGCTGGACTTATGGACCCGGTTAGTGGATTTGTTGGAGTCATTAGTTTCACACAAGTTAAAGAGATATGAAAGCACCACAGCTGTGTAATATTTCCAGTAACAGTAGATAATGGTTCTCTTAGAAAGTCTATTTATTTTAGTTTTAACATTAGCTTGAGTGAAATTTAATTAAATGCTCAGTAGGAATTCATTGATCACAATATATTTATTTATTTTTTTTTAATTGAGGGTTGGTCTTCATTCTGTCAAGAAGATTGAGGGTCTCTGTCTTTGCAAACTAATTTTTTTAATTTAGATTTTAGATTTAATTGTGCCTCTTTTTAGGTTTCGCTGTTACAGTTATTTAAAAACAATGGTTTGGGTTAGCAGTGAGAATATGGAAGCCCAGTGTTGTAATGTGGAAAGCTCGGAGGGATATGTTTTATTATATTACCAGCATTCAGGAAATATTGCTGGCTGCTAACATACCCATCACTGATTCCCAAAACTATCTCCAACTCAGCAAGAGAGCAGTCTGATGTAAGACTTCCAAGTGAAAGCTTGAGAATTTGAGAGTTCTCTTGAGAAGTGTTGTGGTTCTCTCACTGCAAGCTAATACTTGAAAAGCAGCCATGGAATAAAATAGAGCAACATCTTTGCTTTTATAGTCTGTTGGAATCCAGAAGCTATTGCTTTTCCCTCCTTTTTTGTTGCCTGGGAAACGGTGTTATCATGAGGCGGGTGCTTGTCGTTAAGTGATCCACCCTCAATGTTTTTCGGTGGAAGCATGCCCAGAACAGGCAGGAAATGAAGTTAACTGAGCAGCACTCTTTGTTCATGCAGTGGCATTAATAATTTTTTTTCTGCAGTCTGTGAAAAACATTTTCTGAAAGTTATGGGTTAAGAAAATCAAAGATCATTGTCTTCCTACTGACGTCACAAAACAAAACCCTTTTATTTTCCAACTTCTCCACTCCAGCTACTTGTAATATAGAGAGCATTTTTCATGATCCATTCAATAACCATTTCATTTAATTAATTTATTTAGTTGCTTTAACCATCCGCCTGGAAACAAAACCATCATGACCCCCTTATGAAAGAAGACATTCATTGTATTTACAACTTTTATAACTGTGACAATGGCCGCTTATCAGAATCAACTAAACACTGGGTTTTCAAAAGTATGTGAAGTTCACAACACCTTTGTTGCAGTAAACTTGCATGATGCTCTTGAATTTATTGCAAGCCGGTCTGTTATTGTAGGGACATCGACTTTACATTTTCATGCCCTAAACATGACACTGTGGGTGTTTGCTCAAAGTCTCTTTAAGACAAGTCATTTCACTCGGCGGCCATCTTTGAAACGCCTCTCGGGCGTCCTGGGCATCATGCAATCTCTTTGAATGGGGAAACATCAAATTCTCCAAAACTGTTCGCCAACCTTACGATTAAATTTCATATTTGAAATCACCAATGAAATCTAACAAAACCGGCTTATAAATTTTGTTTCTAAACGCTCGAATCATGACAAAAAAAAACTATTTTTCAGGCTGGATCAAGCTAATGCGCGTGCGCAGACCTAAATGCGCGTCTCTTTGGAGGCGGGCGTCTGACTGTTTCTATAGAAACCGGTGATTCTAACAGCCGCTGAAGTGATGCGATGACTTTACCAGTCGGCGATTGGCTCTTATTTAGAAGGCGGGACTTATTCCGCCATATTGCGCGTTACACTTTCTCCCATTCAAAACAATACGAGTGACACGTCTTGTGTTATTCTATAGCCTTTGGTTTGCTTTACATGCCGGTCTGATTCTTATGAGCAGTCCTTGACCAATAAAAGCTACTATAGAGTCCAGACCTTCTGACTTCTGGAGTTCTGGCTACACGGGACTACATTATCTTTACTAAATGAATATTTGATGACAGGCATTTTATGACAGCAAATTTGCCCATAAAGTGTTAGTTCACCCAAAAACGGAAATTTTCATCAATTACTCACCCTCAAGTAGAGCACTCAAATTTGGTAAACGGAAGCTCAAGCATGCTTGCTTGACACGCGAGAACCAATGAGGTTCATTCTCGCGTGTCACACCAACATGTTTGAGCTTCTGCAAGAACCAGTGAGGTTTGTTCTCGCGCGTCAAGCAAGTACGGTTGAACTTTCATTTACCATATTTGAGAGCTCTATGTATGTTCACTGAACAATGTTTATATGTGAATAAAAGCTAAATTAAATCTGTTCATGTATAAAGTAATCATGACTTGGATTAAATCGCTTGTTTCATATGGATTTATTTTATGAATGTTTTGAACTGTCAGAGTTTTGGGTGAATAGACTTTCAATAGAGGGACAGAAATCTCTCAGATTTCATTAAAAAAAAAATCTTCATTTCTGTTTAGAAGATGAACGAAAGTATTATGGGTTTGGAACAAATTTATAGGCAGGAACACACCAAGCCGACGGTCGGCCGTCGGGCAGTTTTTCTTCGTCAGCCGACTAAGTTTTCTCAGTGTGTTCTTCACCGTCGGCTGAAGTTGGTCCTCGTCGGCTTTTTTTCGGCCGATTCGAAATGTTGAATCGGCGTTGGAGCTCGTCGGTCTGTTGGGCCATCTAATCATTCCGATTGGCTGTTCAGCTACTGCCGCCTGCTGGTTCGGAAAGGCATTTCATCTCACACAGGCGCAGAACGGATGTGCTACTTGGCCGTCGGCTGTTTAGCGTCGGTTTGGTGTGTCAGGGCAACTTTGGACACAGACGCTGCCGACGTGAGCCAACCCTGCAGTCTGCTTTCATCGCCACTAGTTTGTCGGCATCGGCTTGGTGTGATCTGGCCTTATGACAGAATTTTCATTTTTAGAATAACTATCCCTTTAAGTGTTTTGTCTCCTGCATATGAAAAAAGGCAAAGACAAAATGTAGAAACCACGCCAACGCTGAAACAAAGAAAAATGGCTCCAAATATTTTTGATTGATTTGATATCAGTCACACCCTGTTTTCTCTGAATCTGAGCACAGTTAATCCAAACCCATCTGTCACAGGACAGATCATAACGTAAGAGACTTGATTGTAGTCAAAACACTGCATTTTGCACGGCAGAATAGTACAGTGGGATTTATTTATCTTAAGTTTTGGTCATATTCCAAGGATACCTTAGGGACAGATTTTCGTGAGTCCTTAAATGTAGAACTGTTTGCTTGTGTTTGTGTTGTGCAGTGCTGCGCAATGAGCAGCTCCCCTTTTCTTGAATCCACCTGCCCAACTACTGCTGGCTGTACTCTAAAGCAGCCGCACTGTACTGTACCACTGCATTTATGTATGACTGTAACCAAGGCAACAAACAACATAAGGAACAGAATGGACAGATTAGCCGACTGGGTGTGAAGCAAATCCAGGGTTCTTAATACGCACATAATTCCTCCAATTAGCTATTCCTCAGAGAAACCACTCAAGTCTTTTTGGGAAGGGAAGGTTCTGACTGCAGCAGCTTGTGGCTTTGTGGAGGTATTAGACAGGTAAGATAAGATGCACTGCCCTCTTTGAAGGTTGTATTGTGCTCTTTGATGTTGTCCGTTGAGTCTCAGGAATGTTTTCACACACTCCATATGACCGTTTACAATACAAAAAGTAAAGTTGTATATTTTAGTATGGATAAAATGTGTATTTATTTTGTAGTGAGTTCCATCATTTATGTCAGAATTCTCCTTGGTGTAACATCAGAGACAGATTTCTTTCTTTCTTTCTTTTTTTTTTTGCGTGTGCGTGTGTGTCTTGGTGCTGTACTAAGCCATCTGGCACCTACTGTTTCACCACAGCTTGATAAGATTCACCCTTTGAAGAGACTTAAGGATCCTGCTGTCTGCTAGGCCTGTGGTGTCCATCTACAGACCTCTATCACCAGAAAACTGGTGTGTTGCATTATTTAAGAGTCATAAAATATGACGTGTTTTTGACCAAATATGAGGAAGTCAGTTCCGAGGAGCTTGATTTTGTATGTATTTTCCCATTTTTTTTGTGTAGGTTATATTGACAATGCACTTGGCAGAAAACGTGGATTTACAGTTCTAAATTTGGTCAGTTCAAAGTCGCACCTTCCTCAGATTTGCTTTAAACATAATTTAACCACTTTCAGGTCTCGATTATATCTCTATTGTGTAACACAGGAGGAGATTTCATCTAAATGTTTTATATATGTGTATGTCACATGTGTATGTATGTATGTGTGTGTATGCTAAATGATTTATTTATTTGCTGATTTTCCTACATAAATTAGTAAGAAAATTGTGCATTTTTGAGATCATTGACATTGTAATCACAAATGATTTACTTTGGATCAGAAATCAAAAGGCAGATATGAAGCTGCATTTTTTTGTAGTTTTACTTCAATTTTGGAATTAAATTAAGTCTTTGTGGAAGAAGTAATAATGTAAGAAAATTAATGAAGTTCAATAACTAATTTTCGTGAAAGTGAGTTTCCAGTTTCAATGTCACTGGACTATGGAGGAATGACCGTTCAAAGACATGAACTAAAACCTTTCCTTTTGTTTGTAAAGAGAGCTCTACCAAGGTTACTTTCCCACTCTTTTGAAACATTTAAAATGTTTAATTTAATACTGCTTAAATCATTTTGACAAGCTCTCAGAAATGGACAAAGACTGAGACGTCCATATTGTTAAAAAATCTGGAAAAATAAAAATCCAAAAATAATGCAAATTCAAGGTGCATTCTACCTCATTTGAGTCATATTATAAATAGCTTACATTATACTGCACATGGCTATATTTTATTTCACAGTTTCATTGTGAAGAATATTATTGTAAATATAATGTGGTAAATAACACTAGATGTTGTTTATAAGTGTTTTTGCTGTGTCAAAAATGATAAACAAGTAAATGAGTCGTGAGCTCACTGTAAATGAGAGTTCTGTGCTCTGAATGTAGATTAGGTGGGGGGTCATATAGGGTTTATGCAAATATCATTCCTCCTGCTTTATGTAAATTAGTGAGGTCTTTATCTATTGTATTACCACAGTTGGCAATAAAGATTATTACCAGATCTTCTTCTAATGTCCATCATTAGTTCATAGGTCTGTGGAAGGGTCAATTTGACTATTTGACTTTGGAAAGCACAACAATAACATTAGAAGGCCTATGTCTGATTGACAATGTCTGTATGTCTCAGGCTATAAACATGACAAATTTGGGCTTGATTAAAAGTTTCATACATTGTTATTCTCCCGATAGTTTTGTGCATTATATCGCAAGAGTGTGGAAATGTGTCGTGCATATAAGGCTGACTGTACATTATCCTAGCTTATTACTTGCCAATATTGACTTGATTTAAAGGTGCGTTCAAATGAAAAATTGAATTTATCTTGGCATAGTCAAATAACAAGAGTACAGTACATGGAAATGACATACAGTGAGTCTCAAACTTCACTGTTTCCTGCTTCTTATATAAATCTCATTTGTTTAAAAGACCTCCGAAGAACAGGCGAATCTCAACATAACACCGACTGTTACGTAACAGTCAGGGTGTACGCCCCCAATATTTGCATATGCCAGCCCATGTTCCCAACATCAAGAAAGGGATTAGACAAGGGCAGGCAGTAACATCTGGATGTGCACAGCTGAACCATCAGACTAGGTAAGCAAGCAAGAACAGTTGTGAAAAATGGCAGATGGAGCGATAATAACTGACATGATCCATGATATCATGATATTTTTAGTGATATTTGTAAACTGTCTTTCTAAATGTTTCGTTAGAATGTTGCTAATGTACTGTTAAATGTGGTTAAAGTTACCATCGTTCCTTACTGTATTCATGGAGACAAGAGTCGTCGCTATTTTCATTTTTAAACACTTGCAGTCTTTATACTGCATAAACACAACTTCATTCTTTATAAATCTCTCCAACAGTGTAGCATTAGCCGTTAGCCATGGAGCACAGCCTCAAACTCATTCAGAATCAAATGTAAACAATATAACAGTATACAATACTCACATAATCCGATGCATGCATGCAGTATGCATGACAAACACTTTGTAAAGATCCATTTGAGGGTTATATTATCTGTGTAAATTTTGTCTATGCACTGTTCAAGGTAAGCGCGAGCTCCGTGGGCGTGGAGCACGAGAATTAAAGGGCCAGTAGCCCTGAATCGGCTCATTTATAATGATGCCCCAAAATAGGCAGTTAAAAAAATGAATTTAAAAAAATCTATGGGGTATTTTGAGCTGAAACTTCACAGACACATTCAGGGGACACCTTAGACTTATATTACATCTTTTTTTAAAAAAGTTCTAGGGCACCTTTAATTTTTTAACAATTTAACTTAAAACTTCCACTAAGAAAAATCAATTACTGTGTAAAAAGCTGTGCAAAAAAAAGTTGTATATATCAGAAGACGTTTTTATAGCCAACAACACACAATAATATTAATACGGCACGGCAGACATTTTCATAAATGAAACGCAAGATGACAGCAAAATATCTGACCACTGACTACCATGACTGACCAATCAGAATCATTTATTCCAAAGAGTTGTGTTCATAATGTCCGTGATTATGCACAAGTCACCCTTTGTCATATGATTTGAGACAGTTCCCTTGTTTTTAATCAAGCCTACATTTACAACACACAGCTTAATGTTATGATTGTGCCAAATGAGAGACAAAACAACATGATGCACCATCAATTAGATTACTAAGTACCCATTTCTAAAAATAAACTCATCCATATGAATGTGTTTTCATAAATAATGTCTGTCTCCATTTGTTGACTCACAGCTAATTGATGTTATGTCTCTTGATTTGTTTGATTGCTGCAAGAGAGCATGTTTTTTAGCTAAGAGGAGAATAAAACACACTTGTTATGGCCGATGGAGGCTTGATGGCCAATTTAGAGTATTAAATGCTCAGATGGCACTTTGCTAATTGAACATAGACACACACATAATGGAATTACAGGACAAATTGTAACTGGGATATTGTAAGACATTGACATATATGTTTCTCTATATAAAAAGTTTGTAAATCTGCATCTGCAAATTTTGCTCTATTTTGTGTACTATTTTTTATTTTATTTAAACTACTCAGAAGACATTTTTATGGCTAAAATGTTGCACTTTCATAGCTTGAGAGACTTATTTGAGTTCTCAGTGATGCTTTAGAAAATATTTTTCACTGTTAGTTTATGTTTATCTTTTTAACATGATAAGTGAAACCTTATTGTATGTGTTACCAAAATCTCTGACTTTTGATGTCTGGGCAAATCTGAGCTCAGTTAAAACATGTTGAGATCTCATTTGAATATAGTTGATGCATGCATTTTATAAGAGAAATATTTCTGAGAGAAGACTAACACATCTACTTTTGCTTTCCATTTAATCTCATTGCTGTCTAGGTCGGATCTCATTGAGTTTTTATCTTTCTAATGAGTGCTTTCGGCTAACTGGTAAAACAGTACAATTAAACAGTCCAGGTAAACTCATGAAAGCACTTGAATGAATCCAAACATCATTATTTGTCTGAACAGTGCTGGTCATGAAACAATTTCAAAATCTTATTTGATGTTAAGCTCAATAGGCAGTTAGAACACTATATAGCTTTGCAGCATGTCTTATAGAAAAGGCTGAGTGACAGCAAATGTAGACACAGCTGGCAGCTCTGCAGAGAGAGAGACAAACAATGCCCAGGGCTTCAAACTGAATGTTCAGCTTTACAGAGCACAGACAGCTTTGACGACGTACAGACACATGCACGCACACCAATACTAAAGCTGGATTGCATAATTTATCAGAAACAAGGTAAAAGGGTTATATTTTGTCTATTGTTTTCTAAGCCATGAATACAAGAGGCACAGATGACCTCCAAAACTCAAAAGATTTAGACAAGCACATTTTTTGATATCTCCCTGCTGATGGAAGCTTGAGTAACTCTTCAGCTAGAAACATTTAGAGGAATGTTTCATTTACAAATTTAAATCAGAAATGTACTTCAAAATATGAATACATTTCCCTAGTGTCCTCACATCTGCCCTTTTCCTTCTGCTGCCAAAGAAAAAGTGCAGCTGCCACTGAGAATTCTTTTATGTGTTTATTGTGTTAATGGACATTCTGTTGCGAGACTTGTAATGATTGCATTTTTACATGCATCTCAGATGTGATGAGACCCTTTCTGGAAAAATAAAGAAAAATCACAAATGAAATATCTTAATATCTCAGTTGTGTCTAGTAGACAACAGTGAGAGAAAATTGAGTTTTTGCAATCAAAAGTCAGAGATTTCAATGTGAACTCAAACATTTCTTAAAGGGATAGTTCACCCAAAAATGAAAAGTCGATGTTTATCTGCTTACCCCCAGCGCATCCAAGATATAGGTGACTTTGTTTCTTCAGTAGAACGCAAATTATGATTTTTAACTCCAACCGTTGTGGTCGGTCAGTCAAATAATGCTAGTGGATGGGAACTTCTACTATAAGAGTAAATAAAACTTGCATAGACAAGTCTAAATGAAACCCTGTGGCTTGTGACGTCACATTGATGTCTTAAGACACGAAACGATCGGTTTGTGCGAGAAACCGAACAGTATTTATATAATTTTTTACCTCTAATACACCACTATGTCCAACTGCGTTCAGCATTCGCTTAGTGAGGTCTGAACACGCTCTGACAATAGCAGTGATGTCTAGCACTCATTGAAGTATAAGCGCGAGACATCACTGTCGTTGTCAGAGCACGATCAGACCTCGCTGAGCGCAGTTGGAAATAGTGGTGTATTAGAGGTAAAAAATTATATAAATAGTGTTCGGTTTCTCGCACAAACTGATCGTTTCGTGTTCGACGGCAACGGTTGGAGTTAAATACCATCATTTGTGTTCTACAGAAGAAACAAAGTCACCTACATCGTGGATGCGCTGGGGGTAAGCAGATAAACATCAAATTTTCATTTTTGGGTGAACTATCCCTTTAACAAATTCTTCCAAGATTATCTGAGCTATGCTTTTCAGATTCATTTTATAGCTCTATACTTCATCAGCAGTCTCATTTAACCCTCCCCCTCATTCTTTTTTTGAAGTTAGACATCAGAATTTGTAGTATTTCTCAGTCTATTCATTATAAAAAAAATGGTAAAAGAATGTTTTTTGTGAAAAATGTACAGGGTCACTATAGAGAACTGAGGTATGTGATAGTGTAAGTATATTTTTTCTGAGCAACACTAATTTAATCTCCGGTGACTCAATAAGCACAATTCCCCTTTATTCCTTAAAGTGGCAATGTCCAATACGCATTGATGATGTGATATTTCACTCATAATTACTGCAGGCATACAACAAAAGAATACACAAGTATCATCAGCAAAACTTGGAACAACTCGAATATTTAAGTACTGTTCATAATCAAACATTATAGTCAGTGTCACTTGGTGGTGGATCTGATAAAAAAGCTGTCAGCAATGAACATATATATGAACAGATATTGCTCTTGAAGACATTGAAAATGATAGTTTTGAGAATATGGTTGAGATCATGAATATGAGCCAAATGCTAGGTTGTATTGGGGAAATGAGCTCTGATGATAACAGTGATGATGGTAAAAAAGTATCTGCTTAAATTGAACCCTTCCAAGTTCCAAAAGATAATATATGCTCTTTTTTTTATTCTTTTGTGATTGTTATTAAACATCGGGAGGTTTTATGCTGTTGCGGCGGTTAGAAATCCATCCACAACATTAGATATATATCTGGGTCACTAAAGACCCGAATATGTAATAATGATTGCCAAAACACTCATGCTTTTAAGGGTTAAATGTATGATGTATCATAGTTGATACTCATGTTTTAATTGCTTATACAAAACAATAACATTATTACTAAACACAGTCCCAGTTTAGTTTTTAAACATCTCTTCTCCTGTTCTCCAAACAGAACTGTCTTTAAAGCACTTCTCTCCCCTCATTACCATGCATATATTGGCCTTGCAAAGCCAGTGTCTCCTGCAATCATAGGGGCCAAGGGGAGATTAATTAGAGACCTTAGTGCTTCTGTGACGGGCAAAGCAAACAGCCTCTCTCCCAGTCTGTAATTTATGTAATGCCTCCTTTACTGTGAATATCAGGAATGGCCTTTTTTTTTCTTTTTTTTTTTTTTGGTTGATACTCCGTTGCTGGGTGATAATGATGCTTCAGTCTGCTCTCCTGCCTTTTCTGGACTATTCTGGGAGAGTGGAGGAGAGAAAATAGGATGTTTTTGTACTGTAACATCAAACAAAGAGTTTCAGAGTAAGTTCAAGCCCAGCAGAGTTCAGAGGCGTGCAGTGCATGTGAACTATTGTGCTGGTTTTTGTCTTGGTTCTTTGTTAATGTTGAAAGCCTGAAGCCTTTAGAGACAAAATCATGTCACATTATCCGGTGGAGCTTCAGTGTGATTGAGGACTGTCATGGTGTTTGGCAAATTGTTGGGTCAGACCCGAGTAGCGGTGCAATTGTACTGCCAGCCTGATGCGTAATTGCTTGTTTGTGTGAGGCGTTTTTTGTCGTTTGTTTCAGTATGTTATACTGCAATAGATAATAGCTGTCCTCCCAGCTCTCAAAACAGTAAAGTGACATTTTTAGAAGATTCACCACAGTTTTGAGAGTCTATTCAGGCTCTTCAAAGAAGATTAAACTAACAGAGCATCATATGATGTGCTGCATAAGGGGAATTTAACACTGGTAGGGGACTTTTGTGCTCTGCGTGTGGTACATTTAGTTTGGAGCATTGTGTTCTTCTTTGGTCGTTTCACTAGTTCACTAGTTAATTTTAATGTAAAACGCTGTAGGGTTTATTACAAAAGGAATAAAGCCATAGGAAACCTTTAAAAAAGTGCACATTAAAGCAAGTACTTACACAAATGCTCAGCTATAGTGAGGATTTCACAAAAAATGAAGCCATGTTTGTGGCCATTTTTTATTCTAAAATCAACTGCAACTGAAAGAACAACTATCTTGCTACCATAAAAAAATCATAAAAACGAAAGAAAAGTTATCTTCCCTGTTTTTCTTCAAAATATCATTTGCTTGAAGGTTTCACAGAAATAAATGGGTTGTGAATGCCATTTCGTGTTGACTTGAAGGATTCAAGTGTTTGCTCTGTGTTGTTACAATGTTGATAGTACACATAAATGATATCCCATTTATATTTCAGCCAAAATCTGTCAGATGACACAAAAAAAACGTCATTCTGCATCGCCCGGCAGACTTTTGACAGCGCCTGGGCTTTTGTTAAAACTACAGGTCGAACTTTTTCATTTTTGTATTCCCGCCAGTAGGTTTAACAGAGAGGTGGTGACAAAATCATCAAAGTGCATTATGGGTTTTGAAGTTTTTGGCAAAAGGTAACCCTATAGCCCTTTTCTCTGATTTCTCTATTCATGTAGCACTGATTTAATTTTTGCATAGACAGCCAAGTATTATTAAAACCTAATTAAATTCCACCTTTAAAGGCATTGTTTACCCAAAAATGAAAATTCTGTCATCATTTACTCACCCTCATGTTGTTCCAAGCCTGTATTGAAGATATTTTTAAAAAATAAATGTTTTTGTCTGTATAATGAAAGTTAGTGGAGTCCAAAACAACATTGTATGCACTTCCATTGTATGAACAAAAAAAATATGTTCTTTTGTGTTCGACAACAGAAATACCCTCATTCAGGTTTCAGGGTAAATTATGACACAATTTATATGTTTATTTTGATGGGACCCAGTATCACTCATCATTTGGTATGATCCAAATGCAAATAAATTAAGACTGCTTAATGAATGTCATTTTTTATCTCGCTTCGGTCTTTTCCTATTGCTTGCTTTCAGATCTATCATAAATAAGCATGATTATTGCATGTTCAAAGAATCTGAATTTTTCAGAGCTACTTCCTGCCATAAGTGGAAATTGTCACTTTTGGAATAAATTGTAGGCATTACTCATGTGTGGTTATGAGTGTGCTGTCTGCCAAATCTCTCTCTCCCCCTCTTTCTCACTGACTTTTTTCGCTCTCAGATAAATGAGAATTTATTCCTCCTCTTTGAGTTCTGGCTTAGACAGAGAGAAAAGCACAGGGTCATGGAGCTCACTTGCAGCTCAATGGAGAAAAAAAAACAAAAAAAGGAAACAACTGTGTGCATTTTAATTGTCAATGAATGAATGTGGAGCGGCATCTCAAGGCCTCACAGCAAAAACTCTCTTCATAATTTATTAAACTCACACCATCATCAGCACATCAGCAGCTTTTCCAGACATGCACAAAGTTTGGAGAAAAGACAAAAATTCTTTAATCATCAGCATTATTGTGTATTGAGAGGCTGATAATTTGCTTGGTAATGTTGAATATGTAAGGTAAAGAAGGATTTGACTGATGCAGAAGTGTTGATTTGTGCTATATTTGTTATTTTTGCTGTGACAGTGGTTCATTTCAGGTTTTTGCTTGTATTGTTGTATACAACACCATTCAAGTTTGTGGTTGTTAAATTTTTCAGAAGTCTCTTATGCTCACCAAGGCTGCATTTATTTGATCAAAATACAGTAATATTGTGAAATATTATTACAATTTAAAGTAACTGTTTTCTATTCAAATGTATTTTAAAATGTAATTTGTTCCTGCAAAACTGAATTTTTCAGGGTCACATGATCCTTCAAGTGCAGCTTAATATTTTTGTGTTAACTCTGATGCATTTTTCAGTATTCTTTTATGAATAGAAAGTTAAAAAGAACAATGTTTATTTGAAATGGAAAATTTACTTTCACATTTGATCAATTTTTATTGCATCCTTGGTGAATAAAAGTATTAATTTCTTTCAAAAACTAAAAAACATCCCACTGACCGCAAACTTTTGAACTGTAGTGTATCATATTATCATGCCTGGCATGATTTAAAAAGTACCGAAGCATAGTGCTGTTCATTCAATGCTGTTATATAACTGCAATGTTATCTTATAGTAAATATAATTCAAAATTCTTACATTTTCAGAAGAAATATGTTAAAGCTTCAGAAGAAATATGTTATAGCACCAAACAAAAATAATGAGCACAATTGCTTAGAAAAGTAATAACACACATCTCCTCAAAAAACCGCATGGTTTGAGATCATTCATGTCCATAGTACTTGATGCATTTGAAATATTTTTTTTTTTCCAGAGCAGTAGCAGCCATGCCATTTGGCTGTTTGACGCTGGGAGAGAAGAAGGACTACAACAGTCCGTCAGAGGTCACTGATAAGTATGACCTGGGACAGGTAGTGAAATCGTGAGTACAAATCTATGGTTACATCTTCCTCTTATTTCCATGTTGTTTATAGTAATCTTTGTGTATGCTTGTGAAAATGACCCTTTTTGCACTTTTCTAACTTAATATAGTTTTTTCTTCATTACAAATTCTTTTTGACATTTCCAAATAATTCTTTCCAGGTTTAAATAAGATTTTGAATCCCAGATTTTCAATGTTGACTCAACAACACTGTTTATTGTCTGCATTACCAGGGAGGAGTTTTGTGAAATCTTCAGAGCGAAGGACAAGAACACACTGAAAATGTACACCTGTAAAAAGTTCCTGAAGAAAGATGGGAGAAAAGTACGGAAAGCAGCCAAAAACGAGATTCTCATCTTGAAAATGTACGTTTTCTGTGCAGGTTATTTACATTTTCCATGTCTTAAAGGTGCTTGCAGATGGTGCTCACAGCTGAAATTTGTTTAACAAGAGCAGCAGAATGTAGTCGACTCTTTACCATGCAAATGATTTTATTTTTGCAGATAGTCATGATTTCTTTTCAGTTTCTAGCCTGCTTCCTTTCACAGTGTCACAGTTTCTCTCTGGCTTTATCTCTGTCTCTCCCTGCAGGGTGAAGCATCATAACATCCTCCAGCTGGTAGATGTCTTTGAGACGAGAAAAGAGTACTTCCTCTTTCTGGAGCTGTAAGTGCTTTGGGATTTTTGTGTGTGAGAGGGAAAAAGGAAAAAGAAAATACAAGGATACGAATGAATACTGTTTGCTTCCATTGTGTTTAGATTTTAAAGAAATACTTGAATCAAAATTGAAAATTCTTTTATTTACTCACCCTCATGTTGTTCCAAACATATGTCACTTTCTCTCTTCTGTGGAACACACACACACACACACACACACACACACGCTTATATATATATATATATATATATATATATATATATATATATATATATATATATATATATATATATATATATATCTCCCCTGAATGGATAGGGATGTGGAATATAGAATAACAGAATATCAAACAGTATATTTACTGAATAATAAAGTGAGTAGGGATTTTCAAGCTGCAAATGGTCGAAATGTTGACAAAACTTTTTCTTTAGGTGAACTGATACTTTAAGTAAATATGCATAATCTTTTTTGTAACTTTATGATTTTTATCTATAAACCAAAAAGTGGACTTTGTGCAATTATCCTTACATTGCAAGCACAAGTTTTTCACTCTCACATGTGAATATCTGGTTTGCCTTTTACTTCAGGGCCACAGGAAGGGAGGTGTTCGACTGGATCTTAGACCAGGGCTACTACTCAGAACGTGACACCAGCAATGTGATTCGGCAGGTGCTTGAGGCTGTGGCTTACCTGCACTCTCTCCACATCGTTCACAGAAACCTAAAGGTGACTTGGGGCTTTACTTCCATCTAATGGTCACCACGTGGTATTGCACCAGAATGCAATCTCAGACTTGTGTCAGGATACAGAGGTTGATTAAACACCTTAAAAATTTAATTCACACCAAAAGGAAAATTCTGTTATCATTGAAGTCTTTTTTTTAAAATACGATCCTAAAAATTCTTATAAATGCTTTGCAATGTGAAGTTCTTGAGGTTTAATATAACTTAATGCTTTTACTACTGTATCTCACCTCGTTAGCTGGAAAATCTGGTCTACTATAACCGTCTGAAGAACTCCAAGATTGTAATCAGTGACTTTCATCTGGCCAAACTGGAAAATGGTCTCATCAAAGAGCCATGTGGCACACCAGAGTACCTTGGTAAGGAAAAAGTGTCAAATTTTCAGATGTAATTGCACCATATATTATGAATTATGATTATTAATATGAAAATATGTATATATAATTGTAATATATTAGGGTCAATGATGTAGCACTAATCAATTTATGTTAAAAATATTAAAAATACAATGACAATGAATTCAGTACACCTCTTTTTTTAATTTCTGTATTCTTTTTGTGGGGCTTAAAATCAATAATATCTTTTTTGTGTCAAATGTTTTTAAAATAATTATTAAAATTTGGTTACACCACTTGAGATTTTAGCCATTACATCATAAATGTTTTGCAAAAATTATATACTTCAATATACTTTAAATACATTTCACCTTTTCATCATGTTGGGCATATTTATTTGACCCATTATCATAATTCAGCCTTTTTCTCCTTTCTCTCTTACAGCTCCAGAGGTGGTTGGCAGACAGAGATATGGCAGACCAGTGGACTGCTGGGCCATCGGGGTGATCATGTACATCCTGTGAGTTCATGAGTCGACATCTATACATTTGATTCATTGTATAAGACAGTCCAACATCTTAATCTCATTGTGCTCTTGACCTTTGACCTTTATTTATTAGTAGACCCCACAGATATCTGTTTTGAAGTCACTTGCCTGACACATCCGTTGAGTCTTTCATGAATTCATCAGCATGTACATCCCATTCCATTGAGTGTTAGATGATCATTGCCACTCTGTAAGTGCACTGTATTTCCCACATCTAATTCTCTCCCTAATATCTCCTAAACAATCAATTGCTCATGTAGTTCTATAGTCCTAAGAATCTTCTTGCACTAGGAAATTTACATTATCATGTTCAACAGACTGTCAGGAAACCCACCTTTTTATGATGAGACAGAAGATGACGATTATGATAATCATGATAAGAACTTGTTCCGGAAAATTCTGTCTGGAGACTACGAGTTTGACTCACCCTATTGGGATGACATCTCAGATTCAGGTACAATACTCAAATCACCGTACAGTAGGTTTGGAATGAATCTATGGGGTTCTGATCGAAACACAAATCCAACTTAACTATTCTGAATTGCAGCAAAAAGCCTAGTTGCATGTTTAATGGATGTGGACCAGGACCAAAGACTGACTGCACAGGAAGCCATCAACCATGAGTGGTAAGGAGCCTTTTCCAGTGTCTTTTATAATTAATCCTTGCAGTATTGTTTAAAAAGCTGTCTAAAAAATAACCGCTGTGCTTTTTTGTGTCTTTGTTGCTTAGGATATCTGGAAATGCTGCCTCAGACAAGAACATCAAAGATGGCGTTTGTGCTCAGATTGAGAAAAACTTTGCTAAAGCTAAATGGAAGGTAAGATGATTTAGTTATGTCTAGTCATTGCGTTGTGGTACACTACCATTCAAAAGTTTGGGGTCAGTACGTTTTTTTTCTTATCAAGAAATTAATACTTTTTTTCAGCAAACATTAAATTGATTAAAAGTGACAGTAAAGGCATTTATGATGTTACAAAAGATTTCTATTTCAAATAAGTGTTGTATTAGAATGATTTCTGAAGGATCATATGACACTGAAGACTGGAATAATGATGGAATAAATTACATTTTAAAATATATTCAAATAGAAAACAGTTAAATCATAAAAAATAATTCACAATATTACTGTTTTTATTGTATTATTGATCATCCTGGGTGAGCATAAAAGACGTCTTTTGAAAACTTACTGTCACCAAACTTCTGAACGGTAGTGTATACACCAAATTCCAATGGGTTTACTGACTAAAAAGACATTTTAATGTATTAATGATTTAAGTTATTATTAGTTAAACCATATAATAAAACATTATTATTATTTTTGTTATCCAGAAAGCTGTTCGTGTGACCACCATGATGAAGAGACTTAGGGCTCCAGATCAGAGTGACTCTGGAGCCTCTAGTCCTGCACTGGGAGCCTCAGGAGGACCTGTTACCCCCAGCACCACCCCTGTTCCCCTGGCTGCCACACCAGTGCCTCCCCACAGCACCCTGGTAGGCCAAGATCACCCCGAGGCCCAGGGACAGGAGGCATCGGCTCCAACACGGTGTAATGGAGAGATGTTGACATCCCAGCAGCGTTAGTGGGGAGACAAGGGAGAAATAGAATGGCTGATTACATTTAGAGAAATATAGTAACAAATAGAGCAGCACCATATTGAAATCTAATGGTGGAGCAAAATTCAATTGTGCTTAGAAGCTTGATCGCCATTTTACATTTTCATTTGTGCAAAATGCTGTAATCTACGAAGACTTTAAAATGTAAATCCCAGACCCATAGTAGTTTATGGCCCGGTTTCACAGACATTTCACAGATATTTAAGTAACTTTTACAAATGTACACTTGAAAAAAACATTACTGATGTGCATTTTGAGACAAAACAATGGCACTGACATATTTTAAAACATGTCAGTACAAGTTGCTGTCAGTTAAAACAGCTCAAACATTTTAGTTCAGGACTAGCTTAAGCCTTGTCTGTGAAACCAGGGGTACATGTATTTTCTTAAATAGCTTTATCTAAGAAATATTGGTTGTTACTTCTCAAATAATACAGTGATTTAATTTTCTAAATTTGACATTGTTAATTCAAATCTATTCAATTGCTGCCATTACAGTTTATTTATTTGGTTCTTACTGTTACTAAGTTGATGTGGTTCAAATATTTTCAACTTTATTTGTTACATAACTGAAACTTGAAGGTGGAAAACTATATTTTCCCACATTTCTTGAACCATTTTTTAAAAAATACAACCGAATGAGATTAATCTAAAAGCATTAAAGGATTAGTTCACTTTCAAATAAAATTTTCCTGATAATTTACTCCACCCCCATGTCATCCAAGATGTTCATGTTTTTCTTTCTTCAGTCGAAAAGAAATTAAGGTTTTTGATGAAAACATAAACAAATGATCGCCTTCCAAGTGGTTCCGCCAAAACCGCACTTTCGTATTCTTCAATGTATGTCCTACGCCTTCCCTATTCTACTTACGGAACGAACACAACGCCAGTTTCATTTTTTCCGTAAGTAGAATAGGGAAGGTGTAGGACATGCAGCGTAAGCTTTTTGAAGAATACGAAAGGGAGGTTTTGGCGGAACCACTTTTAAGACAATCATTTGTTTATATAAATTTTTTTAAAATGACAGATCGTTTTGCTAGATAAGACCCTTATTCCTCGTCTGGTATTGTTTAAAGCTGCACTGAAACTGTAATTTTGACCATCAACCGTTTGGAGACCATTGAAGTCCACTATAAGGAGAACAATCCTATAATGTTTTCATCAAAAACATTAATTTAATAAATAACACTTCATTTCTTTTCGACTGAAGAAAGAAGGACATGGACATCTTGGATGACATGGGGGTTAGTAAATCAGGAAAATTTTATTTGAAAGTGAACTAATCCTTTAAAGAAGACAATTCACTTAAACACAAACAAAAAATAATATTATGCTTTTAAATCTGGATTTTAAAAAAAATGGTTTGACTTTGATTTAGACTTTTATATAGACTTTCTCCAGTTGTCTGTTTGATGCAGAAGAGCACAGCTGCTGAATTACAATATATATCAATATTTTGTGTCATAATATTGGCTAACTAGCAACTAAAACTGCTGCTGTACTTCCTTAATATACAAATCATTTGTTATGTTATCAGTACTATCATCATATCAATATAATTTGGTGTTTTTGTACTGCTGAATCATGTTTCTTTTTCTTTCGCTGTACAATCTTACAAGAAATTATGTAGCTCTTTTTATTCAATCTGCCCTTATATCTGTATTCTGGAGAAAACTGCATTTTATATGGAATACAACTTGTTTCGTTGAGTCTGATACATTGAGGCCTATGGGTTTCCAGACCGTTCTGTTAATGTGCAGTACAAATGAAGCAATATGAATATTGCTGTAATACTGTGAAACTGCTATACAGGTGATAAGATGTTCCTGCCATAATTCATACAGGTAGCCAAGCAATTTGCTCTTGATGGTTGTTTGCGTACTCGACATAATCTTCTAGCTGTATATTATGTCCAGTTAATGTATTCTGCCAAAATCCAGATTTTATTTTTACTGTCCATGTGGAGAGAGATAAAACAAAATGTCTTTAAACTGCAAATCCCGCTGTAGCTACTGTCCATTATGGCCTATTTATTTGTTTATTGTTGTTAGTTTTAATTGTCTTTAGCATGACCCATGGTGATCACAATCACGTTTATTTTTAAGCATTTGCTAAATATACTCCTCATTGTACAGTGTATAGCTTCACTGAGTTTTATCTGTTAGTATTATCTCAGTAATGTAAAAGGTACTGTAAGGACGTACATTTTGTTTGACCGCTATGTGCATTAGTTTGACTTCAAATGAAAATCAGATCAAATTTTCTCCTGTTTATGTTTTCCTCTTTAGGATGCACTGACTGCAGGCTCTGTAAACATTGAAATATATTTTCTGAGAAAAGTTTTCGTAATAGAAGACAGAGCAGAAAAATAAGTGATTGTGCAAAATCAAAGTTAAATATGTGTGATTCATCATTATCATGTATCAGCTCAGCCTAAAGTATTTGTCACTGTTTATCTGTGGCTTCTGTATTTTGTTACTCGATATGCAGAATAAATGTTTTTGGACAGTGTAAGTATCTATGGTTCTTTTTATTTCTGGTCTAGTACTAAATTTAAACAAAACGTATGTATCTCTGAAGGAAACTGAAATTTTTTCATGGCATTTTCTTTTCATCTTCCCTGCATGTAATGCGTAGTGTTTGTAAGCAGCGCTGCTTTGTTTATTGAGGTTAACAGCTCTATTTCTGCTGTTCCGTAAGCGCCACCTACTGACAGAAGCTGTGTCCGAAACCGCTCCCTATCCACTATATAGTCCACTATATCGGGCGTCTGCCATTTTGTAGTGGTGTCCGAATTCACAAAGTAAATTTTTTTTTTTTTTTTTGGGTGGGGGTCACCAGGAATCCTGAGTTCATGTCCTGCCTTGTGGACTTTTCGGCAGCTGTATATTTGCCGTCAGATTCTGTGCTCAAAACACATTGTGCTCAGTAATGTGCGTACTGCCACCTAGTGGACTCTTTTGTCCTGTTTGCGTGTACTGTACCAAATTTCAAGACCGCGAGGACGGGGTGTGCGGAAATATACTTTGGGCTTAAGGCTTGCACTTCCCTATAGCTTTGTGAACAGTGTGCTGACACATTCAAGTCGGAAATCGTGGACTTTTCCGGATTCCGTCTGCCTTCTCGCACCAATTTAGCTTCCTGTCAACATATTTCATATCATAATAAATGGCAAAAAGAGAGGAAATGTCATTGCTGGCTATGCAGGCCTCACTGAGCCACTGGATTTCAACAAAAATATCTTAATTTGCGTTCCTCTCTCAAGATCCATTAATGTACTAAAACATATTTAAATCAGTTCATGTGAGTACAGTGGTTCAATATTAATATTAAGCGACTAGATTATTTTGGTGCGCCAAAAAAACAAAATAACGACTTATAGAGTGATGGCCAATTTCAAAACACTGCTTCAGGAAGCTTCAGAGCATAATGAATCAGCGTATCGAATCATGATTCGGATCGCGTGTCAAACTGCCAAATGTGACTTTGGTGCTCCGAACTGCGGAGATATTCTCAATCAAGCCATCACAGAAGTGGACCGAGACCCAACCCAAAAGATCATTGTTTTCATAAGTAAATTCGGACAGAAAGATGAAGAACCACTTGACTTAGCAGGACTGGTCAACAGAAGAAAAGTGAGATCTATGACATGCCACGCTGCCTGCACTATTGCTCCAAAAGACCCCAGAAGAGAGATAATGTGGTCGAGGTACGGGATCCAACAGGTAGTGGGCCACCGCGGAAAGGTATACACCATGAGCAGCATCTCTGAGCCAGCCAATTTCTAAACAAATATCGACCACCACCCTATGACTCTGGAACCACCACTACACGACGTCTGCAACGGTGCAATACAATTCGCCGACATCCAATTTGTACAGCTTTATGCGACGACACCACATGTGCACACTAACTGTAACAAACATCCAGTAAGCAGAGTTATAACAACATGTGGCACTCACAATCCAAACCATGCCTGCAAGATCCTGCATAACGCAACCACTTACATTCAACACATGGAGGACCTAACAAGAAAATCCGTCTGTAGAACTCTGGCGAGGATAGAAGGCAGTATATCTCTTGGAAGACCACTTCTCATTGGCACCAAGGGACTTCTATAATATGCCAGCTTTCTACAAAATCCTGGAAGAGATCCCCATGCTCCTTCCATTCTAGCATAACTCCCATGGGTTAGGCCTGAGCCACGTGGTGCACCCGATTGCAAGTTATCTGACAACAACACTTAACAACCTGCTCCCTAACTCCAAAGGCAAATAGAGCAGAGTTAAGCCCCGACAAAACATTGCAAAATATTTTTTAAACGAAAATGGTGGTGCGTTGAACACCCCGTTCTGATGACACAAGAGTTGCAACTTCTGTTTGAAGAATTTTCGGAGCCTGATGAAGTCGGTATAAATACATGTTTAATACTACGCTCGATGTTACAGTCACTGCCCTTGCCGTCCAGAATAAAAGAGAACATCCCAATCGAGTGAAGGGATTTGTGAAAACTGGTTCGTAATTTTTGTGATCCAACATTTGCCTTTATGTTTATTAAAGTTTATGAAAGTATCACTCTACAATACAATAGCAAAATATATAAGTACAGTATTTTTATGTTACATTAATCAGTGTATAGCACACCTTCCTAAGGAAAGGATATGGACCAGAAGACATTGCATTACTAAATGATATTTAGACAGACTTAAAGAAGTTCCAGATCTATACTTGTGCTCTTATTATTTGAGTTATTTTGCCATTAAACTATTATATTATTATATTAAATTAACATGTGCAAACAATACACTTGCTCTTGTGAATTTATTTTGATGTTAATTACATTTACGAGCTGTTTCTTTAATACTGCGTGGTTTATATACATGTTGATGCTGATCGGGCTGACATTTTTGAAACACCCACCAAACAAGAGAAATCATATTTCAAATCCGTTGCACACCGTTTCCAGGAAAGGTGGTTCAAACTGGAAACTGTTGCAAAATGTTGCGCACTGGGGCCCGTTGCATAAACTTAGTCACTATATTAAGAACTAGTTTGACCAACTTGCAGTTAACCAAGGGGTAATCAATGTTATTTTTCCAATTCAAATTACAACAATCTACCTTTTTATAACGGACTTTAATGTTTTTCTTGAAGAGTGGTCCTAATTTTTTAGTGTCTTAACTTTTAAGACTAGTCTAAGTGGTTTATGCAACTCAACTGGCCCCTGGTTTGAGCTTGAAGGTGCCCCAGGTCAACTTTATGGTAATGAACTATGCTATGAACTATGAACTATTAGCAACCAATGATAATGTCCTCTACATTATCATTGGTTGCTAATGAACTGCGTCATAGTTCATTACCATAAAGTTGACCTGGAGCACGTTCAAGCTCAAACCAGGGGCCAGTTGAGTTGCATAAGCTCATTTAAGAGGATTCCGATTGGTTGCCACAACTTGTCATTTACTTTGACCCGCCCGGCAGCGCCGGTGTGAACGCACATATGTAAAAAAAAACATCATCTTGTGCCAACATTTATTTAAAAGTTTTTTTTAACTATTCATGACCCACCCTTACTAGAATTTATCACGTTTTAGTGTATTAATTTTGGTAAATTTGGCTAAGTTGTAGAATTTATAATCTATTAAAGGTGCTAAAGAGGATCTTTTCGTCGACTGAGAAACCGAAGACTGTTACTGAGTTTTTGAAATGAGCGCATGCCTAAGAACAACTCCCCTCCTTCGAAGGAACGCCTCACAAAACTCGTAAACACTCGTATTGGAACACGAGTGTTTACCACCGGCATTCGCTGTGTCGTGTTAGTGGATTCATTATGTCGGACTCACCGCAGGTAACTCATAATCTGCAGTTGTTACTCCTGTCTCCGGACAAAAACATTGCATGCAGGGCCTGTGGAGTGTGGAAAGTTACTGGAGCGCGCAGCCGCGCTCATCTCTCACAAGGAATGTCATGGCAGTGATTGACAAGCCAGTGGGCCAATCGGCGCACGTCTTTCACAAGGAACGTCACGGCAGTGATTGACAAGCCAGAGGGCCAATTGGTTGATGTTTTTAAAGCCCTACCTCGTGCACAGATCATGTATATTAATATTATTCCTTTCAGCGCACCTAATAAATAGTCTTTTATCAGTTAGTAAAGACAGTTTCAAGTACAAAAAGTTTCAAGTTGCACAAATCTATAAAACAAAACATCCTCTTTAGCACCTTTAAGGGAATATATATTTTTACTAGATTTATATTGCAACTGTGACATGTTGTAGCTATTGTTTCTATATGTGTAGGTTGCTATTTTTCATAACAAATGCTATGATAAAAAAGGACAATGTTATAGTTTGACTTCTTATGGCACATAGAAGTAGAAAATTATGTCAATTATGTCAAAATTATGTAGAAAATTAACTGTTAAGCTTACAGGTGCTTAAATAAGATAAAATATCATAGAAACCATGATGCAATTTCTGACGGTTAGCATATCACAGTTTAATATTTTATCCTCATTAAAATTACGAAAATAAGCAACAGTCTCATGCAGACACAGGCATGTAGAGTTTTCGCTTAGTTTAAAAAATGGCAGAAAGAAGCGAGAGGTTTTACAACCTTTACAAGCGAGTGCTGAGGGAAATTATATGAATTAAAGTATAAATGAATTCTATTTAGCATATAAAACCTTACCTATGTGTCCACTGATAATTGCTATATTGTGTTCATACAATTGGCGTACAGCATTATGGCAGCCGATAAATACATATTTCATTGTTAATACGTTTTTTAAACAGACACAGATAGATATGCATTACATTTGCAATGAACTACTTTCATAGGGCAATTCATCTTATTTTTGAATTCTCATTTGTTTTTTTAAAACTTCAACTCCCATAAGCCCTCATTCACCGGAAACGGAGTATGTACTCTTCCGCCTCTTTTTGTCCAGACGAGAAACCCAGAAAGGACCCTGCGAAAAACATTTCAAGCTAGGTGAGACGTCTTAAAATGGTATTACTAAGGTTAAAGAGAAGACATTTCCATTGTTTTTGTAGCTCTTTGTAAAATAAAGATGAATTAAAAAACGTTGTTCCTCTATATCTTCGTGATATGAGGAAATTGTCTTGATTGAAAGCTAAAGTTAGCAAGTTAGCCTTCTTTTATGATGGCGGATTTTTGAGACGAATAAAGCAATACCCTGCCTTATTGTTAAAACATATTTGAGTTCTCAAACTAGTACTTTGACACGATTTTCATGTCTGTTACTCACAACGATGTATCTGACATCTAGTTTGACTTCATCACCTTTAGATACTCACTAACGTTAGCCAGGCGTATTGTGTTAGCATGAGGCTTTGACAGCGTAACGTTACTTGCTTTTCAGTCTGAATCTATCAATCCCAAATTCTCAGTCCTGAAATTTATATTAAAACGATTTCCGTAAGACCTTGTCGTGTTACTATGCAAATATCACATTTGTATTTTCATTCTAGAACGTTTAATGGTTAATGAAATGCTTTCAATGACAAAATAGCGTTATTTTCCTTTTCCAGCGAAGTAAGTTGGAGCCAGGACGTTAAGTGACAATAGATTAAATGATATGAATTTATTTGTCTTTAAAGATCAATTTCTTTATTTATTACCCAAGTGAAACGACGTTCTGCATGCGAAACTCGTGCTAAAGGGAAGTTTCAAGGAGAGGAGGAACACAATGTGGAACGGTTCAAGACCTGGACCACGAGGAGGAATGCCCTTTCGGTAAGAAATCTTAAAGGGATAGTTCACCCAAAAAGGAAAATTATGTCATTAATTACTCACCGTCATGTTGTTCCAAACCCGTAAGACTTTCATTCATCTTTGGAATGCAAATGAAGATAGCTTAAAAAAGTTCAGAAAGAGATTGGAGAACTAATCCATATGAATTGAGTGGTTTAGTCCAAATTTTATGAAGAGATTGCTGGATTGCTTTTTATGATGGACAGATTTAATTTAGGCTTTTAATCGCATATAAACACAGATCAGCAAACATAAACAGAAACTCACCCGAACCTGAATGATACCCTAGAACAAATCTCTTGCGGAAGCTCAAACTTGCTGCATAACACACGAGAATGAACCTCATTGGTTACGCAGCACGTTGGAGCATCCAAAAGAAGTTTGTTCTAGCATGTCATTCAGGTTCGGTTGAGCTTCTGTTTATGTTCATTGATCAATGTTTATATGAGATTAAAAGCCCATGCCTATATCTATATACAGACAAATTATTTGGACAGTTTATGGTTTTAGAATGTGTACATTGTTAATGTGATGAATTAATGTGCTCCTTGTGAATCTGAGGAGGTCAAAGTATGCTAATGCGTCTGGTTTTATTGCAGTGGGGAACCTCGTGGAGGCATGTTTGAAGGCAGAGATGGCCCAATACCTGACTTCAGAGGTCGAGACGGCATGAATATGGAGAGGTCACCCATGGACATGAGGCGGTTCGACTGCCCACCCGATATGAGAGGACGAGACATGGGTCTTCATGACCGAGGAAGAGAGCCTTCCAGAGACTTTTTCAGGCCTGGAGATGAAATGGACATGAATTTTCGAAGGCGCTTTGAAATGGATCAGAGAAACAACCTTCAGAATTCTCCAGGCTTTATGGGTCAATCCAGGCCACCGATGGATATGGTCGGCAGAGACATGCAAGGTGGTAATATGAGGGGTCCGGATGACGGATTCATGAATATGAGGGAGAGATTCCAAATGGACATGCCTGGGCTTCCCCCCATTGACATTAGGAGGAGACTTGCTATGGTGGCTATGGGTGGAAATGGAGATATTGGGGACATGAGAGACAGGGAGAGGTCACGAATGGGTGGCATTGATGGATTCAGCATGGACATGCCATCCAGAGACAGACCGATGATGGATTTTGACAGACGAGGTGTCACTCCTCCACTTAATCCAAGAGGAAGGTTTGAATCCGATATGGATCTGAGAAACCGCGTGGGATCCTCTAGTGATTTTAGGGACCAGCCTCCTCCGATGTTTCGAGACAATGATGGTGTTCCCATGGATATCAGAGGAAGACCTGATATGCCTTTGGGTCGCGGTGGCCCAGAATCCATGATCAGAGCCGACGAGTTGACCCTCAGGGACAGAGAATTCCCAGAGCCGATCGACAGCCCCATGGGCTTCAGAGGGAGAGAAAGCGAATCGCTCTCAGACGAGTGGCATACCCACGGCATTAGAGACCGAGACTCTCTTCCACCGATGATGGGCAGAGCGCCGCCACTTTTCCAGAGAGAGATGCAAGACAAGTTCTTCCCTAACCGTGGAAAAGATGTAGACCTTGGAGAAAGGTCTCAGTTCAAGGACAGAGACCGAGACAGGCAGTCTGGGTTTCTGGGAAAAGATGGCACAGTCTTTAATCGATCAGAAAGGGACTCCAAACACCAAAACTGGGACAAAAATATTCCTAGTGATTTCCCAGTCAGAGATCCAACTCAGAAGCCCTCTCTTCTTCCAATGGATCCTCCTTTAAATGCCCCAAGTAGAGAAGGTGATAAACCCTGGCCAAGTGACCGAGATGAAAAGCCTGACAGAACTGCACCAGCAGGAAGTAGACCTCCATATTTCCAAGACAAGAACCCACCAAATCAAGAGCATCATTACACTAGCGATCGAGTGCCCTTTAAGGGTTCCAGTGACATGGCTTCAGATCAGGGACCACAAAGAGAAAGCTTGGTGTCAGGGCCAAAGGAAACCCAGAGTAATAGAGGTGAGAGACAGGATCAGGATTATAGGGACATTGATTACCGCACCAGCTCAGGGCGCAAATACGACTACAATCTTGGGGATCTTCAAGGACCTGAAAAAGACGTGAAGGAATCTAAAGTGGGTCCAGTTCAAAGACCAGACGACTCTGGTTCTCAGGTTAGATTTTGTTTTTGGTTAATGGAAAGCAAGAAGATCTTTATTTCTATTACAACTACTAATTTGACTTGCATTAAGTATATACATATTTTTTTTTTAAAAAGTAAATGAATTGATTTTATTTTTTGCTTTTAATCGCCTTAATTTTTTTTTCATCTGTTCTTGTGACATATGGTCATTTCTATGACATATAATGGTTAATATAAAATAAAATAAATAAAAATATATTTCTTTTCACAGCTTACATAATCACTTATGGACATTTAAAACTTAATGTACATTTAGACGTGCTATTATTACAGATTGATTTGTGAATAATCTGAACATTTAAACTCTGCTGTGAAATTTGAAACAAAGGACCAGGATTACAGGAGTGCAGGTGTCCAGGAAAAAGTCTCAAAAACCATTTCCATATCTGGAATTCCTAAAACTGCCACAATGCAACAGGTGAGCAAGATTGTATTATTCAGACTTTGATCATTGTCATACTTTCAGAAAAAAATGTTCTTAAGAGATTTAAAAAAACCAACAGGATACAAATGACCAAAATGATTGTCAAAGCAAGTGTTTTTTTCTCTGAATCTGACTGTAGCATTTTTTGTATTTACTTTAATTCTTCTTTTATAGATTTTGGATGCTTTTGCAGTTCGTGATGGTGTGCCAATGCAGGGCATGAAAATAAAAGACGTTGTGCCAGGTGAGATTTTGTTCGCTGTAAACATTGCTAACCGATTCGCAACCACATTTCGCTATTCGCTCTTCGAATCTTACGCTCACTGTCTCTTTTACATCGGTTGTACTTTCTGCATTTGAGTCGCTTTTGCTTTCTATAGAAATGTTCATCAGTATTCCGAACATGCTACAGGATCTCTTGATGTCCCCTTTCCCCATGTTCTTGTACGGGAGGTTGAATTTTCTCTAAGCAGCTTCCATCTTTAAGGTGGTATGCGTTTGGAGGGAATTTGGATTTTCTTAAACACGGATCCCTTTATAAACAAGTCATTAACTGTTGAAACGCAAATACCAACCAGCCCTACTTTGTGATGAGGTGAAGTGTTGCTGCAAAATACTCTTCTCTGGGTTAGTTTGACAAAGGTCTCAGTGGTATTTGAATATGCCAGAATAGTTTCCAATATACCAATATGCTGTTCAGTGTTCAAAAACTGAAAATAAGGGAATTTTATTTGGAAATGAATAAAATAATTATTATAAAATCATTAAATACTGTAGTCAATATACTTTTACAACTTAGCTCAGTTCTAAATTATTTCTTCAGCTAGAAGAATCTTCCAAAATATCATGTTTTTTTGTTTGTTTGTTTGTTTTTTGGTATTTTTGTTTTGAAATTACTGTATTTAACTACAGAATTATCTTGCAGTGATGTTAACAACATCATGTGTAGCCATGGCATCCCTAGAATTAATTATGAGTGAATACAGCAACTTTTTTTTTTTTTTTTTCATAATTTTATTCAGAATTTATCTAATAAATCAGTCTAGGTTTTAAAGATCCAATATATTCCATGTGATCCCATACACTTCTTTGCTTTATTATACTATATTTTTTAATTGTTCAAACTGTTGCAAGTTTGTTGCTGTTGCATGTGGGTCTTTTATGATGTGTTTTAGGTATAATGTGATTAGACATTTACTATCAACTCTCAGTTTTAGTTACTGTAGTGTTAGATTAAGCTCTATTACACTTTGGTTCTCTTCTTACTATTACTATTATAAATGTTATCTTGGCCTCTGAAGTGTCTCTGAGTTGAGGCTGTTGTGATTCTTTGTCACTGACTTTTAAAAGCAAAGTTGCTAATGAAATAAAATATGCCAAAACAGGCAAAAAACATCTTGTATGAATTCGCTTTATGACATGTCTCGTGAAACGAACCACTGCTTTTTTTTCTCTTGAAAATTCTATTTACCTGCATTAACTAACGCAAACCCATCTGTATTTCAAATGCTGTTCCCAGGTTACAGCTACGATACGGCCTATGTGGAGTTTTTAAACCTCGAGGATGCTGTCCACTTCATGGAGTCCAACAAGGTGGCCCATCCTCGTCCTCATCCAACGGCTCTGTCTGCTAACAGGAAGAAGGCTTGGGCCTAGGGAGGGGGAGGTGGCTGGGCTCTGGGTGGGAATGGGGTAGATGGGAGACCTTTCCCAATCATTAATCATGACCAATTAAAACACGCCACTTAGTTTGCAACATTAGTTTTCAGACGTAGCAAGTGAGTGTAGTTGAGGAATCCAATAATCTTTGATGATTGCCATAGGCGTATTAGCTGAGTAATTGTTTTCGACTTCTTACACAGAAGAAGATAGTTTTATGAATAGTTATATGGCATACTGACTTTGGAATTGGATTTGCAACTGTGCAACAAGTTGTGCAGCAACCATTTCTTTTCCGTTGACATTGATATTTCTTTCAACATTTTCGACAGTATAATATTTTATTTCCAGCATTTGACCAACTTGATGTCATGGTCTTATGATCACTTTTTACTTGCTCCCACTGGCATATTCTGAAGTGGTAATGAATCAAAACTAAGCATTCTTCTTTGGCCTCCTGTATTTTCTTAGATTACGATGATTCAACGTTGGATTTTCAAGATTTCTGTGTTGACTCAAATGCTCTATGTAGCTTCATTTTTGTAGATTGTCATATTTTGCTGCCATAAAGGGAAATGGTAGTTGCTGTTTTCCCCCTTAAGCTTTATGTTGTTTTGCACACAGCAGCAGAGTCAGTTTTATACTTGTGCTGTGTCAACACTTATCTTTCATCCTTACGGAGTTATGGAGTTCCAGAACTGTGCTCTTTGGTTCTGCTTTTAGCCCAAAGTGTTTTATTCCTCTTTGCCTGGATTGTGATTTCATCATCTTGAGTTTGGGCATCTTTTCTCTTCCAGCACAACAAACTTGTTCTTTCCATTCCTGCTTACTCCAGCTTGACTGACTTCATGGTTGTGTATCTGGATGTATAGCGATACATGCTGATGTTTGTTTGACATTTCAGACTTTGAAAATCTAGACTTGTGTGTAGTAGTATTCCCGCATTTCTAATGAAACTTGTACTGTAAAAATAAGGCAAGTGCAACAACTAAAGTTTGCTTGGGTTTGTGTTGAAAGCTATTTGGCAGTTGTGCTGAAACTTGAATTCCCTTTGAGTTGTTCTGGTTGTATCAGCATATTATTTCCCCCGGTTTTTTGTTAAATGTCTGCCAAAGTACCTTTCAGAAAAGAATTTTGCTCAGGGTTCTTGTTTCTCCTGAAACTACAATCAATTTATTTGCTGGCCAGCTAGCAGGATAATTAAAAAAAAACAAACAAAAAAAAAACTTGCTTTTGTACTTTGTGTGCACGAAAAACAACGAATCACTGAGAGAGTGGTCCAGCAAGACAGTGGGTAAGATGATGAAACGCTGATCACATAACACCCTTAGGCCACTTACCTAGAATGTTCTTTCAACTTAAAAGCTAAAGAGCTTTTAAAGATCTATTTTTTTAATATACAGTAATTTTCAGCAGGGAGTACCGGGACTTTTCCCGATGGGCCTGTCAATTTATGGACTGTCTTTTGAAACCCCATTTATAAACAGTATAAATGTATGTGATTTAAAAGGTAAAAGGTTGATTGCCTAGCTCAGGGGTAGGCAACGTCTGTCCTGGACAGCCACTGTCCTACAGTTTTGCTCCAACCCTGAAAAAAACCTCACCTGCCTGTAGCTTCAGTAATCCTGAAGACATGGATTAGCTTGTTCAGGTGTGTTTGATTAGGGTTGAAGCTAAACTCTGCAGGACAGCGGCTCTCCATAACCGACATTGCATATCCATGGCCTAACCTATATAGAATGTCACTGCTGTTTTGTGCCATTTCTACCTTTCTTAAAATAGTTAAATTCTGTGGCCATCCAACAATGTATTAAACTGAATTTAACTTTTGCCAAGCTGCTCCCCTGCTATCTGTCTGCACAGTCTTCTTACTTGCAAGAAACCAAACTTCTTTCTTTATTCATCCTGTTAAGGATGATGAATGTGCAGTTATTTGTGCAGTAGATCTGCTTCTAGTATATACTTTGCCATTACTAGTAATATTTTTTCACTTATAATTTCAGGTTAGCATTCACATTGTGATAGTACTAGGTGATAGACCATATATAACCACAATAAGATTTTATTATTATACTTCCAAGTTTTGCTTTTAATTTTCCACAATGTTGTGTCTGTATTAAAAAGGCAGATGGGGAAAAAACTAAAGTATAAAGCAAATTTAGTCCAAACCTGGGCATAAGAAAAGCCCAGATCAGACCTGCCTGTTTTTATGGCGTCAAATTGGTTTGCTGGGCATTTTTGGAAATACCTTTCTTTCTTAAGTTGGGTTGGTTTTTTGGGAAGATGTCAATCAATTAGCATTAAAAGACTTTATTCCTGTTTTCTAGGGATCTGTTAAGGTTGGTGACAAGACTGCTCTGCTCAAATATATCCAGCCTGACAAAAATGTGAAAGAACAGGTGAGTTTCCTTTTTGGTAAAGCTTTGTATTGATTTGGTAGAGATTTGTATTGATTTTAACTATGATGAAACTCATACATTAATGTGATTGATTGAAGTACTTAAAGTAATAATTATGTCATTTTGATTGCAGTATCATGAACCACCAACTAAAGCTGCTCCCGCTGGTGATGACGGTTTATTACCAAATCCAGTCTTGCCAGTGAATATAAAGGAGGAAACTGGTGCTGAACCTGTGCAGGATCCCACCTCTCAAGGTGTGTGGCAGAGAAGCTCCAATTTGACTCCAGAAGCATGGCAACAGCAAGTGGACCAGCAGCTACAACAGCAGGAGGTGGAGCAACAGGCAGAGGAATGGACCAATCAGAGAGCATCACGGCAAAACCTGCAACACTCCGATCCAATCTTCAAGGAGAGCAAGAGTAAGTGATGTCAACTGTAAATTACATTTTCTAAAGGAAAAGAAAAAATGTAAAAAAAAAAAAAAAAAAAATGTTGGCAGATTGTTCTAAAGTTTCATGTCTTATTTTTAGCAATGATTATTAAGAACATTTTGCCCACCACCACCGTGGAGACAATTTTGCAAGCACTTGATCCGTTTGCATACCTGGATGAGCGCAATGTACGTCTGGTTAAAGGGAAGTCACCTGGATCCAAGTGCTTCTGCTTTGTCGATATGGATTCGCATGAGGTATATTATTCCTTCATACCATATGATTTTAACTATAATATAATAACTCACAAAGGTCAACAGTTTTGGTCGGTCCTTTATAAAACTATACCACTCATTTTTATATACAGCATGTGACACGATTGGTGGAGCTACTCACCAAACCCCGTCCTATCATGATTGATGGAGTCAGAGTTTATGCTGAGGTTGCCAAGCCTTTAAAAAACCAGAAGTAAGTCTCATCTTTGCTAGAATATATGAAAAAAGTGATGAAAGAATATTTTATGGATATTCAGTTTTTAGTTCTCAGAGGTAATATTTCATAAATCATAAGGGAAGAAATTTCAATGTGAATTGTTATTTGAGCTTTGAAGACTTTTAAGGTAACTTGTCTTTTCACTGCAGCTATAGGAGGGACAATGATAAGTCAAATACTTCTCTCCTGGGATTTCCTCCAGATGTTATGATGGTAGGTCATTTCTATGCATAACATATGCTGTGATCAGACAGCTAGACATTGTTTTACAAGTTTAAGTTTGAGCTTTCTTTAACTTGATACAACATTTTTAAAAAGCAGCACCCATTGCATAAGATGCTGAAAAACAACAAAATATATCAGACAGGTGGAGTTCACTTCCATCTAGTGTGTTTAACATTGAACAAAAAAACAAAATAGCCTAGTGGAACAGTCCCTCTTCTCATGACATATCTTGTATTAATGTTTTCATGCATAATTTTTCTTTTTCTAGCAACAACATCAATATCAGCAGCCACAGCAGCAATATTATCCTCAGCCTTCTCATACGACTATAGGTGTTGCACCTGCTGTGCAAGGTATATGGTCTTACTTTCTCATGATTATGGTTTTGAAATTTATTGTAGCCTAGTATATTTAGGTATGTGTTCTGTGGGACTTCAGGTAACCCATTGGGAGCAGATGCCACTTTGTCATCAGCTGCAATACAGAGTTCAAGCTTTACACAGGTGATTTTTTTTGTTATACTAGCACAAAGGCACATTTTTGAGACAGGGTGGCCAATTTAAGCCAGGAGAGATTGGTTTTTGGACTGTAACTGACTCTAAGGCTGTGCACAGGGTGTGATGTATTCAGAGACAACAGCAATGGTGCAGTCAGTCCAGACAGCTGAGCACCAGACTGCAGCTTTATCTGATGCTACTCTTCCTGGAGCTGCGGAGTCCACTGATGGCTACAGCTACGGTATGGGACTGTTCAATTTAAAGATTAACAGGTTTTGTGAAGCATTTAGAAACGTTTTATATTTGCCGATGACATTCATTTGAATTTGGATGAGTCATGGTATTTTTTGGTACTCCTTTGTTAGTACGATGTTTATTGTGCTAAAATATACCAAAAAAAGTTTTGTTTATAAATATATGTACAAATAAAGCAATACTGGGTAATATCCAATATTTTATTAGTAGTAGTAATAATGATAATTGTAATGTATTAATACTTTACTTAATTATCTTATTTATATTCTAAAACATGTTTTCAAAACATTTGAATACAATAAAAAAATGATTTATTAAAGCAGACAGTTTGAACCTAAATGAACTGAATATTTGCTACTTCATTTTAAATCAGAAATGCTATTAACCCCAGTCTTGACACTGTCGCCTGTACAAGAAAGGCTGGGATTCTGAAACTAATGTTGTGGTCTTTAAGAAACTTGATGCATAATAAGGCACAGTAAATCATCATATATAATAATGCCTAAAATATTTTGCATAGATGTATATTTACTGTATTCACTGGCCCTAGTTGAGGATTTTTTTTTTCATCTTGTCTGATAATTATGCTCTGTTACTGCAGGATCGGAGGCTCCGGATTTGTCAGCCTTCCTTTACGATGCTACATCAGGCTTCTACTATGATCCTCAGACTACCCTGTACTATGATCCCAACTCAAGGGTAAGTACAGAAAATAGCACTTAGATGTGTAATGTGAATATATGATATATTATGAATGAAATGGAATGTGCAATTAGTTAATGTTTATTTTTGCTTGTGTAGTATTTCTACGATGCTCAAAATCAGCAGTACCTGTACTGGGACAGTGCCACAAAAACCTACATCCCAGTCCAGAGCTCTTCCACTGATGCTCAGGAGCCACCCCCTGAAGTTGGTGTTCCCGTGGCAACTGTTGCTGAGGTTATAGCTACACCCATCACAGAGGAGGAGGGGAAGGTGGTTCCAGAGGCGGCTTCAGAGTCGGCGGCAGATGTGCGGACGGAAGAGGAACCTGCTCCACGTGCAGAAAAGAAAGAGAAGGAAAAGGAGGAAAAGCCCAGAAGTTTAGCAGCTTTTAAGGTATTAACATCACATTTATTGCATCACATGTTCTGTCCCTTATTAGAAATGACAAAAACACTGTGTTAGATCTGTGTGGTCATTTTGGATCTGCTCATCAGATAATGAAAGACATGGAGCGATGGGCGAAAATCCAGAACAGGCAGAAAGAAAGCGTCCGAGCTCCTTCACCTCTCCTCAAGTCTGGAGGAGACGACCAAAGGCCTTCAAAGGCTGCTGATGCAGCCTTCGCCATCTTTGAAAGGAAGGTCAGATAACTTTATTTTGTTTTATTTTTGTACTTTTCTCCTGTCCATAAAAATTAGATTTGGTATGGCAGCTTGGCTAAGGCAACATATAACAAATAATCATTACCTTTCATTTAAACAGGTTGGGTTGTACATGCCATGTTTTATTTTTATCTGTCAGCAAAATATTGTAACACATGGTATATTTAGTCTTATGAAGTGTTGTGGGTTGCAATTTCTCTTAAATTATTTCATTGGACTGCATTTGAAATATCTACTCTCTACCCTCAACTGTTTTCCCCTGCATTCATTTTTCTTCTAATCCCTATTAGCATCCTTGTTTATAAAGAATGGAAATTTAATTGGCCAGACACATCGTTTTTTTTTTTTTTTTAATTCAGTAAATTGTTCAATCCTTTAACGGCCTAATAAACTTTAGCCAAGTTTAACTTTCTTTTAAATATTTTAATGTCTGTTATTTTTCTATACTGTTCCCTTATTCATATAGGTCACTGGTGCAGATGAATTATTCAAGAAGCCTCTTGCTCCTCCAAAGCAAAAAGAGGAAAAATCATCAAAGGTGAGAGTTTACAGTCTTAGTCTCAACAACACGCACACAAACAGACTTCATGGATTCAGACTTAGTTTTCCCAAACAGCTAAAAGGGCACACACATCACCTTGACCCTGATTGATGAAGGTTATTTGATAACCCACACTAAAACAGATTTACAGTGAGTGTCAATGTAGATCAAAGAAAAACTCCCCCTTCTCCCTCTGTGTGTTGGCAGCGGCCCATGGGCTCTCTTGGAATGTTGGCGGCCGACTACGGGGCGGGCAGTGACGAAGAGGAAGAAGAGAAACATGAGAAGCAGGAAGCTGCACGGCCTGCAAAGAGCCAGCCGCAGGCGGATGAGAAGGAGGACAGGTTGACAGACTGGAAAAAGATGGCGTGCCTTCTGTGCAGGAGGCAGTTCCCTAATAAAGACGCTCTGATCCGCCATCAGCAGCTCTCAGACCTGCATAAGGTAACAAATCTCTGACTAAAATTTGATGTATGTCTTTGAGGATGTTTGACGTAATGCAAGGTCTCACAAATTGATTGTTAAACTGTTCTAGAGAAGAAAGTTTATTAAAAATTATTATATGTAGTAGTATAAATATTTTTATTAAAATGTAATATATTCATGTAATGTTTTTATTGCTTTAAAAACTTGTGGGTGAGGTTTTGACCTCTTCATTGTTGTTGTCCGTATTTTAGCAAAATATGGAGATTCACCTAAAAATCAAAAGGTCAAAGAGAGAACTTGAGGCTCTAGAAAACCAGGAAAAAGAGGTATCATTTTTTCCTTTGTCAATTATGTACATCTGAATGAATTTAGTCATTTTTAGTAGAATTTTAATCATTTCAGGTCAGCATGGACTTAAAAATAAATATAATTTACTTGATAAGTATATTCTCCATCATTTTCTCACAATAGTCTGAAGTGAAATGATTCACTTTCATTTCGAACCCATGTCCTTTAGATGAAAATGAAAGAGTCGAATGGTTCACCTGAAGCAAAAAGAAGAAAGCCACAAAACACATGGGCTGGCAGCTCGAGGTTTGTGATTTTTTTTTTTTTTTTTTTTTAATCCTAATACATTTTATTTAAATTTGGCATTGATATGGACCTTCATACCTGAATTGTAACATGGCATATCATGGTGTTGTTGCAGGGACAGTCATAAAGGCAGCGAGAGACCAGGCCTGGGTTTAGAAACTGCTGAGGTGAGTGTCTATTCAGCTACAGGATGTTTGAGCTATGGGGTCATTGAATTCACTCTTTCTCTCTTGTTTCTTACCAAAGCGGAAGAAAAAGGAGCCTGTTGTCTGGAATCATGCCACGTACAAGCAGGCGGTTCGGAAGGCCATGTTTGCACGTTTCAATGAGCTAGACTGACAGTGAAATGAATGAACACAAAAGAGTTTGAATATACAAACACACAGCCAGCTGTGTGATGTGTGGTCTGGTGGCAGCTCATTCCAGGGTTTACTCTGTGAACTGATACAAAATTCCTGGAGAAGCTTTTTGTGACTGACCCCCTCATTTTGTGTATATGGTGATGTGTGCCTGTGTAAAAAAAAAAAAATTTATTTCCTGGCAGCCAAATGTACTCTTTGTTTAATCATTTTTTAGCTCTATTCTTCAGGGCTTTTTTTTTTTTTTTTTAATATTTCCTCATTTGATAATGTTGTACCATGTTTTTTCTCTTTTTATGTAATAAATTTAACTTATATTTCATTTGTAAAATGAAATATTTGAATTAAGGGGCTTAAACATTACTGTTTGTCCTTGGGTCAATAAACTGCCTCAATGTGATTTCAAAATGTAGTTTGTTGTCTTTATATACTGATTTTTTATTTGTATTATTTTTACATAATAAATAAATGCATCTTTTTCTTTTTTTTTTTTACTGCTTGTGGGGGTCTCAAAAGTTTCAGGAGTCACTAAAAGAGGATGGAGCCTTTTTCCCCACACCCTCCTCCAGGTGGCAGTACATTACTATTTCAATTTCACATTAAGCCGCACCTCATGTCTAATGCTGAAAGAATGAATCTACACAAGCAGTCATGAATTTCATCGATACTTCATTAAGCCTTCCCCCTTGGCTTTATTTTCCATTTCTTGTGGTTTCTTTTATAGCAGAGTGCCTCGAGTTAAACTGAAAGTGATGCATTGACAGTAATAGTGCTTTAGTACACTGCATGCTAAGGCAGAGATTAAATTTCAAAGTTCTGCAGCCTTCACCAAACCTTTTAGTGCTTTGTTAAAATGTTGAAATCATGTAGTTTGTTAGAGCCAATAGCCTCTGTTCAACATCTAACTCAGGGGTGCCCAATCCTTTTCCTGGAGATCTACCTTTATGCAAAGTTCAGCTCCAACCCTGATGAAACATAACTGAACCAGGTAAGATCTTTGGGAGCACTTGATAATTACAGACAGGTGTGTTTGATCAGGGTTGGAGCTGAACTCTGCAGATAGGTAGATCTCCAGGAACAGGATTGGGCGTCCTTTCTTATTTGCAACCAAGTACATTTATGCGCACAACATGAACTTTTGAAGCACATGTTTGGATGAGGTACTATAGAAGTCAGCAGCAAGTAATACATCAGCAGAACCTGCAATAAAGATCCCTCACCCTGACATTCAATGAGTGTTTGATCCTTTTCTTGGTGGACAAATAGTCTGTTCGTTGAGTTTGAGCTTGTTGAAAGAGAGGAATGTGGACTGTTTGTTTTGGTCAATCATGCTTGAATGATTGATCAGGCGTAGGACCATAATGACAAAAAAAAAAAGAATAATGCACCCCGAAAAGGTTTCTTTTACACTTCCACCTCCCTTTTCAGTCACAGATAAAAGCTGATAATACTGTGTTAGGATAATATATGGACACAACGTCTAGCTCTCCACAGAGCAAATTTTAGTACTCTGTTTTTTATCAGACTCTGCTTTGATGTGTAAATGGCTCTTGCCTGTAGTCATGGTATAATGTAGAGCATGTCAAAGGTCGGCTTGCTTTCCTTCCTCCTCATGGTTGTTGTCATCTGTAATTGCTTTTTAATTAGTCATTCTTTAAGAGAGAGAGCTTGCAAATGTCCGTTTTCAGCCAGCTTCTTTTGAAGGGGAGAACTTTTGTCATATTGAATCTTCTCAGAGTTTGTTCCCATACATACTTCTTGGCCTGTTTCTGTGTCTATGGTTTAAAGAAGTCCAGAAACTGTGTCCCGGCGTGAGACTTTTAAGATTATCATTTAGTTCACAGTGTGATTTTACAGCTAAAATAAGATTAAAATGTGCCCAAACATTTTGTTTCATAAAGTAATATAAAATACATATACACACACATATATATTAGGGCTGCCAAAGTTAACATGTAATGCACAGTAACATTAATATTGTTTAGATATTAAGATACTTAATATTTTGAATTAGCATTTTTCATATGGTATGTGGCCTTTATGATATCATAAATTGTTTCACACAAGAGTCTATACAAATATTTAGCTGTCTTTAGGACTATTGGTTTTATAATTGACATTTTTAAATTACAAAAAGTAATTTTTAAACGTTTGTTTCTATTCTTCCATCTGGAATGCTTTAGTTTTTTCTAAGTCTGACATTTGGACCCTGCTGATTGTCAAACAAATATGTTCCAAATGTTTGAATGAGCATCTGTCAGCAAAGTCGAACAACAATGCATAATGTTGGCTTCATGGTTTGACCTTCTTTCCTCTTTATTTGCCAAAGGTCTGCAATGGCTTAAGGGAGTTCCAGTCCTACCAGATTTTCTGTATGTACAAGAAAAAAATCTCCTCTTTATCTAAGACTTTGCAGTCCTCTGTATTTTTGTAATCCATCATTGTATTCTCGCTTGTCTTCTTGCACCTTAGTGGGCCAGATGTCAGCACATCCACGCTCATTACTGCAGAGCGCATCAAATTACCTTTGGCCTTCAGATGAGTCCAGACCATTAGAGTGGAGATACAGAGGGGCCGGTGAAGATGAATGTGGGGGTCTGGGGTTTTGTACCCACTGCACGTGCAGTTCGAGTCCTCAGAGGCAGCAGGACTGACTGTGGAAAGCGTGCGGGGGGCCTCATTATCTCCAGCCAAAGCTTCTTCTTGCACATAGAGAGGGAACTGCATGGGGTCTCTGACCAGCCTTGAGCTGGCCCTCAGAAAAATACACAAGACAGTCAGAGTGCAGGGCTGAACCAACAATAAAAGAGGAAGCAATTATTTTAGCATTTTTATTAAAGCCATAATACATTCTATTTATAATTAGGATTTCTACATAATATGGCTGTTTTGGGATGTGTGTGCTTCCTTGTTGTTGTTGTATTTCACATTCTCATATTACTGCCACAGACAATCTTGATGTGCAGACTGATCTGATTACATTTAATATCTATATTTAAGTATAAAAAATATATCAATATTAATTCCCCATAAGGCGCCAGATTCTTTGGACCATTTCTTCCGTTCCTCATCTGTCAGCTCAAACACTGAAGGAAACTCAAAGAAAAACCCACAGAAATCTCAATTTAATAAGTAGCCTACTGTGCAAATGTTTATATTCATTTGTGATTTCCAGGCGACCGCAGGTTTATTTTGCTTAAAATGATCCCACCACAATGTGTAATCATAATTAAATCAGCACGATCTAACTACATTAAACCACCAGAACCCTTAATATTGAAACTGCTACTTGCAATAATTTCCATCTGAAGAAAAGTGTATAATTACCAAAAACAAACTCTAGTCTAAGTATCCACATTTAAAATACACGAGAATTTCAGAGCTGCAATCCTGTACTTTTATAGTATGTACTAAATCTGTATTCGAACTTCTGTGTCGGTGATGAAGTACGTTAGGTTTGCAGGTGTAGTGCATACTACGGGTGCTTCTCAAATGGAAGGCTGCATCCTAGTGATGCTGTGTTCTCTCTAGTCCAGTCCTTCTGAGGCTTGTAGGCTAGAGTCCTCCTTAACATTAACGCTAGAATGTTTTTTTTTTTTTTTTTTAAATAACGCTGCAAATTACTAACGTTAATATCTACGGCAGCCACAGGGTGCAAAAAACCAAATGTTCACGAGAAATAACTCACTGGACAATGCAAATTATTGTCAATGAATATTTTAATCGCTGAATTTTAATTTACGTGTCAAGCATGTTATAAGTGTTTATATTTTTGACGAAGTGGGGTGCTTTTCGCGCGAAATTGCATACTTATGTCACGTGCGTGTGTCCTCATATCAGTAAAAAAGTAGAAAAGTTGCTCTGGCTACTTTGACACAAATGTGGGAATGACATGTTGTCACAAACGAGCCAAAGAGGTTGATATGGAGCATGCAAAATCTCGAACCTCCGGGGAATCACCTAAACGCCGAACAGAGGAGCTTCTGCTTTCAAAATGAGAAGAAGAGCTCGTAATAAAAGGCTTTACGGAGATGCTGAGAACTGAGGGATTTGAAATGTTGTAAATGCAACGCGGAGTTGGCGTTTTATTACTCAACAGGTGAGTAAGGTATTTAACAGATATTTCTGTTATTAATTGCCAAATGTAGCTGCTGTCAGTAAAGCATTATTTATTGTGAAGTGTCACACATTATACTTGTAGCGCTGTGCTGAAATTTTACAAGGAAGTACCATGTCTATATATGGGTATAGCTGCTACATCTTCATCTAGTAGGCTACCCTTAAAATAAAAATATAAAATAAAAAATGATGTTATTTAGTACTCACCCTCATGTCGTTCCGAACCCATATGACTTAATCTTCAAAACATAAATTAAGATGAAATCCGATATATTTTTTTTTAATCTCCCATCGAAAGCAACAACATTCAAAAATAACTTTATTCAACAATTTCCTCTCTAAACTGTCATTCTCATATGCAGTTTACCCGGCTCAGTATTGGCTGGCTCCTGCGTCAGCATCACACGCATGCGTTGTGGTGCTCAAGTGAAAAGCGTTGGCCAATACTGAGCCGGTGTTCGGACGTAAACACGGAAGCTCTGCATGGCGTCAAACACTGTGACGCGATGCGATAAGATTCCAGCAACGAGCAATTTGACTGTCCACACTAGACGCGACAATAGAGTACCCCAGGGATGACGCGTTTTTGTAGGCCAACCCGGAAGTTAGCGGCGCACGGGTTCCCTTGGTTGAAAGCCTATGCATTTTTCCCATAGACTTTTGGAAAATCGCAGAAAATAAGCTCTGTGTTTAACAAAGGGTTATGACACTTACACGTTTTGTCTATTAAAATAATCTTTACAAGTTAAAACAACATATATACATTTTGAAGCCTAAATAAAGTGGTCAGATATAAAAGGCTAACAGTAGGCTATAAACGGACTACAGCACACAATGGTCGCGGATCAACGTCGTCACCACCAAACTTCCTCAAACTGCATTTAAAAAAAAACTTTATTCATAAACATGCTCGCTGATTATGATCTGTGTTGTGTATGAATACTTATCCACTTTTTCACAAGAAATGCAGTTCAAATGTCCTGTTTGTTATGATGATGTCTAAAGTCCCGCCAAAGGAAGTAGCCCCTTTTAGCAATTTGTTAGCAACTGCCATTTTAAGACACAGTAAAGGTTTAAAAAATCACAAGCGGGTTATAACTGGTGTGTTTTATGTCATAGATCAAAACGTGAAAGTATTTAGAGGCTTTGTTAACCACAGACCTTATTTCAGGCGATTTAGCAAAAACCCATTCAAAAAACCATTAGACTTTACAGTGTTGGAACCGGAAGCCCTAAAATGCTAACTCGCTTCCGGGTTTTGCCTACAAAAATGCGTCATCCCTGAGGTACTCCATGAGAAGCGATAAAATCAATCAAAAACCACAGCCAATCAGAAGAGAGTGTGGGCGGGCTCTTTCGGCAGGAGCACAGCAGAGCCATATAGAGAGAACAGCAGACAAAATGAAATGGGCAGGTACATAGTAAAATTCATAAATATTACATCATTTAAATATGATTCAAAGTACATATGTAGTGACTGAACCGATTTTTGTCATAGAATACTTGTTTGTGCACATTGAGTTGACAGTTTGAATGTTCTTGTGCCCATTTATTGATTTTTAAGATCTGAGGTGAATTAGCCAGTGTTGTTTTCATTACAGCTAAAAAGCTGGAAACACAGAATGATATTCAAACTCACGTTAGATGCTTTTAACATTAAATAAAGCACATAAACAGTACCTGAGATTATCATTGTCATACTTTGTGTTGCTGTTACAGCCGCGATGTCGCAGAGAATTAGAAACTGTTTCTAAATATTCGTGTGTCGCTGTCGCAGCTGGTTTGGACAAAAACTCTGATTAACATGGAAAAGATACCTTTTGTCGCGTCTGGTTAGAACACCGTGTTAGAGACAGAGATGAAATTGTTGAATAAAGTCATTATTTTTGTTTAGTTTTTTCGCACAAAAAGTATTCTCGTCACTTTATAACATTAAAGTTGAACCACTGTAGTCACGTTGACTATTTTAATGATGTCTTTATTACTTCTTTGGAAGTAGTACAGACTTCTCTACTACTTCTTTACTACTTTTATCAAAACCTCTTGGATTTCATAAAAAAATGTATTAATTTGTGTTCTGAAGATGAACAAAGGTCTTGCAGGTTTGGAACGACATGAGGGTGTGTAATTAATGACAGAAATTTAATTTTTGGGTGAACTAACCCTTTAAAGGTGCAGTGTGTAAATTTTAGCTCAAAATTTCATCTAGTGGTGAGGCTGCAAATTGCTCAGTCCACTGCTCACCCCTCCCTTTCAAAGCACATAGAGAAGCTACAGTGGCTGAATCAGGCCAAAGATGTTGTCGTCTGAGACAGCAGTGAGTAGCCAGTCAAGCAATGAGGTTTTTTCTTGCTTCTAACAAAGAACGGTCTGTCAATATATCCTCCTAAAATTTACACTCTGCACCTTTAAGATCCTTTCCATCTAAAATGGTTATATCTCTTAAGCCTTGTAGTGAATGTTTTATGAGCAGTAGGATATAGGGGTGTAACGGTACACGTATTTGTACCGAACCGTTTCGGTACAGGGCTTTCGGTACGGTGCACGTGTGTACCGAAGCATTACATTGCAACCAATATTCACCACCAATAACCGCAATAAGCTCTGCGTTTTGTTACTTTCGATAAGAAACAAAGTGTCATCCTTCAAATTCTGTCCACGAAATCATGAAGTTTAAACAGAAAATGCCATTTTGACGTGCTTTGATGTAGGGTGACAGATCACTGTACAGGCGCCTCAGTTCAACCGGCAGCGCGAGCGCGGAGCGCAAGTGAACGTGTTCATCTCTTCCTCCTTAATACTAGTTACAGAATAAACATGAAAGAACATCTGAAGGTATGTTGCAAGATTCAGTACAACTTACTGAAACGGTCATATCTCATGTAATCCCTCATTCAGTGTTTCAACGGTGGAAAGACATCAATGAAAGCGTCCGTATTCAACAATATGTCATGATGCATTTACCTCAGAAAAGCCATTCAGTGTTCACAGCTTGTTAGTTCGCTAGAGAAATGAACTCTTTCGCTTAATATATGCACTGTATTAGCCAATATATTCATTATTTTACTTAATCTTTTAGTGATATCCTGATTAGGCTATTTAATGTATGTTTAAATAAATCTGATGTTAAAATAACAGCCACTGTGTAGAAATGATTATATTTCAACAACGAATTGGAGTAAAAACATTTAGAAGTTAATGCAAAAACTGCCTTAGGTGCAGCTTACAGGTTTGCATACAATTTGTTATTTGAGTGTTGATTATTTTATCTAAAAATAAAAAGCAATTGAATTTAGGCTAATAGTTTGGGCTTCTTTCAATAGGGCTCCCTACATAGTTTACAGCATTAGCAGAGATCTTTTTTTTTATCCTAAAGAAACTTTTAGTTTTCATTTAATCTAATATATTTAAAGACAAAAACACAATTTGTTCAGTAAACCTCTGTTTAATAATAAAAAAAAGCAATTTTATGTTTAATTTTCTCTCCACCTGCTGTACCGAAAACTGTACCGAACCGTGACTTCAAAACCGAGGTACGTACCGAACCGTGAGTTTTGTGTACCGTTACACCCCTAGTAGGATAACAATATTCATCCGCACAGTCAAAAAGAGCCGAATTTTGTTTTTTAACCACTAGAGGGCAAAAAGTTACATAGTGTAACTTTTAAAATATTATTTGTAAGAAGTTTTCATAATGTTTTTATTAAAATTTTCAGTATTTTTTAAAACAAACATTTTAATTACAGTGTACTGAACAAAATTAAATTAAAATATTTTATTTTTCTAAACAGAATATGGTACAGATTTTCTGAAGTGATTGTTTTGAACAGGTATTAAAATTTATATTACAAAATATTACAAAAATAAACAATTACTTTAGCTGAAGTGTTTGTAATGCATGGGGGCGTTTTGCTCCATTTGGATTCGGATGTGTTTCAGAAAAATTTCATATAGTACACGTTTGTATGTGAATTGGTAAATGAAATACTATATGAAATTAAAATAAGATGGCTTATCGTTTGGTTGTTCCTAAATTAAGCAATGCATTTCATTGCTCGTATCTGTGAAATTTCACTTTTTTTTTTTTCTGACCTCTGATTTAAAAGGGGCTTGTAATTCAAATCCTTTCATGAAACCATTTACTTGTGCAGTTGGAAAAGCTTCAAAAAACCATGATTAAGAAATGAATCAAGTTTTTGGCCAATTGGCAAGCAACGTTCTGCTCTGCTACATAACTTATAGCTTATTTCTTTTGAACATATTTATTGTCTTTTTCCAGTTGTCATCAGCTGGTTTTATTGCAGTCATCATGAGGACTTGCAATAGTTTCAGACTCCCTCATAAATCAGAATATTTGCAGTTATTGCCCTAGCTTTGTTCTTGCAGTCCATTTTCTGTAACTGTCAGCCTCATTTATAGGCGTTAATACAGCAGTTTGCACTTGCTATATAACGTAGCTTATTTGGAAATGATACATTTATGCCTCAGATGTATACATCTCATTTCTGAGTTTATTAATGAAACGCTTTGACTCCATACGTCACTGTCAGACAAGGTGCGAACGATAGGCAGTGATGGTTCAGTAATTTGTTTGTTAAACGATGCTGTGAAGAGCAAATCATTTTTACTGTTGACACGTCTGTCCTTTTCCCAACCGCATACTGCCTTTATTTCCACATTCATTCTGAGGTTTTTTGTCATAAAGACAGCCAGTGTCAGTATTCACATTTATCTCATCAGCAAGTATAGTGTCGTTCCACAGTTCAAGACTGATAAATGCTAACAAACCTAAGTAACTTTCTTTGTGTGCCCTGGCTGTTAACATCAGCCTTTCAGCAAGTGAAGCATGTCTTTAACCTTGTTTAGCCTTTTGGAATCAAGTGTAATCTTCTCTGACAGGAGATTAATGGCACCATCTCTCTAGTTTTTACTAGCACCATCAGGGAGGAGTGAGAGGCAAAAATGAAGGGGAGGAAAGGAGAGAATGAAGGTCTGCAGTCTGTCATCATGCCACACTGGGATGAGTTTGGGTGAAAGGGCTCCGCAAAAACATTATGAGAGATGTATGGATTTTGTGCTCTTTTGTTCTCCCCCCTCTATCTGTTTGCTCTCAGTAATCTGTCATTGTGTCATTTACTGGGGGTAGAGATGTCTGTCCCGCTAGCCTACAGAGATATATTGGGGAAATGAAAGATTGTTGCTCACTCCCTTAGACATTTAATTCTAGTTTTGTCCATTTGCCCCTTTTTTCAATTTGTGCACCATCTAATGCTTTCAATTATGTATTTATTTTATTCAAATTTTTCTTTGTTCCTCAAACATCTGCTCAGACCAAAACGCCATAAGAAAAGATCTCTAATTAAAGGGGACCTATTATGCCCCTTTTCACAATGTAATATAAATCTCTGGTGTCCCCAGAATGTGTATGTGAAGTTTCAGCTCAAAATACCCCACAGATCATTAATTATAGCTTGTCAAATTTTCCCCTTTGTGGGTGTGAGCAAAAACACACCGTTTTTTTTGTGTGTGTCCCTTTAAATGCAAATGAGCTTTAACAGTTTGCACTTTGGTTGTTCAACAACAAAGCTGGAGAATCTCATGCAGCCAAAATGAGGATTGTCAGTAACAGTGTTCAGCCTAACATTGTTCAAACCGGAGTCGAACACTGATGGAGAGACTCAGGTAGAAGTTACAACTTTTAGAATTAATACATTTAGTGGATACAATGATTTATGTAGTTGCTGTGGGATTGATTCAGCTTATCGACCAGCATGTGCCGTCATGATAATCTTTTGTACATTCAGCATTGAATTGATGCTCGTTTGTGAAGCAGTCTGGCATAAAATGACAGCATGGCAACAACACTACTACAACAACTCTTACCTTTGGCTGGTTTAAAATGTTAGTTTTTTTTCTTTTTCTTCAGCATACAGTCCTAATTATATTAGCCAGATCATTCTATATCTACTCAGTGGTTTTTGTTTATGGACCAAGATTTTACAGTAACCAACCAAGAGAATACTACAACTTTTTTATTGTTGAAAAGTAAAAATAAAATATTTAAAAAATCACAAAATAAGTTGGAAAACTGACTTTTTAGTTTTACATTGTCATTGTCTTAGTTTTAGTATTTGGTTATAAATGTCTTCAGAAATGCGATGTTTCATATTTTTAGCAGATAGTAATTAATTGCATAAAACATTGTGGTCTGGTTCGTATCTTCATTTATGTTGCATAGATTTGTTCTTGGTTTTCAAGGATGAGGGCTTGTCACACAAACTCTCCATGTTGGTATTGACCTAAGCAATTCAACTAGCTCCTGGCAACCACATAGCAACAAGTTAAAACAACAATCAAAAGACCTTAGCAGGCATCACAATGGAAAGTTTTGCATGGACAAGCACCACTTAAAGTTTTTCAGGAAATGTAATAACATCTAGCAGTTAGATGGAAGCTGCCCCACGCATGTTAGCTTATGTATTGGTTTGTATATATTCTGGACTCTGTGGGAGGAAAGAGGTGGTAATGCCCTGGAGGTTAAGCCCAGATGGTAGCATTTCTTCCACAGCCCCAAACAGCTGCTCAATCGTTTTGCAATTCTGCAGTGTGACGACTGACTAATGGCAAAGGCCCATCAGTGTGTGCGCACACATGAGTGTGTGTGTATGTGAGACTGAATGATGGCTGGGACTTGGGGGTCCCCCACTGTTGCATTTAAAGGTAATACCTAACCACACCGGGCCCCTAAATGTGCAGCGAATCAAGGTAGTGTTGAAAAGGGCTTACAACACTCGCCTGCTAAACTAAAGCAACGTCCCGTAATTAGCTTCAGACCATTGCCTAAACTTAACATATCAGAAACCAGACCATGGCATGCTTGAACATAGACTGGTTAAACATTCAGTCCCTAGTGGTCAGCTTTAAAGAAAATGTGCTACATTGCCTCAACCTATACACGCTATAAAATGCTGGGTTGTTTCAACCCAAGTTTGGGTCAAAAATGGACAAACCCAACCATTGGGTTAAATTTTTAAATGCATTTTTTAACCCAACGGTTGGGTTTGTCCAAATTTGGGTTGAAACAACCCAGCATTTTTTAGAGTGTACCCAGTGGTTAAGTATCGAGAATATCTGGTTGGGTACTAGGAGGATTATTCAGAATTTAATACAATGTAGGGTAAATTGGCTGCACTTATGGCATAATGTTGAATTCGCACAAAAATGAATTTACATTTTTTCCCAGGTTTTAAAAGCAGAAAAGTGAAGCTTATCATTTTATAAAAGCACTAACATTCATTCTTCTGTTCAAATGTATGTATTATATGAGCTGTGAAGTTGTTTTCATATTTTTTTTTTACAGTAATTTTAGGGTTTTTTTTTATCCATTATGTTGTACACAGGAAAGGTTGTACGCATTGTGGCTCTACTTTTGAAACCTTGAGTTTTTTAATGTTTATGGATTGGCCCCATTAGATGGATGGATGGATGTAATCAACATTGTCACAAGTGCTGTTGATTGAATTTTGATTTGAACATGGAATATTCCTTTAATTGTGTCTTATGTTTTGTGTTAGGCTGTCATGTACTCTGTTGTGCTGGTGAAATTGGTTTCATCAAGTTTAGTTTTAGTTTTCCTAAGACTTAAAATTTTTCAACATTAAACAAAAAAGATGTAGGGGTTTGATAATGATATTTTTCTGTGTGTTCATTTTTTCATTTTTCTTGGCAGAGGAGAAAGAGAACCATTTTAGCTTCAATATTAGGATCGCTCTGTTTTATTACTTCACCACACTGAATATTTTTCTGCTGGTGTGAACATGATATAGTTTTTCTAACCTTTCATACAGAACGCCTCAAGCTGGAACATTCTCTTCCTTTCTCAGACTACTTTGTTTTGAGAGAACCTTCCTTTTTCTAGCAATGAATAGCAAACAATCAGCATTAATAGGTTTGCTTTGAAAATGGTTCTTTGGCACGAATAAAAACATGAGGGCTCTCCTGGATTTGAGAGTTAACAATTTTGCTTTAGTGTACACTATTTGTGTGGACTATTTAATGCATTATTTAAAATTTTTAGGTAAATTATACAAATATATCCTCAAAGTTCTTTAAACCCATACATATTATTTTATATTACTTTTCTGTTTTCTGAATCTTCAACATGTCTTGCCATGAGCTTCATTTTTAATAGTTCAATATTTTATAAATATCTTAAAAGTAAATATTTTTATCATTTTTTTAAATAAAATTTTTCAGTACTGTACTTTCAGCAAAAAATATTATTATTAATATTATTAGCAGATTTGTTCTCTAAGCTGTATTCTTCATGGAGGTTAAAGGTTCAAAGGTTTTTCAGTACATGTAAACATTAACAACCTAATTTTACCTCCTAAACTTTTACGTTTTATTTTGACGTTTCTACAAATACAATAGTACTTCTTTAATGTCTCTGAAGGTGCAATGAATCACAGTCCTGGCCAAAAGTTGACATTATTCCTTTGGATTAAATGTCGAAGGTCAACTTTCTTTATGTGCACTCCCAGTTCCTTAAAGGGTTAGTTCACCCAAAAATGAAAATTATCCCATGATTTAGTCACACTCAAGCCATCCTAGGTGTATATGACTATCTTCTTTCAGACGAACACAATCAGAGATATATTTAAAAATATCCTTAGTCCTTCAAGGTTTATAAGGGTTGTGAATGGGGGCCCGCATTTTGGAAAAAATAAATGCATCCATCCATAATCAAAGTAATCCATAGAGCTCCAGTGTTAAAAAAGGCCTTTTGAAGAGAAGTGATCCAATTTTGTAAGAAAAAATATCAATATTTAAAACATTATAAATTCAAATAACTAGACCATATGCATACAGCGCAAATCGACTTGCGACAAATCAGTAACCCATGTATATCTAAGTTTTAGATATAGATATTTTTTCTTATAAAAACACATCGCTTTGCTTCAAAAGACATTTATTAACCCACTGGAGCCGGATGGATTACTTTAATTATGGATGGATGCTTTTTTTTTTTTTTTTTTTTAATGCGGGCCCCCATTCACAACCATTATAAACCTTGGAGGGCTAAGGATATTTTTAAATATATCTCAGATAGTTGTTCGTCTGAAAGAAGTAATATACACTTAGGATGGCTTGAGGGTGAGTAAATCATGGGATAATTTTCATTTTTGGGTGAACTAACCCTTTAAATTTACTTTTGTGGTGGGAAAAGTGCATTAGATAGCTAATATAAACAAAGTTCTTGGAAGGTTTACTGTAATATTGTAAGTTTCAGGATTGTAAACAATCGCAATTAAAAAACGTATCACAGTGTTTTCAATTCTGCAAGGCAAACGTAACATTAAATTTAGACTACCGTTTCACACAAGACAATTGGAGGCTGACATGCCATGCAAGGTGTCCATGGTGTCATGCATAAATAAATGAATAAACTGCCAATTGCGACATACTGCTGTGAGAGCTAAAGTTAAAGCCTATTTACCTTCATATAGTACATGCATGTTCTCTCATCTCATATTTCTTATTTCTTAATTGTTTTCATAGTGAGAGGCCGTTAAAAGCCTATTATAGCATCTCGGCTTCTCTCCTGGGGTTGAAAGGCCAGCATGCAATTTTAGCATAAGAATGCAGACCCTTATGTATGCCATTAGAGTGGTGTACAGTAACCATTACCCTCCATTTTAGATGACAGCAGAGAAAGGCCCCTATAGAGAGGATTCAAAGACCACCATGTTTACCGTCATTAGGCTTCGTAACTGCACTTGCTTATATATTTATAAAATACTGAACAGCCTGAGGGCTAAACATTCAAACTATTCTAAGACGGAGTTTCCCATGTAAGTGATCTAGACACACAAGGACACTTTGATTATGAGCTTTTCTTGGTAGGAGATGATCTGTTATTTTGGTCATCTTATATCTTAATAGCACTTGATTCCTTTCCTTTACAGTGCTCGAGTACTCCCTTATCCCTGCAGGATCTGTTTGTACGTTTTCTTAATGGACTCCGCTCTCAAATGCGTTTAACATGCAGTCAGTGGATTGTTTATGTAAAGTTTGGTGTCAGGTTGCACTTTGAGATGCATTGTGGGTCCACCTTTCCAAAGGGGAAAGCACACGCTCTACATCCTGTCTGGTTTAGACGAAAAATGTAGTATAACACCGAGATGGCTTGCTAATTTTTGGGGGAGCATGTCTTCGTTGCCATAGAAAGAAAGGAATGCAATGGTTGCCACTTACGCGTTAGGTCACTGTCCAAAGTTCAAAGGAGGTCAGTGGGTTGTCTTGGCCATGAGAGAAGAGACTATGAAGTGTATTTTTTGGAAACGCTCATTTTTAGATATCTAACATGTGTAATCATTTATTTGCTGGAATGGAACAGGTAGCTGGTTTCTTTATAGATTATAAGACCTTTGATCTTTCCTCAACACTTATAGACCATCTATTTTAATAAAAAGAAGCCATGATTTTTGATTATCATCATGTTCCTCTTTCATGTGCTGTATCTTTCATGTCATCCATCTGCAATTTACTGCTGTCAGCCTTTACTGTGCAAAAAAAAACTGGCAGTTGTTTAGAAAATCACACTATTAATCATTGTAAATGGGGCATGATAACAGCAATTAAAGCCACGCGAAACAACACCCTTGCTAAGACTTTCTTTAAGCTTTGTACATACTTTTGTTAATCTGTGCCAACTTTGGAAAAAGCCTCACTGAAAGGACATATTGTAAACCACAAGATAGACATGAGACCGTAAGACTTTTGTTTGGAGGGAATTATTTCACCTGAAAGGAATTGTGCTGGATGACTGCAGGAATAATAGCCCTGGGCTTTGAGGAAGAATAGAGAATAGGCTTCCCTCTGTACAACTGGAAACTGATGTTGCCTTTCTTTTGTATATAAAAAAGCTCTTTTCCAAAGAATGAAAGGAAGGTTGAATTGTTTTTCTGTGTATTTCCGGTGTATTGTTTCTATAGTAACACACAGTAACAGCCAACAAAATGGATGCATTTCTCACCCCAGTTTTTAGATAGATAGATAGATAGATAGATAGATTAAAAATAAATAAAAACGTGTATAGGTAAAGGTTAGATCTAAAAATAGATTTTAACTTAGAATAATGTACGCTGCAGTAATGTGCATAATTCATCCATGAGTCTCGCTCTATAACTGCCATCTCATCTCATTAGGTAAACACAACTAAATGAATGACACTTCTCACATTATGACCTGTCAGAGTTTTGTGTAATGACAGGCAACCTTGACAAACAGTAAATATCTAATTTCCTCTTTCCTAATTATGTTTGATGAGTGTTTGTACCCGAAAGGTCAAACCGCCAAAATAGAAGCAAGTCTTAATTATTTGTAATTTATTGGAGAGTTGTATAATTGATGTTGGAGATTAGTTTGTTCTCAGTCTAAAAGTGTAAAAGTGACTCAAGGGTGTAAACAGAGGCATTTGTTGAGCTTGTGCATTAAAAAATTTAATTTGCCTCTTTACTATTTTTTTTTTCTCGAGACACTCTGTATCACACTATCAAGTGTACTATAAGTGGTAACTAAATAATTTTTTTAAATACAGAGATAGTATATTAAAAGCACATTTTATTTCATATTTCATGGTGTCTCAAAATAGCACAGATGAGTACACTTAGATGTTCTTATGATTGTAAGTACTAAAGAAGAATTTTTAGTATATTAAGCACAAACTTAGCACAAAAATAGAGCACTTTAAGTACATTATAGAAATGTACTTTTTTTCACCTGGGTTGTAAATGTTCTTTGAGAAGTCTTAATATCTTGTTTTAACTGGTTTAAAAAAATGATTAAGAATTTTTTTTTTTTTTCAGTTAAAGAGATGCCTTTTGTTCTTTGCATACTGCATACTATATATTTGCATAAATACGCTCTATAATGTAAATACTTGACATATTTTGGGGAAAGGGCACTATTTTTTTTTTTTTTTTTTTTTGATTAACATCATCAACATCAATCCAAAACTTGTTTTTGTCTTACCCTGATTCACATGGTAAGCCTATTAAAGGTCCCGTTATTTGTGTTTTTTTTTAAGCTTTGATTTTGTTTATAGTTTGCAATATAACATGTGTTCATGTTTTACGTGTAAAAAAACACAGTATTTTTAACATAATTTACTTATCTGTATACCGCTGTTTTCGCTGTCATAAACACGGGCTGATGACTTCCTTGTTCTATGAAGTCCCTCCTTCAGAAATACGTAACGAGTTCTGATTGTGCCAGCGGTTCCTGTGTTGTGATTCGACAGCAGCTTAGCGCACCCAGAGCCATAGAGAGCGCACCTTGCCCGGAAAGGTCACGCCTCTTACCATAACGTGTGCTGCACATAGTTTTACATGTGGATTATTGTGGTGTTGTGCCGAATGAACACAAAAGACAATAATTCCCGAGAGACTGAACTCTTTAATCTCCACAAGCAGCGACAGAAAATGTACAACATTAGCACTCACTCAGAAGAGTACCTCATACGGAAAACAGCCATATACATAAACATAGTCCCCTCTTGTGGCCATTATGTGCACTGCAGTCCAACATTAACTATAGCAGTAAGGATACCACAATTACAATTTTTGGGAACCGAGTTAAACATAAATTGTAACCATTGATCTCTAAGTACAGTGTCCCTGGGAAGGCCAAACAAAGGTGATTGGACTACGGGATGAAAATAACAGCGTTTCGACGACATGGCGACAAACACACTCTACAAACGCAACTCTTGCTCTTCTCTGTGGGAGCGCAACAAGACCACGCCCCCTTTTTGTGTATTCCAGTGGGCAGAGGTTAGTCAAAAAACTGTTTTAGTGACGTCATTAAAGAAGGAAGTAGAGGGATGTAGTCCAAACTGGCCGTTCGATGTAGGCGACTTCTGTTAAATAAAATATCTCGCTTGGCATTGAACTTTGAGCTTTAAAATTTTACAGATTTTATTTATACTCTAACAACAACATTACACACTAACTAAAGTTTAGAACATGGGATCACGAAGAATGGGACCTTTAAAAGTGTTTATATTTTAGACCCGTCGGGATGGTTTTCAATGGAAATTGCGTACACGTGTCACTCGCCGGTGTCTCATGGTATCCGTAAATAGAGAAAAGTTGCTCTGGCTACTGTGATGTATGTATGTTGTGGGAGTGGCATAGGCTAGTTTTCACAATGAGTGAGAAAGGTTGACATGGAGTACACTAAATCTCCAACCTCCAGAGTTTAAAAAAACACTGAACTCTTTGTCTGTTGACAAAAACAGAACGCAACAGAGCTCATAATAAAATGAGAATCAACATTGACATGGCTTTTCAGAGATGGCGAGAACTGAGAGATTTAAAATGTAAAAGCGAAGTGGAGATTGGCATTACTCAACAGGTGAGTAAGGTATTTTAATAAAGATAAATTTGTGTAGCTCTAACAGAGTTCATTGTAAAGCATTATCTATTGTGAAGGATCGTTTCATTATGGTTGTTGTAGCGGTCTGCTGGAATTTATTTATTTTATGTCTATTAATGGGTATAGCTATAGTAACGTCTTCAGCTAGTCAGCTTGAGATCATTTCCATATTAATTGGTTATATCTCTTAAACCTAGGAGTCAATGTTTTATGAGCAGTAAGGATAACCATATTCATCCGCACAGTCATGCAGAGCCGAAGCAAAACCAAAACAATGTTCTTGGATAACAATTTCAGTTTTAATCTTCAGATTTGTTAATTTTGAGAAAATATATTTATTTAATTTCAGCAATTTTGTTCACATCTCATTTTCTGTCATTAATGAAAACAATGCAGACATTCAAATAATAATTTAGTCACTCTGCTCTACATTCGAGTGGCAAATATGCTCCTCAGGTGGACTTTTCTGTTAAAAGCGACCCAGCATTCAGACTGTCTCAAAGAAGCTTTCACAGTGTTTGAATGCCTCTGAAAGAGTGGTTTGCCTGACTGAATTGACAGCAGTGCTGACCACACCTGGATCTGTGCAAATAATGCACAAGACACTAAATCAGATGAGGTCAAATGCTCTTCGTTCACGTGTGTGTGTGTGTGTGTGTGTTCTGGACTGTGGGAATGGGAGTGTGTGTGTCATGAGCGTGATGGATCAGGGAAGGGAGGTGTCGTTGGGGTCAAAAGAGGGTAATGACCCCACTTTTCCTGCTCGGGCTCTGACCTCCCAACGAGTGCTGGAAACCTGAACCGGGCATTGTCGTCAAACAGTGAGAGTAAGTGGCCTCTGGAGGCCACTCTGACTGACTGCCACACGTTTGACTTTCACACTGGAGATCTGTTCTCAGTGTCAAGTATGGTGCCACTGGTCCAACATGTAATTGATGCTGTGGTGTTAAACATGGCTTAGGGTTAAACTTCACACCATATTGCATGTCAGCTTCATAAACTGCTTGCATTGACCTTATGATCAAGTCAATCACATGCACTGTCCTGATCTATATGTCACTTTCTGACTGTAGCAGTTCGGTGGATCCATGTTGTTTTTATAATGTCAGTATGTCACATATCAAAGGTTTGTAATAGGCCTATAAGAATTATACATCAGTTAGTTCTGCACTTTACATCTGTACGCCAGTAGGTGGCAACAGTTGACTTGAGTGAGTCAATAAATCATTCAGTAAGCTGATTTGCTTATTTGAGTAAGTCACTGAATCATTCACTCAACAAGTGACTGAAATGAGCCATTGAATCATTCACTCAAACGATTAATTCAGGAACAACACGACAACTCTGTGCTTCGCCTTGGAGATGCAGCCTTTTTTTGAGGTATTTTCATTGGTGGAACAAAAATAGACAACTATATTGGTAATGCTGTTTCCAAAATGTAAGTTGTTCAATATTAACTTCTTGTTTATTTAACTGTTCTATACAAATAATATGAGATAGCAGAGCTAAAATAAGCAAAAATAGCTAGCCATATTGTGTCTGAAATATCAGTTACTATTAATGCCTTGTTTATGGAACTGTCTTATGGACTTCTTAATTATAGGATAAAGAAATAATTGCTCTCCTTGTATGCCATCTTTCTTCATGCTATATATTGACTTTTGTTTGGCATTTAGGAACTAGCTGCTAGTGCTATGACAACGAAAACCAAATAAACTGTCAGCTATTTGCAGAAAACAGTAGCTCAGCTCATGATGATGGAGATTGAAGTATCCTGTATCGGGTTTGCTGTGAATTGTTAGTGGATTAGATAAACCTTCCCTAATGTCGACCCACTTGTGTTCATGGATAATTATCCGCAGTTCTCTGAGCTTGATGGATTGATTTAGTTGTTCGGATTTTGTTACACAACCGTTTCTCACCTACTGTTTTTCTGAGCACAGGTTGCGAGACTGCCCAGCTGCCCCAGTATAAATCTCCCACAGAAATCTGATCTGGCATTAGCAAGGGCAGCACAAAGCTGTGGGCCTGTGCATGCAGGCATCTTCATAGTTTCTAAACATCGTAGACAACTTCATCATGAAATCCATACTTTCAGCAGTACACTTTTATATTATCGAACATTACGTTATAAGACTTGTGTAATATAATAGTATAATGTAAATATATATATGTCTTTAAATATTCAATTGAGTTTGTGGTGATATTTATATATATATATATATTATACTCATATAAATATTATTATTATTATTATTATTATATATGATATAATTCATATTACTGGCAGTGGTCATCTCACTAAACATAGCACAGTTTAAAACAAAACCAATGTACTGTTCAGTCGAATGTCATTATCTTTTTCATGACTTTCTGTTGTTATGATGGCATATTTTCCACACGTCCAAAAAAAAAGTTGTATTAATGCCTCCGCTTTTGAATATGAATCTTATCTGCGGTAATCTGCATGAATAAGTGTGTTCTGACATGGGCGCCACAAATTGCTCTGCACTTCACAGCAATTTTTGTGTCAACTGTCATTGTTTCACATGAACGCCGTTGAGGGTACTAATTACCATTATCACCCTTCACGGTGTTGGAATTCACTTGAATTCCTTTCCCTTTGTTTCTGAAAAGAGTGATGTAGGTTACAGGCAGGGTTTGTACTGTCATCAAGATACTTACTTGATAGCCAACTCGAGTATGTAAATATTATAATGTATAGAAATCCTTGACACAGTTCAGAGTTGTGTCCTTTTAAACTGTAGTAAGTGGGATTCTAAAAGTTCCTGCCTTCAGTTACTATAGATATACTAAACTGTTTTTGTTGAAGGATGGAACATATTACACCAAATTTAAGCTTATATGCAGACATTTGACAGTAGAGGGGAATGTACACAGTATAAGGTTTCCTTGTATGTGGAATCTCGCCAAGCACATTAATCCAGACCATTGCAAGGTGAGACGTTAAATATACATGCACTCATGCACCTCTGTTTTTGTTCTTTCAGTATGTGCATGAGTGTGACAGGTACTTCAAAGGGTAATTTATAAATTTACTGCTTCATTTCTTCCAACAAATTTAGTTAACATAAATAATCATGTGAAGACAGTTTTATTTGTGTAGTGCTTTTCACAATACACATTGTTCCAAAGCAACTTTAAATTTGGAGCCTACCAGTGGCTGTGGGAAGTGAAATACTCCCTTAGATGTTAAAGGTGGAGGCACATTTGAAATAAATGTCCACAAGTCAAATATTAGCTACAGTACATAATAATTTAATGGGCCAAGTGCTGTCGAACGCTGTCAGGTTCGTCAAATGTTTTGGCAGACTTTTATATTTTATATAATATATGTTTATTTTTATTCCTAATACATTTATTATTTTTTTGTATATTATCTTTATTTCATTCATTTCTTTTATATTAAAAAACAAAACAAAACATGAAATACATATTTTTATTAAAAAATCCTCAATATAAGTTTTCACATCCTTATAAAACAGTCTTTCCAAGAAATGTTTGACATAAAAACCAAAAACTAGATTGATGTTTGATGATATGGTTCAACAGTATTCTGCCAAAATTTGTTAAAGGGGGGGTTGCATGCGATTTCACTTTTTTAACTTTAGTTAGTGTGTAATGTTGCTGCTTGAGCATAAACAGTATCTGCAAAGTTACAGCGCTGAAAGTTCAATGCACACGGAGATATTGTCTTTTAAAGTTATGGCATTTTATTGCCTACAAAAACGGGTGGTTTGGACTACAACGAGCTTCTTCCCGGGTTGGTGACATCATAAACCCTTGCTATTAACATAAACACTGCCCCCTGGAACACGCAACAAAGTGGGCGAGGCAATGTGGCGCAGCATAATGAAAGCGGAAGAGTTGTTTACACCGAACGCGAGCTGCGCGACGCGACGCGTCAAAAGATATAGAACCCATTATAATCTGTGATATTTTCTACACTGGATGCGGCGCTGAAGACAGATTCCTGAATCTACACGAGTTTAATGCTGGATTTACACAAAGACTTTTACTGAAAGATGAAGCAGTTCCCACTCTAAAAGCAGAAGCTGCTGTTTATCAGCCCCAAACTGTAAGTACGTTTTATTGTTTGTGTTTTAAACGTAATGTTATAGTTCTGTTGCTATTTTTAATGCATCTAGGACGTATACAAAGAGCAACTCGTTTTTGCTAGCCAGTTAGCTAAATTCTAGTGCAACAAACACCAACAAACTTCTATGTTCATAGACAAACAGTTGTTCATGCTGTAAATTAAACGCTACCTTTACAAAAATGCGACTACTCAGGCATGTATTTACAGGAAAGCTTTAATCAGGATAAAACTGTATATTGAAAAGCGAACAAACAGCAGTGACAGCTTATCTAAACACTTTGACACAAATACTAAATGAAATACCATTCATAAACATCCTTCAAAAGCCGCGATTGCAGAGGTTCTACTTTTTCCTCTTCATCTGGGTCTGATTCGGCTCAATTTGATACAGCAATATAGGCGCTATTATTTACTTTCCACCTAAGCGCGTAACTACGAATGGTAAGGGGCGTGGCGTTTCCGGACGCTTCAGCGAATCACGACAGACCGGGCCAGTAACCAACCTGCTGACCAATCTGAGCACATTGCGTATGTCGGAGCGAGTGGCTTCATAGAAGCAGGAAGTCAAACGAGCCGTTCATATGACAGTGGAAACAGAGGTGTAGAATTAAGATAAAATATATGAAAAATACAGCATTTAAAAAAAACGAAGCATTAAGACATGTTAAACTGTGCCCCCAAAACACAATCAAGCCTAGAAAAAAAAAACATGTAACCCCCCCTTTTATTTAGACGATTTTTTTCTCCAATCTACCACCTAGTGCCTCTTAAATGCCTCTTAAGTGCGCGTGCAGTCAGTAACAAACATACAAACATAAAAATCATGCACATATATTAGATATATAATGCCATCTAGCTAACACAATAAGAGCAATACCACAATCAAACATTAATGCATTATAATTTCTAAAAAAAAAAGTCCAGTTTTTTATTTATTTATTTTTTTTTAATGAAAATTTTTAATTATTGAATAGATGCAGGCAGTGATCAGTGATGTGCCCCTCATCGTCTAGTGTGTATCTGGCATGTATTTGTGGCTGCTAATATTCAAAATGTACATTATGGTCAGATTCTGCTTAGACAATTCAATGCCAGATAGACTTTGCAGCTCAATAAATATCCACAGGCTCCTCTTGTGTAAGAACAGTAGAGCCTGCTGTCATTCCATGCCAGACAGTTTCTTCTTTTTTTTTCCTGACAGACAGTTGGAAGTGATTGCATTTTGCATTAATGCCTCATTACTCACAGGTGTGTGTATGTACGACGTGTGTGTATGTGTGTGTGTGTGTGTGTGTGTGTGTATGCGCACACTGTCTGTCTGTCCGTCTGTTGGCGGCTCATTAGTGTTCTCGTTGACAGATGCGATAGGGCTTTTAATGTATTCCACCCACTCTGTCACCACCCAAGGTCAACTACTGGGCAGTATAAGATGCTGAAACTTGACAGAAGGCTGTAACAGACATACATAGACAAACACACACAAAACCTGCTCTTAGTGTCTGTATGTGGAGCCCCGGTAGCTTAGTTTCCTTTGAAAAACATCTAAATGACAAAGAATGATCACAGGCTTTTGTAAAGTAATAGTAATTGTGCTAAATTGATTTTAATGAATTTGAAATATCTATTTTTCCCTAAATAAATGTTGATACTGATGATCTGCTTAGTCCTATGGCTTCTTGAACTGCTGATACCTGTAAGGCCATTTAAGAAAAAAAAAAAAAAAAATTCTGATTTAAGACATTGGAGGAGGCAAAAGACATAATTGTAATTAACATAATTAATTTAACTATAATTGGTCCATGCAGGTTTACTGACTGTAAGAACTGCAGCATTATTAGATAACTAAGAACGTCCAGGCATGTTTTTTAAAAAAAAAAAAGAATTATTATATAATAATTATATAATAATTATATTATTTTATATTATATTATATTATTTTTACTTAGAAACTGATTACCAATGTCTTGAATAATATATGGTAAAGACATATAATGTATGATTATAAAATACATATAATCTATGTGTAAAGGCTAAATATAAATAAGTACTGAATATAATGTAAATATTCCACGCATTGTAGGCCAAACAGTAATCACAAGAATTACATTAAAGGGTTGTTTGTGGATACAGTGGGAACTTATTTTCTATTGTAATACCAAAACAGCTACTGATTCTGTGATCCAGTCTGTCAAGGCATGAGAACATGATTATTCATGACAGCTTTCCTTTAGCTGAGGTTTGTCCTGGTCATTACCTCCCAAAAAAGAAAGAAAAAAAAAAAAATAAGAAAGACATGTTCAAAGTGCATGTGGAATACAGATGTCTTTGTGTGAAACGCTGTCACGATGGGACCCTTGTTATGCCTGTGCTTTTTTGTAGCCTGAGGCAGAATACTCCACAAAGTCATTCCTGGTTTTCCTGCTGTGTGAAGGCACACGGTCTGTGAAGAATGTTCGCTGAAATTAGGTCTGATGCTGAGGGACCTGTCTGAGTGAGATGTTCATTAATGCAGTATACTGTTTGTCTTTAGATATTAGCTTTTGTATTGTAGTAGACAAAGCCATTAAAATATGCTCTATATAATGTCATCACTGATAAAGAGGCTGACCTAAAGATGCCTATTTCTGTTGGGTACCCGCATTATACTGAACACCTGCCTTAGTTTCAAGCCTTATTATGTGATTGCATTCTTCCATTTTTAGAGGATTTCATTTGGAGACAAACAGTGTGTGCAGTAACTGAACATGCTGAGCATCTCTCTCATAATACTCTCGGTAATCTCAATAATACACTAAGCAGCTCAAGCCATCGTTGCTAGTCCTAAAGTGACATTTTAGAATTAGTAACCGAGGCTTGTGCACATCTGTTTAACTATAAACAGCAGCTTTGAATCCATGGTGGAAGAAAATAGTTCTGCACACAAGTTTTTTAAAGGGTTAGTTCACCCAAAAATGAAAATTCTGTTATTTATTACTTACCCTTATGCCGCTCCACACCCGCAAGACCTTCGTTAATCTTCGGAACACAAATTAAGATACTTTAGTTGAAATCCGATGGCTCCGTGAGGCCTCCATAGGGAGCAATGACACTTCCTCTCTCAAGATCCATAAAGGTACTAAAAACATATTTAAATCGGTTCATGTGAGTACAGTGGTTCAATATTTTTTTAACCAATTTCAAAACATTGCTTCAGGAAGATTCGGAGCACAAGTGAATCAGTGTATCGAATCATGATTCAAATCGCGTGTCAAACTGCCAACGCTGAAATTACATGACTTTGGCACTCCGAACAGCAGATTCGATACACTGATTCATTATGCTCCGATGCTTCTTGAAGCAGTGTTTTGAAATCGGCCATCACTAAATAAGTCATTATTTTGTTTTTTTTGGCGCACCAACAATATTCTCATCGCTTTATAATATTAATATTGAACAACTGTACTCGCATGAACCGATTTAAATGTTTTTAGTACCTTTTATGGATCTTGAGAGAGGAAGTGTCATTGCTCCCTACAGAGGCCTCAAAGAGCCATCGGATTGCAACTAAAATATCTTAATTTGTGTTCCGAAGATTAACGAAGGTCTTACGGGTGTGGAACGGCATGAGGGTAAGTAATAAATGACAGAATTTTCATTTTTGGGTGAACTAACCCTTTAAGACTCTGTGGTTATTTCTTATTTATGTATTTACATACTTGTGCTATTAATATCACACTCCCAGTCATGGCTCTATATCAGCATGGCGATCATACTCCTGCTTGTGTGATATTGCCTATATATCCATCCATCCTTAAGGATATGCTTTTGAGAGTATTATTAAGGTTTTTGTTTTTTTTCTCATGAGAAAAATCTGAGACTCAAAAAACTTCAATAAGACCTTTTCTTGTTGTATCAGAGAAACAATTGAAATGCACTTTTTGTGATGTATATAAATTTTATTTTTCCAAGTTTCCAATTCTGAGCAGTGCATGCAAACGCAGAGGAGATTTGTTTTCCATTTGATGCTTAATGAGATTGAATGATTGGTGGTACCTTTCTCATTTCATATATCCACCCTTAAATACACTCACCTTTACTGGCTGAATTGCTTTCCTATTAAAGAGTCAATTATCTGCTGTAGTGAGTCTGGTAGGGGGAGAGATATCAGAATGGAATGGAGCTGAATCTTAATCAAACTGTTCAAATATTAGCCACGTCTCACCCCCACCCACTCTACCCAGCTGATAGTCTTTCTGTCACTCTCACTACATACCTGACCTTACATTCCCCCACAGTACATTGTGTGTTCTTTTGCAACTCATTTATGGTGGATTGTTATAGCTTTATTGTCATAAAAATTATAATACTACTATAGTGGTATCAGAAACATTCAAAAACAGTAATGCAAAATAAATTTAGTCATAGAGCTAAATTACAATGACAGACCTGTATAGACTTGACTTTCCAGGAAATCAGTCCTCAAACAGGCAGAGGTGTAAAGAGTACCTGAAAACCATACTTGAGTAACAGTACAGATACCTTACATCGAAAATGACTCCACTACAAGTTACAAGTAACCAATTCCAGTTTGACTTCAGTAAAAGGTCTGATTATAACAGTACTTATAGTTATATAAGTATTTTACTCATGCTGAATGTAGGCTCAGAGGTGCACTAGTCCTCAACACCTGAGAGACATGCCGGTGAAAATAAGAAACAATTGATTTGTAATATGAGAAATCAAGTTTATTTTCTAAAATATAAATAAAACTGAACACCTCAGTATTGCAATAAATCAAGGTCGACACGACATACTTGAGAGTTTGTAGACGTTTAAAAGGTTCAGTAAACCAATATCCTTCAAAACAGTCTTGTCAATATAGCGGATAAATAAAACAATGTACAAACAAAGTAAAATTAAGCCTCATCACCAGCTGCAATCATTTCCACATCTAATTCCACCTGCTAATGCACTCACATTCACGTAAAGTAGCCTTGTTGACAAGTTTTGGGGGAGTGAAGGCAAAACACACAAGATATACTACCTTCAATGCCCTTAGATGTCGATATCGCTTCTTCATATCAGAAACAAACTGCTGCAGAAAAAGTTAGGTGCCATGAAAAATGTAATTTGTAATTGCATTACTCATTACAAATGTAGTGGAGTAAAACGTACATTTACTTGCTCAAAAATGTAGTGAAACAGAGAGTAAAAGTTGCCAATATCTTTGATACTCAGTACAACTACAAAGTAGCCAAAAAGATACTTAAAGGTCCCATGGCATGAAAATTTCACTTTATGAGGTTTTTTAACATTAATATGAGTTCCCCTAGCCTGCATATGAAGACTTCAGATGCAAAAGCCTCTAAGTGCCATCTGAAATTTTCTTCTAAAATGAGCATTTTTATCAAGCTTGTATGTTTATGTTCAGTTATTTCACTTTAATGGCAATGAAAAGCACCTATTAATTGCACTTAAAGTGAAATAACTCAACATAAACATACAAGCTTGATAAAAATGCTCATTTTAGAAGAAAATTTCAGATGGCACTTAGAGGCTTTTGCATCTGAAGTCTTCATATGGTCCCCCAGTGGCTAGAAATGGCGATGGGTGTAAACCGAGCCCTGGGTAAATTGAGAAAATGAAAGCTCAGACGACCCAATCTGGAATCTTCCCTATATGTCGTCATACGGGGAAAGGTTACCTCCCCTTTCTCTGCTTTGCCCGCCCACACATTTCACTGACAACGTTTTCTCATCGTGGGCCAATACAGCCCAGTTACTGTCGCTAATGTAAAGGTAGATAACATCAAGAATGTGTGTAAATACACACACTGTAACGCGAGTGTTGTACATTTCTTTGATGTATGGATAACCGTTCTGCTGCTGGTGTTATGGCACACGCGACATCCACATAGATGTAATTGTAGTGCTTGGTGTAATTGTAATAAAGAAAAAAATTGTAAAAACTTTTAAGATTTTATGAAATATAAAATATGTAAACAAATAAATGATGTTGGCATGGTATAGCACATTTTCCACAACGGCACGTATCCGAAAAGGTATCTGTAATAATGGCAAATCAGAGTAACATGAAAAGCCAACAATGTAGGCTACGATTAGCTACATGATAATAACTGTAACAGCATACATAAACCAACTAAAGTACCGTATCAAACACAATGTTTTAAACTAGGAGACGTCCTGCTGTAGCTGCTGAGTTGCAACTTCTTCATCCGGTGCTTCTCCATCCGAATCAGATTCTGGGTCAAACTGAAACGCTTGAACGACTGCGTATCTATGAGTCATTGCGATGCATCCACTGTCAACATTAGCGCATGGTACCGTGGCCACAAGCTGGTTAAGGCCACACCTACCCTCCACATTGACCCGCCTCTCTCCTCCTCATTAGCATTTAAAGCTACAGACACAGAAAGGAAAGCTCATTGTGGGACTGGCTTGTAGTTTCTGAAATTCTGCACCAAGGCTGAATTTCGGGAAAGAGACTTCAGATACAGTACTAGGGACCACTTAGGCCTATATAAAAGCATCCAAAAAGTAGCATGTCATGGGACCTTTCAGTACAGTAACTAATTTACTCAAATACTTTACACCTCTGCAAACAGGGCTGAAAGGTTTCCCATAAATGAAGTTTAGCCCAGAATTAAAATAAAATTGAATCAAAAAGTTTATACTTAGGAGAAATTGAAAAGGGTATTGCTCCAAAGGTAACAATGAGCAATGCACAAATAAACATACAGGGTTTACCTTGTGGTGTTTACAGAGAAGAGAGGGAATACTATTGCTTGTCAGTGCTGCTTCTCTCTTTGAACCTTTTTAGTGACCTTTTTTATGTGCAAACCATTTCAGAGAAACCTTTTTGCATTTAGATCTGTCTCTAAGTTTAAAGGCATGTTAGAATTTTCAGTGAATAATGACTTGTGTTTTGTTCTGTTCTTCGCACACAGCTAGTATGGTTTCAGAAGATAAATAGGTTTATATAGTTTTATAGTTTACTTGTATGATGCTTTTGTGTTCCTTTGAGTCCATTTTGAAGCTTGCCATCTTCAGTCCTCTTTCAATTTTATTATAAAGTGGCCAGGAGATTCTTCAAAAATGCAGCTTTTTTATTTTAGTGCTGGTTTGGGTGAGTAAATAATGCCAGATTTGTCTTTGTCAAAGGGAGGTTGAGTAAATAATACCAGATTTTTCTTTATCAAAGGGAGGTTGAGTAAATAATGCCAGATTTTTTTATTTATGGATAAACTATTGCTTTTAGCTATTTTTTGTGTGTGTGTGTGTGTGTGTGTGTGTGTGTGTGTGTGTGTGTGTGTGTGTGTGTGTGTGTGTGTGTACAGAATCCACTTTGCTGCTGTAGCCCCTGTGCTCAGTCCTCTTTGTTTATAATTTACAAAATCTGATACGGACAATTTCATATAATTCAGCCTCATACCAGATTTGAAAAAATTATTAATCGGGACATGAGGAGAAGCCTAGAGGTCAAATATGAAGAAAATGAAATTAGTAAAAGTCTGACCTTGACACAAGCTCTAGCTTCCTCCACCTCTTATGTTTTTGTAGGAGAATTCAGGTGGTTCTGCAGGCAGGGACTTCTCTGAAGGGTGTGCCAGAGTAATGTGTGTTGCTGTGTGAGGTGAATGTTGGCTAGCACAGACAAATATTCACAGTGGGGGTTCGCAAAGTCAGTCGTAACAGCTTGCAGCCATTGCGAGGTGCACAATGCCCATTGTATTGAAAAAAGGTGTCTGTTGTCTGTCAAACTCTTAGTGGTTTGGTCCAGATCATGTTCCTTTGGCTTGTGATTACCAATGTGTTCACAGATTCCACAGCTTCTTTAGATTTACTAAGTCACGAACATGAAAATATCTCAAATTACAGTCAAAACTTTTAGGACCATGAACTCAATCTTAGAGCATTTAGGATATCTAAGAGAAGGATGTAATATTCAGGACTGGAAGGGTCTAAATAGTTTACGTACTATATTCAAAAATTTGGGTTCAGTAATTTGTTTAAAAAAAAAAAATGTTTGAAAGAAATTGATACTTTTATTCAGCAAGTATGTATTAAATTGATCAAAATGGCAGTTTATAGACATTTATAATGTTACAAAAGATTTCTATTTTTAAAAAAGGCTTTTCCCCCCTCCAACTTACTGTTAAAAATCCTGGGGAAAAAATCACTTTCCACACTTTGAGCAGCACAACCAACCAACAGTAATAATAAAACTGTTTCTTATGTCACCATATTAGAATGATTATTTATTTATTTATTTTTTTACGATTATGTGACACTGAAGACTGGAGTAATGATGCTGAAAATGGAAATTAAAAAAAATGAAATTATATTAAAATAGAAAACAGTTATTTTAAATTGTAATAATAGTTTACAATATTACTGTTTTTACAGTATTTTTGGTGAAATAAATGCAATCTGAACAGAATAGGCTACTTTTCTTTCAAAAATTATAAAAAACATTAAAAAGAAATCTTACTGACCCCAAACTTTTGAATGGTAGTGTATTAATACTGCTAATATATATACTCCTTTACAGCATATAAACGTTTGCTGTACATATTATTCATATTTGTTTGATCAAGTTTATATTATTCTGTAAATATGTTGCAGTTCTGTAATTTTGTTTCTAGCTGTTGTATATCTTTGAGTACGGAAAGCTTTGTTAGTAAGCCACATTTCAGTCAGCCAATCTGGATATTGAGGTGACATGTCAAAAATCAGTCCATATTTTGCAAATAAAATTGGGAGATTTGGCCGAAAAATATGATGGACATGCATTTGCAAATTATTTACAACACATCTGCACAAAACACAAGGCAAGCCAATCCAAAGCAAGGCTGGGATTGATTCTCTTAGTTTAAAAGAAGAATGGGAAAGACTTAGAAAACATCTGGCTTTTCTTCTTGGTCTCTTCCCAGTCCCTTGTGAATTTTGTCTATCAGTGTTGCAAAATATTACGACCTTCCAAAAGCATCCACCATCACCTCTGCCCTGTCATATTAAAGAAAATTGTGAGGTAAAATTGAGAATACATTCCCCATGGAGTGTCATTCAAGTAGTTTCTATCACTTGGCCTTCTTCCTTCCTCCCAGACATGCTCTCTGGCTCTCCAGCTGTGGTGGCTCTTTACAGTTTGGTTACTGTGTTCTGCTGAGAAAAAAAAAAAACTGGAGCTAAACTGGAGCTTTAGGAAGTCACATGTTTGTGCATTGTTTGCAGAGTATGCTAGAGGGCAGCTGTGAGGCTGTTGTGAGCCATTGTTGTTGGCCTGCAGGGTACAAAGTTGTTCATTTCAGCACATTCCCAACCAGGCATATGTGTATCCCAGGGAGTACTTTAGCAGGTCTTTGTTAACTGTAAGTCCTTAATTACTTAATTAACTTTTATTAAATGTCCCTTTTAGATTTTACTTATAAATATATTTGTCATTCCTTCTCAAGAACTTTTCTTTTATTGATGCACATCATATCGGTGCCATATCAGTTTTCATACGATATTATTATTATTATTATTATTATTATCAATAAAATATTTAAATTTGATTTAAATTATATTTATATATATATATATATATATATATATATATATTATTTCTTTATAATATTGTACATTTTCATATGATACTGATATATTTATTTGTGTTTTCCTCCGTTTTTGCATTTAATTATCTTTTCCAGCATCTAATGCACACTTAAAGTAAATTTTTTTAAAACACTTATAATTTAGTAACACTGTTAAATGTAAAAATATCTATTTTTTCATACTGTACATTATAATGTAAAGAATGTAAAGTGATGTAACATTTAAAATGATTAATTTGACTTTTTATTGTACTATTTTGTATTTATTTTGACCATGAATAGACAGAGAATAGTATATAGAATTTTAATATCAGCTGTCATCGTCATCTTATAAGTATCTGCTATATTGGTGCATTTTTTACTATTTTCCTGTTAAAGGGGCTAACAAGTGAGTCTGTTGGTGAGTCTGTTTTTGTCCCAAAATATTGATTGTTTTTACTTTTAAAATGCGCTGTCAGATGGAACAACATGAATGTGATTAAATAATGACAGAATTTTTCATTTTTGCACGAACTGTTCCTTTAATTGTGGCATTGTGTATTCTCAAGGCTCATTTTCTTTATCCACTAATGACTGAACAGTGGGTTATTGTCTGTTTTTTCCCTCCCTTAGCCATGAAGTGTCAACAAACTACTTCCAAGCAGCCATTAAAAGGCATTGGCGCCTTTATAAATAATTCAACCACTTGACTGGATGCTAAATGAATGGAGATGATACGGACAGAAGGTTTTGGTTTCCAGGGAGTCCTTGAGGAGGAGGGAGTGTTTGGAGGGTTAAAATCACCTCCTCAAAACAACACCCACCCCAACAACAAACAAAGAGAGAGGTTTAACTCCAGTCGAGCTGATCTTCCCTCCTCTTTCTCTTCCTCTTCCTCAGACTTGGTGAGAAATTGCAGAGGTTTTCCTGCTCTTTTCTCTCCTGAAACAAAAAGTGGCATTTCTGTGAATCAAAGCCACCCCTCAGGAGTCTGTCTTAGGTCCACCCCAGAATGCCACCATGGAGTTTGAGGGCTTGCAGGGGCCCATAGTGGACAGCAGGTGGAACAGTTCCAGGTTTTGTTCTCATTTGTCAATAGCCTTGGACTGAAGTTCTGTTCAGTAGGGAAATGAAGAGAAATGACTTGCTGCCAACCGGAAAAAGTATTGTCAACAAGACAGAAAATAGATGGATGAAGTAAGGGACAAGGGAGGCTTGTAGCATCTACTGAAAGAATCTATCATGGATATGGTAGACGTAGATGGATTTTAGTGAATAAATGAAGCAGATACAGAACAATCATCTCAGTTCATTGGTTGCTAATCAAGAGAAGATGACTCCTTTCAAGTGTGTGAGAATGTTACCCCCATGGCTTTGAACAATGTGATGGGAAAATGGCCAAGTATTAGAGAGAATGTGTTTTTTGGTACGATAAGTTGCCTTAAAGAACCAGTTTAAAGACTATACATTTCAGATGCCAGCATAAATGCCAACTTTAGCATCCACTAAACATCTAGGTTCCTCAGATAATTCTGACCCAGGAGTATACAGCAGATGATAGTAAATAACATCATTAACCTTTTCATTTTGGGAAGGTTTTCCCTTGATTAGCAACCACTGAATAAGGTTGTTGTTGCAGTGTTGAGGTAGAGTGATAAATGGATGTAAACATCCTCTTGAGATACTTGTGCTATTGTGATGTTAAACTAGTGGATAGTGATGTTTCATACATCCAAATGTCCCAAGTAACTTTTAGACCATACAAGGAGGGGAAAAACATTCTGCCTCTGAGATTCATTATTTTGTTTTGTTTATGCTAATGGATCTTGTTTTTGTGTAGACTAGGGTTTTGGGCCATTCAGTTTTAAATAGAGAATGCATTTTAAATTCCAAAACTATTCTTGAATTTGAATTGAAGTAAAAGACAGAATGCGGAATTGCAATTTGAATTGGAATGAAAGTAAAATTAAAATGAATTGAAATTGCTGTATGTAATAGCTGTTGTTTATAATTAAATTTTGTTAAAAATTTTGAAAAAAAAAAAAGATTAAAAAGCCTTGAAGTTCAAGAAAGTGAGAGCAATAGCTAGCTAGACAGATACATTTAAATGAACCTTTGTGGGCCAGAAGAACACTTAATTTCCCAGAATGTTGAATTTCTTGCAACTCAGAAATTTTTTTGTTTCTAAAATTTGTATTAATTCCAGAGTATTTCTCTAGTTTTAAAATGGATTTTGACATGGGGATAGGAATGATCTAGTCTCGTGTAGCCTAGGGTGACCACCCGTCCCGCTTTGTGTTGTACCGCACAGCATTTTCACCCCTTGTCCCGCATGTCGCATATTGAGAAAATGTCTGAGAAGTTCCACCCGACACTGAAATATGTCTTCCTACCATGTTTACAAGCAACAGAAGAAAAACAGCTTGGAAACTAAGAAGTGAATTTGTCTGCCTTCTCTTGTCAGTAAACCTGGTAAACTTGAGAGCTTTTACATAAATATTGCCCCTCCTGGACTAATGAAAGCCTGAAGCAAATGGATACATGGTTGAATGGGCCATAGTGAGGTTGTCTCAAGAGTGTGTGTGCGACACCCAGCTGTTGTTATTTCTGTATCATTTCAATTGCAGCAGCTGTCAGGGGAACTTAGGGCTGTTAAAATCTGAATGAGCACAGGAGCCAAGAGCTCTCCTCCTGACTGACGGGTCACAGACCTGGGTGAGGGAGAGAAAGAAGAGTGCACTGGGGGGAGCACTTTGTTTGGATGGAAAGAATAGAGAAAAGGAAGTGAATGCATGGTGATGACTTGGGCCAAATTAACTGCATGTCCACAAATAATTTCAACTACATTGTCCTCTAGTATGATAACAACAGTTTTACCCTTGGTATAATGTTCTTGGGAAAAAAAAGCAAATAAGGTGTTAAGTTTATAATATTCTAGACCCTTGCACTTCCTATTCTTTAAAACTTTTGGGTGCTAATGTTGCATACAGCCAAATAGGCTTCAGTAATGCACCTTTGTTATCTGGTGAATCAAAATAGCAACCAGCTAAAAAGGTTCATCGCCGCTGTGACGCTCTACTGGAGCAACACCTCGTTTATCCGTTTGCTTGGTCTGTTCATTACTGAGGGAAGTCGGTCACCTGGGTGAGGGCCAGGTGGGGGCCATCGATTTTTCCATCATCTTCTCCTCTCCTTCTGCCTCAGTTGGCAGGCTTCAATCTGAACCCTGCATTAGTCTCATCTTCTCCGTTCTATGTGCAATCGATTGCTCCACAGCTTTGTGATGATAAATTCATGGAATGCTGCAGGACTTACTTTCTCTAACTCACTACTCGACAGTGGAGGTTGTTGCTGTTACAAAGAAGAAAAAAATTGATTCTTGTGGGTCTCCTTGGATTCTGTAAACTTTAAATAATTGATGTGGGTTTTCATGTTTGAATGAACATATCGCTGATGAAAGTGAGGAAGGACGTTGTACAGCACTTGATGTGTTCACTAAAACCCAACATTGCATGTGCAAGCATAATATGTATTGTACATTTTTGCCACTCTGTATACCCAAATATTTAATGCAATATTGTATTTGAATACATTTAAATATATTTAATTGTAGTTAAAATATCTGAGTTTCCAACTCAAAACAATGATTTTGGTAGGTTGTCACACTTACCACTTTTTTCTGAAACTGCGCCCTGTTTTGAGGTCATCATGTATGTATATGTATGTATGTATGTATGTATGTATGTATGTATGTATGTATGTATGTATATTTATTATATATATGTATATTTATTATATATATATATATATATATATATATATATATATATATATATATATATATATATATATATATATATATATACACACATTTTTTTGTTGTTTTTATTTCCATTTTAGCAATTTCATTACTTCAATTTAAACTTGTTTTATTTCACACAATGCACAATTTATAATTTTTATTGAAGTTTTTAATATAATATTTTTCTTTTATTTAAGCTTATTCAATTAACAAACACATTTTTAGTTTTAAAAACTGCATCATCGATGCTCAACAGACAAAATAATTGTCTTTAACTTTTCTCTCCGATTCCTTGTCACATGTTGCAATGCCTCATTTTTGCACCAAATTAATATGAAAGAACTTGTGTAGTTACTGTAATCTGTGAATGTGCCGTGATTGTTTATTTTCCCAATTGGTGCTTGTTTTTTAATAAACAGACTGTTTTACTACTTTTCTTTTTTTCAAGTATTAGTCATTTAGGTGTGGAAGAATCCCAGAAAAACACTTTGCTACAGTCAAAATGGATAACATGGATAATAATGTGCTTTGTGTGAGCATAAAGTTTGGATCACATCTGAACAGGACAGTAAGTACCTTTACAAGTTCAGCTTCACTGTAGTTCGATTTGAACGGCACACGTAAACGTACTCAATGGCTTCAAACATGAGGTCATGGAGTTGGCAGGACCAATAACTCACTCACTGGTAGCCAATCCATCTGAACCTCCTTCTCTCTGTCTGTCCAGGAAGATGGGCAGCAGGTTCTTCTGGTTGTCTCATTAGCGCTGCAATGTCAGGTTGTCGGTTAGAGCAGTGACTTTTGTTTGCATAATGGTGGGCGGAGGCCATCTTCAAGGGGGAAGAAAGCAGCAAATCTGTTCCTCTTAGGTCCATGGATAGGAGGGGTGCTGGGTGTTAAGATCCTCACCGGGGTCAGCGGTCCTTTGGACAAGGATAGTGTGTCCACACAGCATGCCAGAGTTTATTTAGTACCAGGCAACAAGTTGTGATGAAACCTGAGCCTCTTGCAGATGGTGAGCCGACTTCCCTATCCCTTTTCAAAGCTGATCTGTCAGATAAGGTCTGACTCTAGCATCCCAATACAGCTACAGGATGTGTTCCACAATGCCTAAATGAACTTCCTCAATGGAAGCTGAGCCCTTAGCTGCTAAATGAGGATTGCATGCCGTTTCTGCTTAGAATCAATGGCTTAAGAACACTAGCTATGTGTAACTCTCTTTTTATTGACCATCATTTGAGTTTAGAGACCCACACTTTTAACAACCTCAACTTTTTAAAGATGCTTTTCACTTCCATTTCCCACAATTTTCAGTTCCTTTTCTTTTCTTACTGTTTCAAACAGGGACTCTTCTCTTTTCTCCTCCACTCTTGTACCCCTCGACCTAGCCTATATGCTGAAGATCAAGTTTCTCCGGCCCTGGAGCTAAGTCCAACTGACGACAGACCCGTTGGCAGTCTTGTTTGATGCTGAAAGCGGATCCCAGTGCCGCTCTATGAGCTCTGCATAGCAGGAATGTGCAGGAGAAAGGGATGAGCATGTTGTGGTGTCTCTCTGATGCCCTTCATGAGTAACTTGAGAAGGCGTATGTGTTCGAAATGTCTAGGGGGCTGCCATCTCTCTCTATTACACTCCTTTTTTCTATCCATCTCAAAGAGGTCTGCAATACCTGAAGAAAGCTATCCATTAGCATTCCCATTCATCTCAATGGCAGTTGCTTGGATATACACAATTTGAAATCTGCCGTCTTTGCTCAAGGGACCACAGAACTTTTTTGAACCAATCACCTGAGCTGTAAAAATGATGTGACAAATAATTCTGGAACCATTGGAAATTTACCTCATGATATTACTCACTGGCTGTTATATGTAGCCTACTATAAATGTTAGCGATATATATCTATCAGAATGCACAACTTATTTTGAATGGCTGTCAATGGAGAAAGATGCTTTTAAAACCATATGGTGTAGTTTTGGCTTCTATTTGCAGGGGCGAAAAGATCAATGCTAAGCTAACCTGACAAACTTTTGAACTTTTTTCTCCCCCTCATCAGTATTCTAAGTTTTGATTTGTGCTGCTAATTTAGATGACTGTCTGAGATTATGAATTGTTTTGGTCTCATTAGTTATCATAGCTCTTGATGAGAACAAGAGAGATCCACTTGACTTTTAATCTTTTGTTGTGATAGCATCTCAGTACTGATACTACTTGTTGTATGTGCAGCCTGCATTTAAGTGGAGAAATCTTTCCTCATTTGGATGATGAAGAGGAAACTTGCTCTCCAATGGTTTACAGACTGTGTTTACGAAGCATTTCAAAGAGACAGTTGAGAGTTAGCACACTTAAGGGATAATCACAAAACCCAGAGCATATCAATCTCTTTTTATTTTTTTAGACTTAACCTTGGCACTAAATTCACTAGCCGAGAGGGGGAAAAAACATATTTTTCTAGCAGTATAACTAACTAGAGCTTGCAGTCAGCTTTGATTATGACATTTCTTTATTCTACAACATTTGGGTGTTTATGCAAATAACATCACATCTTTGATTGGTTCGCAGACATGATCCAGAGACAATAGGACTCGACTTTGAGTGTTTCATTATTTAAATACACTTTATTTTACTAGTGTATTTTTAAAATCCTGATGATTGTTATTCAGCGATTTATTTATAGCATTTGTTAATGGTAATAAATATTTAATGCTAATAAATATTAACAAATATACAGTTTTGTGGTCATTCATAATATATATATAATAATAATATTGTTAATTTATGCAACTTGAAATGTTAAAAAAAATATGTTAGTATTTGCTGAAATTAACATTTAAGAAGATAAATACTAATTCATGTTCATTGTTATTTCATGTTAGTCATTACAAACTATGTTAATGTACAGAACTTTATAAAGTAATACCAACTTTCTTTTTATTTCCAGGTTTAAATTCTATTTTGGATTACAAACTTTGGACCCCACAGTAAATATAAATATGGAAATGCAAAGAAAAGTAAATTGTATAAAATAATTGGCAAATCAAACCATTTTGCCAGATTTTCCAAAGTACAGCTAGATGTACAGAACTCCATGAGCACAGATAGCATGATGTTATCAAATCTGTGTGAGTGAGCCAATCATGCTTGGGCGAGATGGGAGGATAACCTATAGCGTGCCTCTTTTCCGACTTCTCTCTTCGCGACAATATCAGCCTGATGTAATCAAAACATAGTTATCCTCTGCTGCCTGTTGACTGCTTTGAAAAAGCAACAATAACAGACATCTACTCACGCAATGCAGGGCAGAACACACAAACCGGGAAAGATATCGATCCCTTCTGGTAATTCCACAGTATTGTTTTCATTTTAGGGTAAATCATGTGTCCTGCACACTTTTATGTTTGTATATCACTTGTGTGGGTGTAATAAATAGAGTAAAGATATCCTCTACAATTTAATGTGCTGTAGACTTAAGATTTAAGTTTTGAATTTTGACTTATCCAAGTTTGATTGAATCACCCAGAATGTTCACCCACTGGGTTATTTGTGTGTTTCAAGCATTGTCAGCATGAACATAGTTACTGTAGTTGTTATGCTATACATACTGCACATGGCATTGCTATGTAGATTTGAGTCTATGCGTGCCATCAAAAAACGCTAAGTCAAATACCCCCATTACTCTTGAGGAACAAAGGCGCTCCTGGCCGATTATCTCTATGGCGTGCGGCAGTAGTCAGTGTGGCTTTTAGACATTGAGACCATCCCTTCGCTTTGTTTTAGAAAAAGTGTCTGCATTTGTTTGAGTCTGAAAGATTAAGAAGATGGCTGAAGATGATGCAGAAGAAAGTATGTGTTAACACACCGATAAAATATACCACAAATGCAGGCCATGGTTAACATGGTGAGCTCTTTAGTGTTTCACTTGTTCAGGTAATAATTGCAATGGAGAACTTTTTTTCCCCCCCAAATCATTGATTCAGCAAATAATCATGTAGGAGGCTTTCATATTGAGAGGAGAGTTTTGTAGCATGTCTCCAAAGATAGCGTCTTATTATTTGTGATAATTACTACATTTCTGTTTTTTGGTTTTTCAGGTGCCCTTAATTTCCTAAACATTAACATGTGATTTTTGTGTCCGTTTCCAGCTGCATTTTATGAAATGTTTCACTATTTACATGTCTGTTTTTAAAGAGCATGTTTAGTGATGCTGATTGCTGCAGTCTATATCCAACTTATATGTGGGATCTTCCTTTACTTTTAATTTGTAGCTGCTGTTTGAATGGTAGCCTGTTAAGTTTGTTGGCAAATATTAAATATCTCTACTATCCATAATTAAGGTAGAGATGATAATGTACCAATTATCATTGGTAGCAGTTCAAACTAATATCAGGTAATTTACGTCTCTATGTTGATTGGTTGATATTCCAAGGGAGGCTAGCCTTCTCTGTGATGTATTTTTTTCTTAACACACTAATGCTGAAAGTGAAATACCTGATAGTGATTGGCAACATTTTTTAAATTTTTTAACCAATGGAGGCAAAAGTCTCCGTTTATGAATTTATGCCTTCTCTATCCCCTCAGCCTCGCCTTATCACAGCTTAGAACAGAGTTGGTTCCGACTTCAGCAGGCCTAATATTTTATGGTGTTACAGTGGTGAAATTACAAAATTAAGAAATGCACATTTTGAGACATGAAATGAAATGTATAACTGGGGATTTTATAAATAATAAATCGTCCTTCTCCCATTTTCACCTCAAAATTTTGGGTAGGCTGTGACTCCCTTGCCTCCCCTGACGAATCGCCAGTGGTGACACAGTAGATTACAGATGACATATAAAATGAAAATAATTACACAATGCTTCTGAAAATATATACTTTAGAACTTTGAGAAATAGCTGACCAATTCATATATTTAATGTTCTTTTTTTACTCTATTATTTTAATCTCATTATTATTAAGGAGCAGTATTGAAACAATGGCATTATAATAGCTCAGATGACATTTCTCAACACATTTATGTTGTATGGACATGAAAACCATTTTGATTAATAACTTCCACACTACTATGATTTTTCCACTAGATGTTTGAACATAACGGCAGTGATGTTGGGCAGTGTGGCCTGGCTCTGAGTTTAAATTTCAGTTCATCTTATCTGTGTTCATTGGTGTGTTTCAGTTGTGGATTTTGTGTTGGCCAGTCCACACCAGACTTGGTAAACCACTTTTTATGGACCTTGCTTTGTGCACAGGGACATTGTTATGCTGGAACAAAACTGTTGCCACAATGTTGGAAGCACACAATTGTCTAGAATAGTATTGTATGAGGGTACATTAAGATTTGTCTTCTCTGGAATTAAAGGGCCAAGCCAAACCTATTAATTTGAAGGGGAAGTCCACATATTATTCTGGAGTTAATCTTCACGAAAAACTTGAGATCGTAGGTTTTACATAGAGGGTGATCAGGTTTTACTTGTGTTTAAGCAACTGAACATGTTTTTGTGGCCTTGTCTATTTATATATATATTTGTATCAGAAGGGAACGCTACTGACTTATATATACCCTAAATTAGGGGTTTTCAGCTCTGGCCCTCAGGTCCACTTTCCTGCAGTTCTAGCTCCAACCCTAATCAAACACACCTGAACAAGTATTTAACTAATATTGGAGGCTGCATCCAAAATCGCATACTTGAGAAAGCACTTATTTTGAATAAGTAATTACTCCACAACCGCTAACCCAGGTGAAAAAAAAAGTACACTTCTAAAATGTACTTAAAGTGCTCTGTTTTTGCACACTAATTTTGTACTTTATTATACTAAAAATTATTCTTTAGTACTTCTTAAAATAATCTTAAGAACATCTAAGTGTACTCAACTGTGCTATTTTGAGACACCATTAAATATTAACTAAAATGTGCTTTTAAAGGTGCCATTGAATTGAAAATTGAATTTACCTCGACATAGTTAAATAACAAGAGTTCAGTACATGGAAATGACATACAGTGAGTCTCAAACTCCATTGTTTCCTCCTTCTTATATAAATCTCATTTGTTTAAAAGACCTCCGAAGAACAGGCGAATCTCAACATAACACCGACTGTTACGTAACAGTCGGGATCATTAATATGTACACCCCCAATATTTGCATATGCCAGCCCATGATCGAGGCATTAGACAAGGGCAGCCAGTATTAACGTCTGGATCTGCACTGCTGAATAATCAGACTAGGTAAGCAAGCAAGAACAACAGCGAAAAATGGCAGATGGAGCGTTAATAACTGACATGATCCATGATAACATGATATTTTTAGTGATATTTTTAAATTGTGTCTCTAAATGTTTCGTTAGCATGTTGCTAATGTATTGTTAAATGTGGTTAAAGTTACCATCGTTTCTTACTGTATTCACAGAGACAAGAGCCATCGCTATTTTCATTATTTAACACTTGAAGTCTGTATAATGCATAAACACAACTTTCACATTCTTTATAAATCTCCCCAACAGTGTAGCATTAGCCATTAGCCACGGAGCTCCATCAAACTCATTCAGAATCAAATGAATACCATACTTACGCGATTAGACATGCTGCATGACGAACACTTTGTAAAGATCCATTTTGAGGGTTATATTAGCTGTGTGAACTTTGTTTATGCAATGATAAGAGTCGAGAGCTTGGGAGGGGGCGGAGAGTGCGAGCAATTAAAGGGGCCGCAGCCTGAATCGGCGCATTTCTAATTATGCCTCAAAATAGGCAGTTATAAAATTAATTTAAAAAAAATCTATGGGATATTTTGAGCTGCAACTTCACAGACACATTCAGGGGACACCTTAGACTTCTATTACATCTTGTAAAAAAATGTTCAATTGCACCTTTAACATACTATCTCTGTATGTATTTAGTTACCACTTGTTATAAGTGGAAACTAAATACATTTTTTAAATACAGAGACAGTATATTAAAAGAACATTTTACATCTCAGATCACTCCATCGTCTGTGAGATTTTTTCTTTTTTTGTAAAAATTTTTAAAGCAGAATGCTAAATAAATTAGAACCACCCATTTCATCAGCAAAATAAACTATTTAGGTATCATTAATGTCCATAGCACAAAAATAAAGGTATATGATGAGCGACACAGCAAAATGTAATAAGTGTTAGGACCTCATTGCTGAGAAGTATAATCTGCACAGGAATGGAAAAAGGTGATGGACAGAGAGACAGAGAGAGAAACTGACAGACTGAGATGGACAAAGAACCTGATGAGCTGCTGATTGGTTTCTGCTCTCAGTTATACCCAATCAGACCCCTCTAATCACACCGCACATGTCCTTCCTGGCAGCAGGGGACCGCGGGGAGACCTTCACCGTGGCAAACACGCTGTCTGCTCCCATCCACCACCTACGCTTCACTTGCTTGTTATTTGATGTGAAATGGAATTAAAGCTGGGCCGTATTACCCCCAAACAGTAATTATCACAGAATTTCCCTTGTGACATCCCTCAGTTCACACACTTTTATTCCCTTATCAACACAAGGTGAGAGACATACTGACAGCCAAGGTCAATACAGACATGCCTTCAGTGACCCGGAGAAGACACTGCATATACTAATGCTGTTTAAACACAAAGAGAATGAGATACTGGGGCGATGTATGTATTTATTTTTCTATGTAGGTATTTGGATCGTGTCAAAACATTTTGGGCTGCTCTGTCAACATGTCAGTGTCCAAAAAAAATTGACAGTTTAAGCAAACATTCCACAATCAAATTGAGATGGCGTGACTACGTTTTGTGTAAATGCATAGTAGTGTTTTTATAGGGTACAGCACAAATGCTAATTTTTCTGCTTGTCATGTTTTTGGATTATTAGCCTGCAATCATCCATTATAATATGATATATGTTTTTAGGTTATTAGTCTATAATTCTCCATTTTAGTTTCAAAATTTATGTGCTTAATGCATTGCAAAACAAACCGAATGTGTACACAGTCGAACATACTTCGGGGAAATCGGAGGAGGTTTGGTTGGTGGACAGCAGCCAGTTTGTATTTCTTCCTTTTAAACTTCGTTCACATACACAGTTTGGGCATTTGTAGTGCAGCAAGAAGCACACAGATGATTTTCAATACATCTTTCCTGAAACAGGACATTATTGTTGAAGTCAGATTTACCGCCTGTCGTGTATAAGGCCGTGATTTGATTAAAAAGTAATATCTGAATCTTCACTCATGGGGCTGAAAGCAAGAGTATTATCTTGTCATTGACAGGATTAGTCTTGATGGAGAATGGCTGTACATGTAATAACGGGCAGATCTATCATCTACAGTATCCCTTTGCTTGTGTTTCTCTGTGTGGGGGAAGATGATGGGGGTTACAAATAACTTGTGTAAATGTTATAGTAACATTTGTCTTCCACTTGCTCTGTCATCGGAGCTCATGAACTGAGCTTTATGTTCTTAACATATTACAGTTATTTTAGCTTGCACCATCCTGGAAAAATGAGTCATATTTTGCCTCAAAATCAAAAGAAAGAAATTATTATCAGTATTTTAATGCATCTAGTCATTTTACTTTGTATAATTGTCGCTGTTTTATTGTTTTATAATGTTTCCTGGGGTGCACTTATAATGTTAGTATGCTTTTTACATCAAAAATTGTCATAATTTACAAATAAAAGACATTTTTCCTACCCTGATTTTAGTCCTCTTTGAACGCTCTGTTTTAAGGGGTGTGTCTGCTGTGAGACTTCAGTTTAAACGCCCACTGCTGTGATTGGCTAACATCTTTGCAAATGAAATAGCTAAGTATTACATGTTTAACTCTCTGGAAAACTTTTAGCATGTTTTTACTATTACAGCTCTCAAGGTTAACTAATTGTGAAAAGTGTTGATTATAGCATTACATTTAGATCTATGGCATTATATTTAGATTGTGGCATAAAAGGTTGCAGTGATGAACATTATATTCGATCACAGACATCTTGTTGAGCACATGAAAGCAGTGATATCATCATTGCAACTCAATTTCTGCACACTAACAAATGCTTTCATCATAACTAACAGTGCAAACGTGGTAGAACTAAGAGATTCGTTGTCCAGAACTCATTCACTGAAAAACTTGCGCTGTTTGATTGACAGCTCCAGCGATTGTAAAGGGAACATTCTTTGATCGCTTTATATATATAATTTAATCACCGTTTAAATAACAGTTGACCGTTTAGTCACTAGTTTGATTTACTGACACATAGACAAAGAACATCTGACTGTAAATGAATTAACACAGTTACTTGCATGTTGTTGCATTACTGTTGAGTCCATATCATAAAAGTCTGTTTGCAAAGCCTGTGCTGAAATGCAATTGATTTTCCAAAGAATCTACAGTGAAATGTACCGAATACAAATAATTAATGCTCAACTGAGACATTCACATTGTTGAAAATAATCATAATCCTAGCATTAAGATCCTTTGAAAGGTAGTGTTATTTTTAGTCCTGTTGTAACGCTCTTCTCTCCTCCTCATCTCACCAAGTGGTATTCACTGCAAGTCTATGAGTCTATGATGGCCAGCTCCTCCTCTCTGGACGTCCAGTGGGGTGGAGAGATAGAGTTGTGGGTAGGGTTAGGGTAGGATTAGGTTGTGGTTGTACATTTGCTCCTCCTCGCTGGACGTTAGCTCGCCCTCGCTAGAGCTCCACCGATTTGCTCTGCAGTAAGCACCTTCTCCATCTCACTAACACGACAGTGGGTGGGACTAACGTTGCAATGATAAAGTAGGCATTGATTTCTTCTGTGGAGGCAGTGTTTCAACTGTACATAGGCACATTCCAGGATCAGTTGTTCAATAAAAGATGTTATTTGACTAACAAGAAAGTTTTCACTTCTGAAACTTACAGGATGTTCTTATAGATGACCTCTTTTATATATCAAAAGCTCAAGGTTCAAAAAGTTGATTTCTCAATTCATGACCCCTTTAAATCAGCATAAGTCAGTACAACAAATAATGTACATTAATCATTTCTTCTTAAATTTTTTTTATTGTATTTTATGACCTAGGCATAATCATGTTCATAGGTTTTGTTAGATTCAACCATCTGCTGCATACTTGAAAGCAAAAATTTGATATCGATGTGGTCAAAAACATCAATAATATAGGGCAAAAACATCTTGTGACTGACATTATCTTTTATTTAGGTGGAAAAACTTTTTAAACTTTTAAACATAGGCCATTATATACAGGCGAGATTCCTGTAGTGATTTTAATGGTGTGCTGCTTACCTCTCAGGAGTGACGGAGCCTCTCGAAGGATTGCAGCTCAGCAGGACGTACTGTGGAAGAGACTTTGGCGATTAATCACTTCCCTTTGGATGTGCTGTTTTGCTGAAACCCATTTCCTCTGGCCCTAAAAATCAGTGTGAGGAGCCAGTTTAAAGCCCACTGGGGAGGAAGGACAAACTTTGAGCTGTTGCTTTTGGCCCCTCAGGTTTATGTGGCTAGTAAAAATGTAGTGGCACCAGAAAGTGGCACCAGAGGGTGGTTTTGGTGTTTAGATTAACAAAAAGCTAAGTCTAAATGTAGAATGTGGTATTATAGCTTTTCAGCTTTTATGAAAATGGTGTCAGTCCATTTTAGAAAATGGCTATCACCCTCTGGATATGGAAACTGGCACTGCATTTTGCACTACAATTAAAGCTCATCAAATTCAGTCAACTTGTATCTAGTTTGTTTACATGATCCATCAGTACTGTGAATATGTCAAGGGGTCTAACTCATGACCCTCACATTGCTCTCTGGGGTTTCAGATTGGTCTGGACGTTTGTTTAAGAATTCCATTTAACCCTGCAGCAAACAATCTTGTTCCTCCGTGAAAGGTGATGTCAGTTGTGATCAGTGGATGTCTACCTTGTCCTCCCCAGAGAGCAACAAATCCATTCTATTTGCAAACTTCTCTCATTGTTTCTCTCTCCCCTCTTGGTAGGTACAGCAAGAATCCAAACTTGAGACCTTACGCAAACAAGCATCGGAGGCCAATGCAATCACAACCGAAGGCAGGGCAGTGTCAAAGATCAGCAGAAACATGTGAGACCCATTTGGTGGAAAATAAGATTTTAGATGGGAAGGCGTGAAGATTGTACTGATTGTCAGCACAACGGGACAGAGGTACTGACTTTGAGATTGGTGTGAGGTATATAGTGGAGTAAATGCTTGAATGCACATCTTAAAGGTGCCGTAGAATTAAAAATTGAATTTATCTTGGCATAGTTGAATAAAAAGAGTTGAGTACATGGAAATGACATACAGTGAGTCTCAAACTCCATTGTTTCCTCCTTCTTATATAAATCTCATTTTTATTAAAAGACCTCCGAAGAACAGGCGAATCTCAACATAACACCTACTGTTACATAACAGTCGGGGTGTACGCCCCCAATATTTGCATATGCCAGCTCATGTTCAAGGCATTACACAAGGGCAGCCAGTATTAACGTCTGGATGTGCACAGCTGAATCATCAGACTAGGTAAGCAAGCAAGAACAACAGTGAAAAATGGCAGATGGAGCAATAATAACTGACATGATCCATGATTACATGATATTTTTAGTGATATTTGTAAACTGCCTTTCTAAATGTTTTGTTAGCATGTTGCTAATGTACTGTTAAATGTGGTTAAAGTTACCATCGTTTCTTACTGTATTCACGGAGACAAGACTGTCGTTATTTTCATTATTAAACACTTGCGGTCTGTATAATGCATAAACACAACTTCATTCTTTATAAATCTCTTCAACAGTGTAGCATTAGCTGTTAGCCACGGAGCACAGCCTCAAAATGATTCAGAATCAAATGTAAACATCCAAATAAATACAATACTCACATAATCCGACGCATGCATGCAGTATGCATGACGAACACTTTGTAAAGATCCATTTGAGGGTTATATTAGCTGTGTAAACTTTGTTTATGCAATGATAGACTCGAGAGCTCGGGAGGGGGTGGGGAGCGCGCGATTTAAAGGATCCGCAACCTGAATCGGCGCATTTCTAATGATGCCCCAAAATAGGCAGTTAAAAAAATTAATTAAAAAAAATCTATGGGGTATTTTAAGCTGAAACTTCGCAGACACATTCAGGGGACACCTTAGACTTATATTACATCTTGTAAAAAAATGTTCGATGGCACCTTTAAGTATCATAGTCTGCATTTTAAGAACATGCAGAATTTTTGGAATAATGCATGGGATGCTTAAGAACATATTCGGGTCGTCTTTCACCCCAAATTCAAAATAAAAACTGGTATTAAACATACTGTAAATAAACATTTAAATACTAAATAAATTCTTTACTTGTGTAAAGAAAATGTAAGCCTAATTTTAGAACTATTATAACTTTGTTTTTGCACCCCCCCCCCCCCCATTTTTATTACAGTAATGTGAAAAATCCCATTCTCATTTCTGTAATGCAAACTAAGTAATACTTAATAAATAAAGAGAGTTTTATTATTCAGATTATAGAGAATAAAACTGATCAAAATTTTTGATGCAAAAATGCTAATCCATTTTATTTCTTTTTATTTTTTAGAGATACAATATATAATACAATTATATAATTTTTTTGTAAATGAATATCAAATACATGAGGTAGTGTAGCCATTTGCTAACAGTAGATGTTGCCACATCTACTGCCTTCCTCTATGAAGTTGTACTGTGTTATGTCGTTAGCTCATAGGAATTTCAAAGAGTTTAGCTATGGGCATAAACATTGTGCACATCTTTGAGATTCCCATAAACAGATTATTTTTGGCTGTACTTGACTTTTGACTCCTCTGCTCTGGATGTGCCTCAAACGGCATAACAAGATAGAGGTTGCGGTCAAGTGCTGTGAAGTTGTCGCTCTTTTGAAGACTGGTGGACATGAACTGTAAGACTGCAGAGGTCAATGAAATCAAATCTTCATGAGTGAGAGTCACTAAAGGGACATCAAAGAGAATCGAAACAGCATGTCTAGCATGAAAGATGTAGCCGCTGTAGTGTACGGTTTCCATCTGTTAACATGCTAATAAAGATAACAAATAAATAACACTTGATTATGTATCATTGATCATCTTAAATTAAGTTACATGGCCTAGCTTATGAAGAGACAGCATAACTAAAGTCGAGATGAGGTTCTTTGGGAATCAAAGATATATGATCTATGTCTCTTGGTGTGTGTGCATGTCATGAGAAAAGTCAGTGAAGTTGATTGATTCTGACTGAGGTCCCGTTGTGACATGATGTCTTCTACCACACATGTGCTTGGGATTTAAAAGCACTTAAACCCGTGTTTCCCTCCAAGTGTAGGCAATGATCATATTTCTGTCTCATCTCTCCTGTCTCATCTAATCAGTCTCACTTTGTACTCTTCAACCTTACTTTGCCAATGGGGAACAAAGTCCACCAACAAAAGATGCACTTTTAAGCAGAAACTGATTCCCTTAAGGTTGAAACCAAACCCTGTTTTCTCATTAATCCTTCCGGGGTCACGCATCAACTTGAGCAACCATGGAAACACAAACCAGACACTATGATTGACAGTGCAGGGGCAAAGATCAGGGGGCACATCCTTTGTGGTCAGTGGAAGCCATTGACAGACCTTCGCACCACTAATATTTGCTAGCCGATGTAGTTTGGTGAAAGGAAGTTCTCCATATGGTGGAGGAAATGAGTGGACAACCAAGTGGCTATGAAAAGGAAGCTCGTTTGCTGCTCGCTTTCAAATCATATGGTGTGTTTAGTCTGTATGGAGTAACATCCAGCATTTAGAAGCATCAGCCTCAAATATTTTAGCAGATGTGGTCTAATGTTATATTTCGGGAAGAACTCTTGTGAGAAAGAAATATGGTTTTACAAAGAAATATAAAACGTTTCTGCTTTTTGAATTCTTAAATCTCTACTAATGTATCTCAATACTTTATTTGGGTCTTTGTCTGTGATATTCCACAATTTAAAGAAATAGTTCACCCTACTATGAAAGTGAAAAGGAATCCAGGCTGTCAAGCTCAATATTTAAACAAATAAAAGTATAAAATAATAATAATTCCAAGTCTTTTGACAGCCATAGACTACTATTACTTCTATCTTGGTTTGATGAACAGATACTTAACCCAGAAACTTTATTTAAGTCATTTTTGGCTGAAAAATGTGCCGTTTGCTGTCAGCTCAATAACTTTGTAAATTTGATGTGACCAATTTCGTGTTATGTGACTGATAACATGAGAAACTTGAATATTCAAATTTGCATTTTTTAGGTAAACTATTCTTTAAGACTGCAGTTTGAATTAGCATTCCTTTTCACCTCTCATATTCTGTTTTTAGAGGCAGGGACATCGAAGCAGAGGTCTGAGGCTCGTAGAGGCAAAAATCCAAAGGAAACCGAGCCCAGTGAGAAGGAGAAGGTGATAAAGGGTTTGAGTGCAATAGGAAACCCATCAAAATAACAAAACTATGAGGATGGCAGGTGAGAATTTTGTGATGACACAGTCTTGTTGCTCTCAAATTCTCAAATTTCAGTATTATTTGAGACTGACAGTCATGCCCATTGTTTCCCAGGCTGTAAATACCTTCACCTTCAACAAGAATGTACTCTGGAGCATTGATGAATCCAAGAACTAGGATGACTGAGGGTTGGAATAGCTTGACAGTCTGCCAACCGTTAAGGTTTACATAAACTCTCTGCCTGCACAAAATCAGGTCCATGTTGTTAAAAACACTTTTTTTACTTGCAAAATTCTAAATCACCTTATCACTTGAAGCTCCAAGTAAATTCAGTGAAGTGGCGTAGAGCTGTCTGTGTGTGTGCGTGTATGTGTTAGAAGAAAAACATGTGGCCTATAGAGCACACATGATCCTTAGAGGAAGGTGAGGAGACGTTTTGAATAGTTCCTGACCAGATGGATGTTCTTAAGGTCATCTGGACATGTGAGAGTTGATGGACCATGAATCCTCTTGTGCCAAACATTCGGAAGTTTATTCAGCAAGATTGGACCCATTATGCAAGCTCACTTTTTTTTTTGTCCAGATTGAGACAGATCGAGCTCAAAATAATTTTATAGAGATCTACTGTGTAAATTGGCCTCAGAGGATATTATTGCAAACATTGTTATTCATGCTGTTTCAGCGGTGGTGTGAAATAGATATAAATATAGCAGACAGATTGCTATGTTCTGACTGTCAAGCATTTTGCTTTAGTTCTATTCCAATCATTAATTTCTCCCTTGCTATCCTATAATTTTGACTGATAGTTATTTAGACAGGAGACATTTTTGTCTAACAAGTTGGTCATAGCAGCAACTTTTTGCCCACACTTGAGACTTTAAAAAAAGAAATTACTTATCATATATTAGTAGCAGATACAGAACAATCATCAACTGTCCAAGCAATTTTTGCAATATGATCCGCAAGGCCACTGCTGGGTGACAGTGATTGGACCATGGCCTGAGTGTGAAAGTTTTCTGTGAGTCAGGACTGTGATTATCTTTATTTTTAGGGGTGTTCTGGCATCATAACTGGCCAAGGCTGCTGTACTTACTGTTGGAAACATTTCAGGGCTACACAGATCCTATTTTAGAGGACATTCAATACCTGACTGTTTTTCCAATGACTTCTGGGAAAGACTCTTTGAATTTATAGAGATTTTCAGCTTCTTATTTAAAACAGGCCGAACTCTGATGCAATTTCTCACTGAAATTTAAATAAATTATCAAGCACATCTCTTAAAGGGACAGTCCACCCCAAAAATTAAAGCTCTTTCATTATTTACTCATCCTTTCTTTTGTCTGTGAAACAAAAGATGTTTTGAAAAATGTTCACACTGCTCTTTTCTGTACAATGAAAGGTAAATTGGAACCAGGGGCTGTCAAACTCCAAAAAAGGACAAAAAAAGCATAATAATTTTTTTTCTATATTACATATTGACTATATTTTGAAGACATATGATTGTGTGAGGAATGGATGAAATTAAGATGTTCACAAAAATCTTTTTTTTTTTTTTTTTTTTTTTTTTTTACAGTTGTGATCACAATTCACTTGTATAGAATGTATAGAAAACAGCAGCTTGGACATACAAGTCATACGGATTTCAAATGACATGCGGGTGAGTAAATTATGACAAAATGTTAGGTAAATTATTATTAATTTGCATATGGATATTAAATTATTTAAATGATTAAATAATTAATAGTTGGATCCTTAATGTTTCTGTATTACTATTTTAGCTCAATACTACAATGTGTGCTAGAAGAACTATGTTAATAATAAATCTCAGACATTAATAATGCCAAATAAATTTTGAAAGCAGGAGTCTTTTGAAATTGAGGTCTTGAATGGGTCCGTTAACCAGTATTTACTCTTCACCCATCATGCACTCTTCATTAAAATACTCATCCCTCTGTCTCTATGGTAACACAATTCTCTGAGATGCTGCTTAGAGAGTGTGAGATGGAGTGTGTTTGTATATGTGTATTTCTTTGTGTGTGTGTGTTAATTGTACTTGTGCTCATGTTCTGAATGTCTGTGACAGATTATCACAGATGGAACATGTTGGACGTCACCTTAAGCAAGCCTGAAGCATTTCCTTTACCATAACACTCACTCTTGGCTGTTTCAATGAATAATTCATCACAGACAGGTGAGACTTGCCCTTCTCTTCATCTCTTCAGCCCTTCTTTTCTTTGAGCTGTGAATACAAGACAAGAAGTTCTCATTGGGGTTTCATGTATTCAGGGAAACCTCACGTTGGTTACATTTAGTTATGATACCCTTTATGTGGCAGTCATGTATGAACTGATGATCGATGGTGTCTTTACAAGGTAAAGCCGTAATGACAGAAAAAAATATCATGCCCACATTTAAACATTCAGCTATGAATAAACCAATGCTTATCCTTAATGTCCATTGGCCACATCAGTGGGTAGTCAGCACATTAAAACCATAAAAGCACTTAGTAATGGGAATAATTGAAAGTCTGCAAGCTGTGCTAAGCAATAACAGCTTTTGTATGTGTGTTTGTGTGTGTGGGGTCTGTAGTGTGGCAAAGCTCGTTTTGTTCAGTGTGACCAGTCTTAACAAGCATGGCAGACCCTGATGGACACTACAATCTCATAAACATGGTTTAGCAGAGGTCAAAACTCAAAAGAATTCACATATTTGAAAGGATCAGAAACAGCTGTTGAAAACAAAAATGAAAATAGGCACATTTCTGAAATAATATTCCCTCATATTGTTTATCAGGAGCTATTTGGTCAGTTATTTGGTTTTTACGTGCACTTATGCAAATTTTATGGGTAATTCTCACATGTAAATTTGTATAAATTTGCTTTATGGTTTGTCCAGATTATTCTAAATAAAGGAGCATATGTGGTTAGTTATTAGCATAATTCACACCCAAACCCTTATCTCCATATAAGGAATTTACGCACTACCATTCCTGCCATTCATCGCTGCAAACATATCCTTACGCTATTCAAAGATGTGCTCTTGTGCCACTTTTCCACCATCGGGTCAAACCATTCTCATTGCTTAACCGTTCCATTCTGTGCCAATCTGAAGAACCCCCTTGGTAACGCTGAAGTTTACAGACTGTATAAGATGTAAATAGCGACCCCTGTTATGGAGGATGATCAGATATTTCTTTTAATTTTACTATTATTATTAAATTGTGTTATTTTGCTTAAATAGCATGCTTGGACAGCTACAGAGAAACTGACTGCCAGGCAACAGTCAAATGACCAATCCTGACTGGTGACGTCTACCAGCATGGTAGAATGAATTCCGGGCCGAGAACGGTTTGTAATCATGCTGTGCTGAACCAAGTTCAAGTGGAAATATATCTGAAACCATTTCCTTACCATTCTTAGAACCATTTGGCCCGATGGTGGAAAAGTGGCTTTGCTTGTGTGGAAAAAAACTTTGTGTAAAGCCAAGTAGGCAATCCTCAATTGAAACAAAATAAACACTTTTTAATATAGGGCTAGAATGTACGGGATTGTGTTTTAGTCATTAGTGAGCTTTTTTTATGCAGATTCTGTCCCGAATAGAGTTATAACGCACATCATTTTTGTCACTCTATAATAAGTTAGACATTGTAGGGTCACTTAATTGTTCCATTTGTTTTTGTGCTAATGAAATGAGTAAATGCATGCTCACATTTAGTTTAGAATGATCTACAGTAACCATCATCTTCACACAGCGCACATAATACCTCTGCACTTACTCCTTCTCTCAACATGGAGAGCGGTGTCAGTCAATGAATGTTTTACTTGGAAAAAAAAAAACGTAATCTGATTACGTAACTATTGTTGTTGTTGTTTTGTAACTGTTGATATTTTTAGTTATTGAATTCAGCAGGTCAGTTTTTTTTTTCCCCCATGGATGAAAGATTACAAAGATTTGCCATTTTATATTGTCAAACTATCCAAAGTCATTTTCCACAAGCTGTTATAATGCTGCTTTATGTTCAGAATGTGCTTTGCTGCTGTGGATAAAATCGTGTTAACTGGTCCCAGTTGGGTCACAGGCATTAACACATGCAGGTGCACATATGTTCAATACCAGCCATCGGCACAGACCTGTCAACTCCCTCTCAGGCTGAGGTTTAAACCTTCTGGTGCTGCATTAATATTGAAAGGACCCCCCTCTGCAGTTGGTCACATGCTAAACTCCTCAGATATAAAGCCAAAGGGCGAGATGCCCCACTGCCCAATCAATCCCCTCACACTTTCCCGTATAGTGCAGATTAGGGCACCAAGGCTGATGTGGTGGCTGTGGCTCCATCACGACAGCAGGGTAGTTTTCCTCTGAGGAGCAATCAGTCATCTGCCATCAGCTGGGCTCAAATTGTCAAAAATCTCAGTGAAATAATCTGAGCTAAAATAAAAACAAATATATCACAGGATTATATTTTAGGTTCACTGCAATTAGCTGTTTATGAACTGTTATCTATAGTAGTGGCGACCGCCATCCATTATTGTCCCTATACTTTATGTTGTTGGTAATGTTACAAAACTTGGTAACACTCTATTTTAAGGTGATGAAGTTCCTAATAACTAATAAGTTCCTCATATAGTAATAACGTATTATAGTAAATTTTGTATAAATTATGCACCTTAAAATAAAGTGTAACCAACTTTTACTAGGAAGTTTTTTGCAGATCTCGAACAACCATTTATATTGCTTTCACACACTTTGCCACTTATTTGCTAAATTGATTGATCGATCAACAAGTGTAGTTGTCTCAGCTCCATTTAACACATTTTATTCACCACAATTTTTTATATCCATTTGCATGCAGATTTTTTAAGCCAACACAGAAAATCTGGGGAAAATATCTGCCTGTTCCATATGGTTTTGACTGTAAACTATGTATGAAATTAAGCCTTTAATTATAACATTGATTGTGTTTACAAGTATCAAGAATCAGCTCATTATGAAAACCTGTCAACATAAGTCAAAATTAATTTTGAAATTGACATGGTTTTTCTCTGGTTTTGACATAAAAACAAACACATATGCACACAAGATGTGCACATGTTGAATAAAGCCATCTGAATGTCTGTAAAGGAGAGTGATTTTGGGGAAGTGGACAACAATCCGGAAATGGATTTAAACTATTTATGGCTTTTACCTGATAAAAAAAAGTTTAAGATGTTTACATGACCTTATGTTGTTGGGATATTAAGCATAATCGGTATAAGATCATACATGTAAACACACTCATTGAAATGTTGGGAGGATGTTCCTACTTTTAAGATCCCACATCTGTGCTTTGTTTCTCAACCATCCATGTCGCAGATGGTCAGATGGCTGTATTCCTGGCCAGACAAATGTTTCATAACACCTTTTTTAGGCTATGGTATGTATAATGTATATTGCCATGCTGCTAATGGGGCAGAAGTCTGCTATGACGCTAGTGAGGGCTAATGGGAGTTGACAGCAGAGAGCTGCCTGATGTCCTCAGTGGCCAAGAGCAGTCGGCTCACATTTACACTGATGACAGCTGATTAGAGGAGCACCAACCTCTGACTGACAGAGAAACATAGAGAAAGAGGGAGAGAGACATCGATAGTTCTTTGATTTCTTCATGAGTGACTCATTTTCATGTTGGAGAATCAGTTTTAATCAACACTTCGGCGCTGCATGTTCCTCTTTGCAGTTTGAAGTCGGTGGAAAAATAACCGCAAGCTACATAGTGCATGTGGAATGAGCACAAATATTTTTATTCATCTTTTTTTTCTTCTTTTTTTTTATCATGGTCTTTAAGCTCAAACTCAGTATTTGCACTTAATTACTTCAGGCTGTAAATGAATTAGTCTTAATCATGGCAGTTATTTCACTGAATTGTAATTATGGTGTCTTTTACAGATAAAAGCTTGTTTGATGTGGATAAAACAAACCTTACTTTACTCACAACCCTCTCTCATTTAACACACACACACACACACACACACACACACACACACACACACACACACACACACACACACACACACACACACACACACACACACACACACACACACACACACACACACACACACACACTTCTAAACGTCTTTTATCAGCTTCAGTTCATAGCCAGGTCCTATCAGTGTTTCATATTTCCCATAGTGCTATTTAAGACCTGACAGAATAAAATCCCCCAGGCCCTGAGCAGAGGTATCTGACATGCACACACACACACACACACACACACACACACACACACACACACACACACACACACATATATACATACACACAATAGTTAAAGAGGTATACGAAGGCTTTGCACTGCACAGACTAGAGCAAATGGCTCAGTGCCACGATCAAACAGAATAATTCTAAAGAAAGAAAATTAAGAACATACAGAGAATAGTTAAGATAGTCTTGTGTTTTTTGTTCCTGTACATGCTCATATAAGTTATCAGGAGAGTCTGAACTAAGGCTAAAAAAACATATTCAGGATTGGGGGGACCATATGCAATAACTTATTTAATATGGGCAAAAATCCTATTATCGAATGGGATACATCACCCTCAATGTCTGTGGTGATTATAGTATTGGTTTATAGCCCATCTTCATGGGTGATACAGGCACTATGAGAAGGAGGTGTCACTCAAAAATGGGCTACTGAATCCCTTCACAAAGGTTTCTTCTGAAAAGCCATTAGCATAGGATACATATGATGGTTACTTTAAATAATTTTGCCATTTATGATTATGTGATCCTAGGTGGCGCCTCTTCAAGATTCATTTTGAAACTTAATATTGAAACTTAATACTAATACACTATATTGCCAAAAGTATTGGGACACCCCTCCAAATTATTGAATTCAGGTGTTCCAATCACTTCCATGGCCACAGATGTATAAATTTGAGCTCCAAACTGCTTCTACAAACATTTGTGAAAGAATGGGTCGCTCTTAGGAGCTCAGTGAAGTAAAGTGTGGTACCGTGATATGTTGCCACCTGTGCAATAAGTCCATTCGTGAAATTTCCTCACTACTAAATATTCCACAGTCAACTGTTAGTGGTATTATAACAAAGTAGAAGCAATTGGGAATAACAGCAACTCAGCCACGAAGTGGTAGGCCACATAAAATGGGGCGGGGTCAGCGCATGCTGAGGCACACAGTATGCAGAAGTCATCAACTTTCTGCAAAGTTAATAGCTACAGACCTCAAAACTCTGTGTGGCCTTCAGATTAGCTCAAGAACAGTGCTTAGAGAGCTTCATGGAATGGGTTTCCATGGCCGAGCAGCTACATCGAAGCCTTACATTACTGAATGCAATGCAAAGCGTCGGATGCAGTGGTGTAAAGCACGCCGCCACTGGACTCTAGAGCAGTGTAGACATGTTCTCTTGAGTGATGAATCACGCTTCCCTGTCTGGCAATCTGATGGACAAGTCAAGTTTGGTGGTTGCCAGGAGAACGGTACTTGCCTGACTGCATTGTGCCAAGTGTAAAGTTATGGTGTGGGGTTGTTTTTCCGAGGTTGGGCTTGACCCTTTAGTTCCATTGAAAGGAACTCTTAATGTTTCAGCATACCAAGACATTTTGGACAATTTCATGCTCTCAACTTTGGCCCCTTCCTGTTCCAACACAACTGCGCACCAGTGCATAAAGCAAGGTCCATAAAGACATGGATGAGTGAGTTTGGTGTGGAGGAACTTGACTGGCCTGCACAGAGTCCTGACCTCAGCCCCATAGAACACCTTGGGGATGAATTAGAGTGGAGACTGCGAGCCAGGCCTTCTCATCCAACATCAGTGCCTGACCTCACAAATGCGCTTCTAAAAGAATGGTCAAAATTTCAATAAGCACACTCCTAAACCTTGTGGACAGCCTTTCTAGAAGAGTTGAAGCTGTTATAGCTGCAAAGGGTGGGCCAACTCTATATTAAACCCTATGGATTAAGAATGGGATGTCATTAAACTTTTGGCAATATAGTGTATTTCTCAAATATTTTTAATTTGTTTATTTTTAATAAACACAACTGGCAACACTTAAAGTGAAATGAGACGCAACAAGGCAATATTTGACCATGTGATCCTAGGTGGCCCATGCTCAAGATTCTTTTTGAAAATTGAGGTCATTATTTTTTAACTTTAACTCCAATTGCATTAATCTCATGCACTCAAGGACTATTAGTATATAATATATTTTTTTTTACTTATTTTAATGTTGTTTGTTTTGTTTTTATCAAGGACTAAATCCTAAATAAAGGCTAATTGAATAAATTTGGCAGTATTCTACTTTGTAGTTTTTCAGAACTTGAAACTATCTTGAAGGGATAATCCAGCCAAAAATTTAAATTCTATCATTTACTCACCCTCATGTCATTTCAAACCTGCATAGCTTTATTTAAAAAAGTTATTGCGAAGAATGTCTGGTATTCCAAACAACATTTGTAGCTAGTTGACTTCCATTGTATGGGAAAAAAAAAGTTTCTCAAAATATTCGTTTATGTTCCACAGAAGAAAGAAGGACACTCTTTTGGAATGCCATGAGGGTGAATAAATGATGACAGAATTTTCATTTTTGGCTGAACTATATCTTTAAATTTTAGTTTTTTTTTGCAGCATTATCAAGTTAACATTCCAATTCAGAGAGAGAGAGAGGCGAGTGTTTGAAGGTGAGTAGGAAGGTAAGACAAGCATGAACATTGAGAACGTGTGAAGCGAGAAATGCACCTCACGCATCAGCTAATGCCAAATTAAAGGTGTAAATTAAACTTCTAGCTGTAAAACACTGAAGAGCACTTTCTGCTTTGAGAGAACCATGTCAGTTTTGCAGCACAGTGCTTGAACTGAACTCTTAGTTGAGTTTTTGGTGTTCAGATATAAGAAAACCATTTTTGATCAAAGGAAAACAAATTCAAATTCTTTTTGACCTGTGGGAGGTGGATGGTATACCTAGTTTGAATTTGAATTTGTGATTGACATCTTGCTGTCTATCATAGCCTGACCTCCACACCTATTTTAATGAGCTCCATACCATGATGGTTATCACAAATAAAGACCATATGAGTGTATTCAGTCATACGCAGTCATGTTTAAAGAGATACTTCACCCATGTTATTTTAAACCTGTTTGACTGACTTTTTTCTTTTGAGCACAAAAGAAGATATATATTATACACACTACCATTCAAAAGTTTGGGATATATATATATATTATATACAGCTATGGAAAAAATTAAGAGACCACTTAACATTGATTTCTGAACTTGGAGTGGTCTCTTAATTTTTTCCATAGCTGTATATATATATATATATTATACACACTACCATTCAAAAGTTTGGGATTGGTCAAATCTGTAATGTTTTTGCATTTCTTAGGTTCACCAAGGCTGCATTTATTTGATCAAAAATACAATAACAACTGTTATTACTGATTAAAATAAATGTTTTCTGTTTTAATATATTTAAAAATTTTAATTTATTCCTGTGATGGAATCATTGTCTTCAGTGTCACATGATCATTCAGAAATCATTCTAATATGCTGATTTGGTGCTCAAGAAACATTTCTTATTATTGTCAATGTTGAAACAGTTGCTTATTTGTGAAAACCATGATACTTTTTTTTATGATTCTTTGATGTTCAAAAGAACAGCTTTTATTTTATTTATTTATTTTTTTAATGTAACAGCATAACTGTCACTTTTGACAAATTACCTTGTATTTTAAAATAATATTACTGACCCTCAACTTTTTAATGGTAGTATTAAACATTGACTATGAATTGTTATATTAGTGGGCAGGATTTATGAACAATGATTAGTTTTGTGTGTGTTTATAATAACGTCACCTCATCAGTCAAATGCTCATCAGTGTAAAATGCCATGTCTCATTAGTACCTCATTTGTCTGATTGAAAATTAGCATGTCAAGTTGAGAGTGTTTCTCGCCCCCCCAGTAGCGTCTTACCTGTGCTTTATGCAAACACTGTCTTGTGACTCTGTGCTGGTGGACGTATTTAATTTAAGATGCAAACTCAGTTAAAATTAGAATGATCATTATAACTAAATATTTATGATTCAAAGTGGCATTGCTGCCAAGCTTCCCCCTACTTATCAGTGAGAGTAATGAGCAAGAGGTCACATGAGGTTACAGCGCTTGAACTTTTCAGCTCATGCAGCAGAAATGTTGCTCAGGTATGGAGGTTTTAATTGACTCATTTTGGAAAGAGGTCTCCAGGTTAACCATTCGAATCATTTTGTTCCTGCTGAATTTGCTTTTTTGAAGATTATATTATAATATGCCTTGTGAAAAGGACACACATACAATATGCATGCTAGTGCAGAGGTTACACATTTAATTGGAGGGTATGGTCTCTATATGTCTGGGGAAAGGTAAACATGCTTCATATTTTATTATATTGTTTCATAGCATATTATGTCGTTATTGATATATTTTTATCATTTTGTTACAGAAATCTAGAACTTAAAATCTTTTATATCTCATATATGAAATTTTAGCAGTAAACATTCTGATGGCTTCCATTGCTTTGGTTCTCTCAAAAAGGTGCTTTTGATTACATTTAAATTATTGTTAGTACTTACTTTTCAGTTCTTTTTAAATAATTCAAGAATACTTTTACAATACATGAACTTTCCAAGTATGTAAATTGTACTATAAATGGTTTCAGAGCTGATCAGACTATAAATGATGTCCTGGTAACATTTGAATTGATATATTGATATATATATTATTGATATATTTTATATTTAACATTTGGGGGGAAGATGGCAAAGCAGCTTCTTATTCAAAGTAAGGGGGATCAAGTTCAGCAGATTTAATCTGTAAGGGAAACAACCCAGTGTTATTTGGCTTTTAAACAAGAAATATTGCTGCTATAACATACATTTCTTTGACAGGCCTTGCAGTGAGGTTTATATAGATCCATAGCAGTGGAAAGTCAGGCTTGGGTTTTGTTACTTAAGGAGGTTAATGATGTGGAGCACACTGCAACCAATCACAAACATTCCTCAAGGATTAATAAAAGGGCAGCTGTGACATCACTGTAAGATCAGAGCCACATGTTGTGTTTTTTGGCGTTTAATCCGAACCACAGTGAGCTTGCACATGCACCAGATACCTCCTACTGCGCACTGACATCTGGGTAAGATATAGCATGTCTCTTGAAAACATACATCCTATTGGGAATTCCTGGAGCAGATGTGTGAATGTGTGGCTATGCTGGTTATCACATTAAATTACAATGTCATCTAACACTGCTGCCATTCTTATCTACTCACATTTTCTTTCAGGGATTGAGATGCTCCTACTTAAGTCACTTTAAAAGCTTTGACGCATGACATTTTATTTTGAATGTCACCCTTGTGCTGTGGATATCATGCTGATATTTACACATCAGTGTCATGCAAACTTGCTTCTTTGATTATACCTGAACATGCATTGAAGAACCAAGAGGGGAATGAGAGCATCTTTTTGTCTTCAAATATTGTATATTTGTTTACATGTCACCCCTGAAACATTTACGGTATTTATTTAGCATATGCTTTTATCCAAAGTGAGGTGCAAATGTGAAAAACACACACACACAAAAAAATCACATATGAGCAAACTACACAGAATAGTACACGGATAGATCAGAAGTAAAATTGCAGAAGAGAAGAAAAGAGAAATGCCCCCCCACCTCCCACCAAAAAAAGAAAAAAATATTAAATGCACAAATTGGATCAATTGGTCAAAGGAGTGCAAAGAAAATTGCATGACAACCTACTTTATTCTGAGCTTTTATGACATATATGACATGCTTATCCTTATGTCCACAACAGGAAGAAGGATTAACTGTTATTAATTCAGGGGGATTTAAACATGTTCAGATGTAGCTCAGTGATTCAGGGCTTTAGTTGCTCTTGCTGCCCTAAATCAAGGCAACTGTGCAAATGCGAGTATGTCAGCATCTCTGACCATAGACTACTGCACTGATGAGTCATTAAACAGCCTATTCATACATTTCTTAATTTTTCACAATTATTTTATCATGATTGCCACAAAAATATTAAACCTATAATGCCCCTTTTACAAGTAATATAAGTCTCTTGTGTCCCCAGAATGTGTCTGTGAATTTTCAGCTCAAAATACCACACAGATTTTGTGTGTGTCCCTTTAAATGCAAATGAGCTGCTGCTCCCGGCCCACTTTCCATAAGAGGGTGGAGCTTTAACAGCTTGCGCATCAGATGCTCAACAACAACAAAGCTGGAGAATCTCACGCAGCCAAAATGACAATTTTCATTAACTATGTTCAGCTTTACTTTGTTTAAACTGGAGTCGGACACTGATGGAGAGACTCAGGAAGAACTTTTAGAATGCAACTGGATGTTTCTGAACGGTTAGTGGATACATTTATGTAGTTGCTGTGGAGTGGATTCAATTCATCGACTAGCATGTGCCTTCATGATAATCTTTTGTGCAAATCCAGCATTGAATTGACCCTCGTTTGTGAACGTAAAATGACAGCATGGTAACGGCACTCTACTAAAACAACTCTTCCTCCTCTCTAAAGCAGCCCAACATGGCCTCACCCCTTTATTTAATGTTCTCGGGGGCAGGGTTTATGTAAATTTTAGCGTTAGTGATGTCACTAACCCGGGAAGAAGCTTATTGTAGTCTCTACCCGCTGTTTGTTGTAGTCCTTAAACAGCAAATTCTTTAAAATAAAATATCTTTGAACTTTGAGCATCGTAACTATGCAGATGTTCTTTATGCTCTAACAGCAACATTACACTCTGACTAAAGTTAAAAAAGTGAAATCAAAATTAAGTAGCACAACTGTTGAAATTGCTCCTTTTGTGTTACATGAGAGAAACAATGTCATATGGTTTTGGAATGACATGAAAGCAAATAAAAAGATAGTTGTAGCGTACATAGACAGTTCATACAAAGACAAGATAGTTCAACTCTTTTGTATCCAGCAGACTGCAATAATGTATCTTAAGGCTGCGGTGACCCACATCAGTAGTTCCTGCATTTTCCTCCTGCATTTCTCATTGTATTCATCTAATCCCAAGTGAATTAGATCTTGTAAGTCCAGTTCTTGGATCATTCTTTTTTCATCCCCTAAAAAGACCCACACAACCATATTTTTCTTGTTCTGAAACCATCACCTCCACTTCAGTTGAATCCTTCATGTCTTCAGCCCATTTCCTTGGTCACTAGAGCATTGAATTTTGTATATTCAGTACATAGTTCAGATTTGGAGCATGTCTCCGCAGCGTTCACCAGGCTAGTCATCCAAATAGGGGCCGTCTGTGGTTTTCTGGAGCGGCAAGTAAGAGTTTGAGGTGGGTTTTATTCAGCCAACTCTGACAGGATGATGGTTACACAACCTTGCTGGCCGCGGGTTGTGAGGAAAGAGGCTCTTTCAGACGGGGGGCCATTTGAAAATGAAACCATTGTTGTTATTCGTGGGACACCTCAGTTTGTAACAGCCATGATTAGATCCATATGTGACCACTACAGTTAAGCTTAGTTTCAGCCCTGGGAACAAGGAAACCTGGGGCACTCAGTCTGTTGTTACTGTATTTACTGTAAGAGATAGTAGGTCACTTATATCAAAAGCCAGCATGCAAACCACAGACAAAACATTATTAAAATATGACCGTTTTTCTGAGGTGACAAGGCGGAAACATGCATAAGCCTTTAGTTAAACTTTTTCTCTCTCTCTTTTAAAGCAACATTGTGTTAGTTGCATCAATTCAGGATCTGGAAAGGATCAAGCACAAGAGGACTATCATCTTTTAAGCTACTTGTTCCAAAGATTGACAGATTGATCTTTTAGGCAAAGCAGCCTGTCTTTCCATAACTCAAAACAGATTTGATAATGCTAGCCTGCTAAAAAGAATAGATTCATGATGGTTAATGCTGGTTTGGTGCTGTTAACCAACAAAACAAGCATGCTCTTTTTTTCTGGTAAGAACTCAACAAAAATAATGTTTGGAAAATAACAATTATTCAAAATTATTTGAAAAGTCTTTCTGTGGTAATGCTGCTGATTACCAATAAAATAATTTAGATTTTATTTTTAATAATTTTGAGTCATTTCAACAGTTTGTATGCAACAAAACATGCTTACGTTAATTAAATAAAATCAATTAACAATTTCATGAACAATTGAACAAGCATTCAGAACTAACTGGTTAAAATGTAAATTTCTAGTAGAAACACTGAGAAGGTAACAAACCATATCTGCTTTCATGAATATGCAAATGTAAATTAAATAGCCAGCATTGATGTTCAGTGAACTGCTTTGGAAACAGTGTTGCTGAACTAATCTAAACTGTTCGCAAAACACAACGGCTTAATTTGTTTTGAATCCAGCTGGAGATAAAAGCAGCAGCTATTATAGTTGTTTTCAGTTGTATGGAGGGATAGATTCAGAAGAGGTGTAGAATTTTATAGGAAGTCCACTGAAGTCTCTCCTTTGCTGTAGGTATATGACTTGCAGGCAAACACGGCTATCTCTTTCCCATTTAAATGCTAATGAACAGTAGGCTAGAGTCCTTAGAGTGGTGGCGGAGGCTGTGCATTTTTAATGTGTTATCTCAAAGGTAAAAGGTAGCAAATCCTGTGCCGTGACTGAGGGGAGAGTACATGATCAGTCATTACATGCACCAGAGCTGATCTGACCTGTGTGTGTGTGTGTGTTTGTGGTTGTGTGTGAGCTATCATGCTTATTGCTGCAGGCATGCCTTGAAAGAAATTAGGCAAAACAAAGCACAGACATTTATGAACATGATCAAGTGTGTTTGTGTATATAGTCTTTTTGTGTCCATGCATGAATCAACTCTATTAGCTGTAAAATAGGGTTTTGTGTGTGTTACTTTTATTTAATTTTAATAAGATATTTTAATTTAAAAGAGGTCCTATTATGCTTTTTTTTTTTTTTTTTTTTTTTTTTTACAACTATCTTTTGTATGTTATGTTGCTGATTGAGCATGAAAAATGTCTGCAAATTTCCAAAGCACGATGTTCACTCCCCGAAGCGCCTTGTAGTCTTGATTTTTTTCCCGGGAACATACACGTCGCAACATTCCTCATTATGGTAAGGGGCTTGGCATTTCCGAAGCACGCTTGAAGCGGTTGACCATTCACAGCACACTGGCCCAGCAGACCAATTAGAGCACATTTCATTTTTCGGAATGAGGGGCTTCAAAGAGACCGGAACATCTTGGTTACTGTCATAACCCTCGTTCCCTGATGGAGGGAATGAAGATGTTATGTCGACTGACATATGGGATCTCGATTGGGGCTCCCAAGTGAAGACCCCATTTGTCAGTCAACAATGTTAAAGTGATTGACAGAAAGGGAACTAAACATCTAAGCATCAGTTGCCAACTATGGTGGCAAATTCCATTGAATTGTGTTGGTGGACATATTTGGCTTTGTGAAATGCACCCCAGAACTTTACTGAGAGATTGGAAATAGAGGTGCTGCAACAATGTAAAATATGTAAAAAAAGTAGCTTAATGTTTTTTTGTTTGTTTGTTTGTTTGTTTGTTTTTTTGAACATTCAAGCATGAAAACCTATTCTAGTAGACCCCAAAACAAATTCAAGACTTTGTAAAAAGGCAAAATAGGACCTCTTTCAATATAACTGTATTTTTTTCCCCCACCAATCATTAGCATCGCATACTGTATAGTAGGCACTACATTCAATACATTTGGTTTTTGTAACTTACTTCAGGATCGTTAAAATAGTATGTTCTATACGCTACATACTATGAATGTGTGTAATATGAATGAAGCTACTACATCTGCCGTGTTGTCACCGCCATGTGACCTATGGCATCAGTTGGTCGCTTTACTTCCATCCACAAATCCATCCTTTGGCATCATGAGATAGTAAAGTGTGGATGCGCACTTCAGAATCTTGCTGTAAATAGTAGGTCATCTGGGTACTTTTCACCTACTGTTTTATGAATACTGTGAATTCTGACAAACTACTCAACTCAAACTCGACTGTTTTTCGCCTACTATATCGTATGGAAGTAGGCATATTTGGATGCAGGGATTGTCTTTGTCATAGCGGAAATACATCCCCACCTCTGAAGAAAAATAATAGGATGTAGACAATTTTCCCTTGACCTCCATCTTTGAAGTAACTACAAAAGAATTATGTCATTTCCTCCAATCCCTCTTTTCCTTGATTTTAAGTGCTAAGTGTTTTTCCATTCTACTATAATGCCCTTCACAGGATCCATCCATTTCCCCAGACGTTTTTAACTATTATCAAAGATAATGTCGGAAGAGGCCGTGGATCCCACTCACAATATTCCATACGGTCATATCTGATTCTAACACACTCCATAAAAATCCCAAGACATCTGTCTCGTTTTGTATGTCATTTAGATTTGATCTAAATTACCCAGCGTCTGGTTGTACAATCGTGTATTTGATAATAATCATAAATGAGATTATGAGGCGTCACAAAGAACCGCAAAAAGCATTCAGATAATTAAAAAGTAGTGATAACCATAGAGTACATGTTAAGGTTACAGGCCTGCAGCTATAAATTACATGGAAATATTTGCATATAGATGGATACAATGGAAAATTATATGAACTTGAGTGGCCAGTTTTGAATACTAAGCAAATGTTTTGGGTTTTGGGTTGATTACACTAAACCTTTACGAGCAGACCACACATAAATCATACTTAATCCACTCATCAGGTGTGTATCGCTATCTCCTTTCTATCTTTTGAAATAGATTGGAATATACTCACATGCATGAGCCTGTGCTTTGACTGACTGCTGATGCAGACATAATGAGATGCTTTACTGAGCTGTGAGTGGTAATTGCCTTGGCTTGGTGTGTGAAAATCAAGGCCATTCCGTGTCTCTGTGTCATTGTCGTCCTGGATCACACCTGTTATCTGTCTACTTGAGCCAACTGCAACCAGCCACTTATAGACTTAAACTCTCACTTACAGTACTCAGCTTAATCATTTTTGTTTAATTGTCTCGTATTCAAGGATACTGTTGTGTGCTACATTTGATCTTCATTGCAGAGGCTTTTGAAATCCAGGCCCAGTGAGTCATTTAGGCTATCGAGTCTTCAGACTTTCTGTCTGTTTCCTTTAGTGCTCAAACACACACTCGCACAGAATGACATGCTTCGTTAGAAGACAGTCAGGTGTTGAAAGGAAGAAATCTCTCCCTTATCTGCCTATCTTCATCTGTGCTTCTTCAGTGCCTCACCAGACAGACAGAGAGAGAGCTTGCATACACATTCCAATTTCAAAGAGAAATCTTGGAGAGATTCATCCGTTATCACAGAAAAACTATGTGACTGATTTGAACTCTAGCCCGTATATTTTATTGTTTTAAAGAGCAGTTTATTTTTACTATCATAATAGGCTCGTTGTCATTTAGTTTCCCCTTATTTTGCTAATGAAAACATCACATGGAATGTTGCATGTTCTAGCATGTAATCTAATAAAGGTAATGAATTTTTTTTTTCATGCTTTTTATAGACCCATTTGGAGATTGTATCAAGTATAACAAGAATAAGTGCTGTAAATGGCATAGTTATAGAGACAAATGTTGCTTTTAATAAATTATGCCATTCAAAACCCCAATAGAGACAGACTGCATACAAATTTTTCTATTAACACACACACATGCACACAGGTTTGTTCTGCTATCAAAGTGAGGACATTCTGTAGGCATTATGGTTTTTATACTGTACAAACTATACATTCTATCCCCCTACACTACCCATCACAGAAAACATTGTGCATTTTTACATTTTTAATAAAACATTGTTTAGTATGTTTTCAAAGCTATTTTAAATATGAGAACTCATGAAATGTCCTCATATTTCATGTTTACGTCACAATACCAGTGTAATACCCATGTCATTATACAAATTTGTGTCCTCATAAATCACAAAAATGCACACACACATTCTTGTACATCTATCTTTGTGAGGACATTCATTGAAAGGCTGCAATGTCTAGCTCCTTACCCTAACCATACCCATCACAACTAAGTGCCTAACCTGAAACCTTACCCTAAACCTACCTTTAACCTAATTATAACCTTATCCCTAAAACCAAGTTTTGACCCTCAAACAGGCCGGTCCCACTTTATATTAAGTGGCCTTGTTGGCTACAGTGTACTTATTGGGTTCATATTAAGTTGCAAAACACTTTTGCTGCTATTGAGATTAGGGACAGGTTTGGTGGTATGGGTAGGTTTAACATTTAGTAGCTGTTTTCCCACAAAATTTCCCCACAAAAATTTCTGGTATATTACTATCCTTAATATAGGGAATACCTGAACCACACACACACTAAAGCACAAAAACTGTAAAAGAAAATAAATGAAATGTAATTCACAAATCTCTCACTGAGCATTCAAGGTTTGTGTATTGTGGTTTGGATGTATTTTTTTGCAATTCATCCATTTATTTGATGAATAGCCCTTACTGGCATTTCTGTGGTTAGGCAATGACTGTTTTGTGCAAACTTCGTGAAACATCAGGTTATGCATTTTTGCATAAATACTGAGACACAGGCATGCATGCAAAGTCCACATTGCACTATGACCCCAAGGTTATACTATGCTTGTGTGAGGGGCTTGACTGAGAATGCATAATGCATTAAAATGAACAAATCTACAAAAATCATTATTCTGTACTGCCGTTTTTACGTCTCAGCAAATCTCATAATCATGTGTTCTGCACTAACATGCCATTCTCACTCCTGTCTCCTCAAGGCAGATTTCATACTTTGTGGAATTTATTCTATAATGGCATGAAATCAAATTGTGAAACACACCATTGCATTTACTGATTCTCAGCAAAACAGAGAAAGCTATTGTGGATTGAGCCCTCGACTCTTTCACAGCACTGAACAGCAACAAACACATCTGTTTGTTGACATGCACTGTAAAATGTCCTTGATCCATGAGGTTATCAATTAAAGTGCATGATTTTGAGATAAGTTGATCTTATTATGTTTAAAATGTTGCAGATTTATGTTGCTAATGAGAATCTCTGAACTTATATTATACAACAGAAAGCTTGTAAACTTTTGTAAAAGGTAAAAACGTGTTTCTTTCAGTAAAAGTTTAAAGGAAACGTAAAGTTTGAACAATCTTGAGTTAACATGGCAACATACTGTAATTTCTACAAATATTGTCTGTCCATCAGTATTCACTAAAAAGTTTTTTCTTTTTTTTTTTTTGTTCATCATGCACTTTACTAGCAGAGAAGGAATGTTTTCCATAGCTAGGTGTGTTGTATCATATTTTTAAAATAATATAGATGATATTGGCCTAATTATATACACATTACTTCCTTTCTTTTAAGAACAATGCATTGAAATTGTTATCTTTTATCTCCAAATAACTGTGTGCTACTGTTGTGAACGCGTGTAGCGCGTGGGCGTCGCCCAGGGTGATAGAGAGTGAGAGCGCGAGGCGAGCGCACGCGAGAGTCGTTCGCATGTTTGCGTGTGATTTAGTGAAGATAAGCCTTGCGCCCCCATTACTAACATGTCTCGTTATTTTGTTTTGGTCTCGCCGCATGCATTTGCAATGCTTAATTGCGTTCAAAACATAAATGGGTGTTACTTTTAAGGTAAGTCTCCGCCCAGGGGGAGTAACAGCGCTCCATCCACCTGCCAGACTACTTCAGCAGCAGACAGTCAGTGGACCTGAAGCGCGCGCGCTGCTGCTGCTGCTGCTTCTGCGTGGACAAAAATACACGAGACGGGTTTAAAAACTCCGGTCGAGAGGGGATACGCGCACTCCATTTGAACTGACACGGAATCAGTCACATATATTAGTTTAAAGGAGCAACTACTTTGTGGACACGTGTACGCGGTTACTTTTGACTGGACGAATTGTTTTTGTTTCTGTACGTTTTCTTTCCGCTGGATTGTAAATGATTTTTACAGTGGGACACACAGGACCATTTGCGACGGGCGTTTTGTAGGTGAGTTCTATGTTCATTTCAGTTTATTTTACGATTTACAGGTATTTTATGCTTTACGTCACATATATCATCATAATACTTGTTTGTACAGAAGATCAGCAGCACACTTATCCAAATGTTTTTATAGGCTACATTATTTGTAAGAGGATCAGTCCATTACATGCTACTGAAATCCGATGGAAAAATATTTTGAAAGAGACATGTTTTTGCTGAAAATGGATATGACACTGCTATTGATAACTGAAGTTCATTTGCAAGTCATATGCTGATGGATAGGCTATTTGATTTGATTGGAATGAGGGGAAAAAGCATTAGTTGTGACAAAGATCAACCACTGTAGTTTTTAAGACTGATATTTAACTGATTATTTATTGAAAGTAATTAAAAATATATATTATTATTATTATTATTATTCTTTTACTTCTGCTTTTTGACAGTTAATTAAATGGCCATTACACTACAACAATAAAAACCATGATGTGCATTATGAATATTTTACTAGGTCAATTATTACAAAGTGAAAGGTTTCCACAAGGAATATGGAACAATATCTTACCATTTATCAGTAGACTCATAATTAAGGAACCGATAACCAATTGAGTAGAAACCTGTAAATATCCATTAAAAAAATAACTCAAACTTATCTCTATAAACAATTTGCTTCCATTAAATGAGAAGAAATGTGAAATTGAAATCATGAATATATGACGATCTCTTTCAGCTCATTTATATCTGTCTAATGTTGATCCTCACCCCCTTCCTCCCTCCCTTCTCATGCAGGACCGAATAAATCTCTTGTGGGTCTTTGGATAAAGTGATCATGCAGGGAGTCGGGACTTTGGTGCTGGGGACCCTTCTGGTCTCTGTGTTCTCAGCTGTCTCGGTCCACAGCAACCCTTTGTCTTCCCTGCCACCCGCCTCTGTTCCGCGAGTCTTCCTGTCCTTCAAAGGTAAGATGCATTTCTGTTGTCTTGGCTGTGTCTTACACTGTTGCTCTGTGGATGCTTACAGCCCCTGCTGGAGATTACATCCACTGCTTTCCTGATAGAAATAAATAAACAAACAACTGCAATTGATATGATATAGATTACATGGGAAATATGCGTTATTATTTTTGTCCTCAGTGTTTCCAGGAAACCCGAGTATCATAATGTTAACTTTCAGTGCATTTTTAATGTGCTTCTATTCTACTGTCATATTAGGCAATAAGGTTTTTTAATTGTGCTTTGTGGGAATCTCTTCAGTTTTGTGCTGAGCAAGCTACTTCTCTTCTTAGGTTACATGTCTGTTTCACCTTTCTAATTCAAGGAGTTTTCACAGTCTGCTGCCTGAACTAATTTTCCTTTCTGTTGCCCGTTATTGTGTTTCTTTAATTGGTTTTTCGAACACTCTTAGGGATTGAGTATGTCTAACAGAAAGGACCTGAATTCAGAATTTGTGCAACTGTGAGTTTAACCCTTGCTGGGGGAATTGGATTTCATGTTGGGTTTGTTGGGGTTAGTGCACGGCTCTTGGTTGGCTAAGCAATGCAATTAGTTTTTAGTTCTGAAACAGTATTTCCCATGGGATTGCTTTTTTCTGAATATCCATGTTCTTGGTAGCAGCCCATTTTCCAGGACTACGCATCCATGATTTCTTATAACAGTGTAATTTTATTCTCAGGAATTGCAATTGAAAGGTAATATTTGCTTTAAGCTTAAACTATATGTTTACAGTCTTCCCTCCAAATTGGAATACTGATGCAGTATATGATATCAGTGTGGTTGGTTTCCCAGGACCTTTATGTCTAATCTTAGTGTACTTCTGTCAGTCAACATTGACACTGACCACTCTCGACTGCCAAAAAATACACTGGAGACATACTACATGCATGCACAAGAAAGGATATTCCAACTTACAATATGAAAAAAAAAGAAAAGAAAGATATATAAGTTTTCTGGAGATTATCAAAATACCATAGTGCAACTAAAGATGAAATTAAAGATCTAGTCTGCTTTATGTAAGACGTAGTGGAAGCCCTATGGAATGGTTTGTTCAAAAGCTTTGACTAAACACTTAAATCATGTTCCTTCCCTGAGAGTGAACGTCTTGTGAAGACGGCTAGATTTGTTTAGGACTTATACTCACTAAAAATTCTGTTCTCTCCCACAAACAGCTTCAAGCTTAGTAGGATCTTGTTTTGGTTTTGTACTTGGGATGTGTCATTAGAAAATCATTATGATGGCTAACCAAAATCCAGGCTGTCGTCGTAATTGCCAGCCTCTGTGCCTGCACTCTTTGATACACACAAGAAGTCCTGTTTTATATCCCTCTCAGTTGCTTAAATGTGACTATTTGAGCAATGAGGTCATCAGCTGTTCACTGTTGTAAAAAGGTAGTGCACCATTCATGATCGCATTGAAAATGCCTTTTAAATTCCATTTCATTCTTGAAACAAACTAAACAGGGTACAATTGCAGTTTGAATGTAAGGAGGTAGAAATAAAATGAATTGAAATTCAAAGAAATTAAAATAACTAATTTTATCTCGAAAAGCAAAGTTTTTAAAGACAAATATGAATGTTGGCTTGAAAAATGCTTGGTTTGAAAGTTATGAACAAAGTTGAAAAAGACTTGAAGTTTGAAAGGTAGATCTTAAGGTAGGATAGATAGATGGATAGATGGATAGATGGATAGATAGATAGATAGATGATTCATAGTCCTGAATCTGTGTTGTAATATGTTGTTTGAATGCTAAAGTGTTTGATATACTGTAGTATTTGTTTAGAGAATATTTAATTTCATGCAGGGAGCGTGATGATTCAATTTAGCTAGAAGTCCGGTTTAAGGAAAATGCCGTAATGAAAGAAATTAATACCTTTTATGCAATCCTCCCTGGGGGGATTCAGGTATAATTCACAAGTCCGTCCCTCATACATAAACGCAAGCTTGAGCACACACGTAAATGCACCCACACACACATTTACTGCGGTTCACAGAGATCTCCTTCTTTCTTATTCTTATTCTCCAGTATGAGCATGTAGGGAGGGAAGGCAGGGAACTCTGCCAGACAGAGTCAGTTTTCGGCTCCGAGGGAGGACTTGGCTGCTGTTAGCAGGGTCGGTGACTTAAGAGAGCAGATACTGGTGTCTTCTTGTGCCCTTACGCATTACAGACAGTCCAGACCACAAAAACGTCCCTGGAAGCCCAATCATCTGTGAAGTTCGAGGTCTCGGGCTCTGCAGACATGACTTATTAAAAGTTCAGACTCTTTTCTATGGCTCTTCTCATCTTTTCGCTGTTTTATGGGAGTGACTATGATATATTACTTTTGCCCTTCTCTTTTACATGCACACACTTCTTTTTAAATCCCTTCTTTCCCATGTATCTCTGCAAGTCTGGGATTTACATGCTAAAAGGTAGCCCAGAAGACTTACGAAGAGTTACATGACAACCGAAGTTCATTTCTTTGCAAATGCGCCCTCACATAACTCCTAGTTTTTGGACATGACTGTGGATTTATGGGCATGTTTATGCATATTATATCACTTTTCAGTGGTTAGGAGAGCTCAGGGATGATTCAAGAAGGAATGATGTGTGTGAATTGGTATTTTGTGAGTGTGCATGTGTGTTTGAAAATGGTGCCACGGGTGTTGTTTGTGCACATTGTTTTAATTTAAATTCCATTAGTAGATTCTCTGAGGGGCAGAGTGCTTATTGCTCAATTTAGACAAATGTTCTCAGACAGAGAACATTTTAAAGTAAGTATCTCAAGGTGCATCAAAACTACAAGGTGGGGCTGATGGCAATGCATAAATTATCACAATTATACCAGGCATTTCAAGTAGTCTGCTTCATTTTCCTTTGCTGTTCAAGTTAACACTTGGGTAGCATTCTTTTAAAAACACTAAACAGTCTCCTGTATCTGTTGTAGGTGATAGTCTGTGTGGTTTTCTAATGAGAGGCAGTAAAAGCTCTGGTTTGAGAGCTTTAGGAGTTATCATTTAATGCAAATGCTTATAAACCCTATCCACCCCATATAGATCCATGACCCAGAATTTTTTTTTTTTTTTTTTTTTTTATGAGTTTTTCATCAAAATGAGTTTTTTTTTTTTTTATGATGTTGATGTTCATGATGTCACACTCCAGGGCTCTAGTAAGAAATCAAGAATATTAAATAATAACACATTTTTAAAGGTTAAAATATATCAGTACCAGTGCAAACTGCGAATTTCGGCCATGTTAGACACTAGTTAGAGTGTATATGTGTGTATATGTATGTGTGAGTTTCAGCTATGTCACTGAGTGTACTGGCAGAAAAACATCAAAGGTATATTTACGTACCTTCCTGTGAACTCGCTTAGTTGCTTTATGTTTTGAAGTGTCATAAAATATCATGGTTTTGTCATGCAGTTGGTGATGAATTGTAGTAAATCAAACATGGCCCATCTGCATTTTTCCTTTATAATATATTTAGTGATAGACTTACCAGTTCTAGCAAAAACCTAATACCTAAAAAGTTATATGCACATGCTACTGCACCTGCTTCCAGCATCGTGAGCATTTTGAAAATTATTAGAGGTTTAAATATATACTTTGACTTGGGCACAATTTGTGTGTGTGTGCGTTAGTCTGTGCTGGAGGCTTTTTTTATCTTCAAACAAGCCCTAATAACAGCCTATTTGAGGGTGCCAGAGGCTGAGGTTGTGACCCCAAAAAAACAGAAGCAGGTCATTGTCAGGGTGATCTGTCCTCGCTGTGTGGGAAAGAGTGAACAACGTCTTGCTATTAATGCTTGTAATGCTAATCTTCAGCTCTATTTAAAAGCATTTAACTCTAGTTCTTGCTGTTCTTTTCATTATATCTGAGAAACACCTGGATACATAATTGGCCATGCCTGAAAAAACAGAAAAAAACGCTATAGCCTACAAATTTATCCAAACACCCAATTAGACCATTACAACGATGCAGTGAGAACATTATCTTGATAACGGCTACTGAAAGCATTGTCCGTTACAGCTTCCAAGATCATTATGTATTGCTGGAACGTGTTGCAATTAACTGTCATAACATTTTTGAATTCACTGGCTTTCTCTTTATTTCAGAATATCCATTGTTTTAGTGGCTTATCTTTAAATGCTGTAGAACATTTTCTCTATTAACTTTTAACAATTCTCCTTTAGTATTTTTTATTTAAATGAGTTTTGCCTTAAATGTTGCCAGAAGACAATCTGATGAAAAGGACAAGGAATGATCTGTCATCAATTACAGCAAATATAGGGAACAAGAAAGAAAAGTAAAAATTGTTGTGCACAGATATTTTTCAAGTTATGGCTGATTAGATAATTATGGAAGCTTGTTTCTGCAATGGAATAAAGAATAATTCAAGAATAATTAAATCACAAGATAACTCTGACTTGTTAATATTTTTCTCACAATTGTGAGTTTATATATTGCTGACTAGTTATAACTTTTTTCTCAGAATTGTGAGATATAAACTCGTAATTGCCAGAATAAAAGTCAGAATTGTGACACATATAACTTGAAATTTTTAAGTTATATCTTTCGAGTTTATATCTCACAATTGCAAGAAAATAAAGTCAGAATTGTGTGATTAAGAAGTCGCAATTACCTTAATTTTTTTATTCCGTGATGGAAACAAGCTTCCTAAGATAATGTATAAACAATCTATCAATAAAGCTTAAAGGGATAGTTCACCCACAAATTAAAATTTGATGTTTATCTGCTTACCCCCAAGGCATCCAAGATGTAGGTGACTTTGTTTCTTCAGTAGAACACAAATGATGATTTTTAACTCCAACTGTTGCCGTCTGTCAGTCGTATAATGGGAACTCCATCTATAAGAGTCAAAAAACCACGCACAGACAAATCCAAATTAAACCCTGAGGCTCGTGACGACACATTGATGTCCTAAGACACGATCGGTTTGTACGAGAAACCGAACAGTATTTATATCATTTTTTACCTCTAAAACACCACTATGTCCAACTGCGTTCAGCAACCGGTTAGTGAGGTCAAAAAACGCATTCTGATGACAGAAGTGATGTCTCGCGCTTTGCTTCAATGAGTGCGAGACATCACTGCCGTTGTCAGAGTGCGTTCAGACCTCACCAACCGGATGTGAATGGCAGTTAGACATAGTGGTGTTTTAGAGTTAGATGATATAAATACTGTTCAGTTTCTCGCACAAACCGGTCGTTTAGACATCAATGTGTCGTCACGAGCCGCAGGGTTTAATTTGGACTTGGATTTGGACTTTAACTGAGCATTAGGAAGAAAGGCTCTGTTTACACCTGGTATTAAAGATGCAATGTGTAAAATTTGGGCGGATCTATTGACAGAAATGCAATATAATATACATAATTATGTTTTCAGTGGTACATAAAGACCTTACATAATGAACCGTTATGTTTTTATGACCTTAGAATGAGCCATTTCTATCACATACACCACGGGTCCCCCCTCCATGTCAAGTCGCCATTATGTCGCCGGCATGTTTCTACAGCAGCCCTAAATGGACAAACACTCTAGGGGTGCGAGGGGTGTGCACCTTTAGTTGCAATTCGCAACCTCACCGCTAAATGCCACTAAAATTTACTCACTGCATCTTTAAGATGTGTTTTCAATCGGATCACAAGTGTACGACATTAAATACAAGTGAAAACGTTTTAAGCTTGTCCACTTTCGACCACTTCCATAGGTAGTGGTTGCATTCCACTGGATTGCTTTCGTAGTGTAGACGCTCATGTGGTCGAATGTGTTCAAACAGCCACAAAAGACTGTTTTGGGAAGCTCACTAGCCAGACGGTATTTAAACTTTGTGGGCTATCTTGGCTATCAGAAAGAAAGAAAAGAAAGAAAGAAAGAAAGAAAGAAAGAAAGAAAAAGAAAGATCTTTCTAGTAAATATAACCTTATACTATAACACTTATTCTACATTCAATACTTTCCACTCATGACATGATTAGGTTTATCCTTCATGTTGTCTTTACCTGGGTTCTAACTGGGTCAATTGCGACACTAGAGACTTCACTAAGTGCTTCCCTCTGACAATGCACACACAGATACAGAGAGAATGAGAAAGAGTGTGTGTGTGTGTGAGAGAGAGAGAGCCCCGGAGCAATCACTGTCTCTCTGAAAGATGAACCTCCTTCAACCTGCCAAGATATGCCTAGGAGAACTGCTCAGACAGAAGGTGAGACACTGTCTCTCTCAATCCCACACAAGAGAGACACTAACAGCAGCATAGAGACTATAGCCCCATTCAGTTACCAACATTACTTCAGCATCCAGCTCACCTGTGGCGTTGATGGGAAAGTATTTGGATTGCGTGAGCTGAGTTCATCCATCTTTACTTTTGGCCCGACCCTCAGTCTTTCTCATCTGTGTTTTATATCAGTGTTCTCCTGATCAACCTAAAAAATGTGTTTGTCTTCAGGTAACACTAAGGTTTTCTGTTTTTAGCTGAAACATGCAGGTTCATTCAAGCTCTCACTTTATAAGCAAAACCGCAGCGACATATCAGAACGGTATTAAAAACCAAAAGCAATGGGAATCATCAAAAATGCATTATTCTGAGCTGTTCCCATGAGGCTTTCTCTAATGGAGCTCTTGGCAGAGTAATAAACTTAACCTCTTGACCCTACATTGAGTTTCGGTTTCAGAAGAATCACTTAGAAAAGGGTGCATGGGACTTAGACAGGCGTGGGCTCAGAAAGGGAGGCCTGTTCTTTGTTCTGTGTTCTTTGTTGTTTTTGTTATTGCCAGGGGTGTGCTATATTAACTGAATTATGGTGTCTAAGTCTTGCAGATAATAATTTTTCTTCTGAATATCCTGATTATTCTACATTTTGTTGTCTTATTTTAGACCAAACACATTTGTTTGTGATGCCAGGGTGCAGCAGACGCTGTCGTTTTTGTCAAGGTGGCGGTGCATCCCAGCATCCTGTGCTGCGGCGCTGGATCTAAACTGTCACAGCGAGAGGAGAGTGGAGGTGACAGCAGCAGGGCTAAATATAGAGACCCTGCACTCCTACACCCCTTCTCCTCTCTTACTTTATCTTCTCTGTCTTCCTCTGTTTGTCACTAACTAAAATACTACAAAGTACCTTGTTACTATCACGTTTTTATACCTGTACGTGTACCTTGGTATTATTTGAGGTACCATGATATTCTCCCAATACTGCCATCTGTCACACTGTCACACTCGCTTTAGTATGTCTTTTGGACATGTAGCAATACTGTAGATTTTTGGACATGGTACCATGTACCATTCTTTGAAGTACCTTGGAGTCCCATGTAAATACTATGGAACATAAACAGTGTTAATCTAACATTATTTATTTACTGTTTACAGTATTTATTAATATATTTAATGAGCTATTTTTATATTTTCAGTTTTCATTTTAGTTTTAGTAATTTTGTCATTTTTTTAGTTTTTTTTTTTAAATGTTTCTATTTAGCTTTTTGTATTTGTTTTAGTAATTTTAATACTTTATTTCAGTTCTATTTTTTCTAATTTTCACATGTTCTTTTTGTTTACATTTTTTTTTAATCTAACATTTATATATTTTTATTTTTTCAGCTTTATTTCAATTATTGAAAACGTTTTTAATAGTTTTATTATAAATATATTTTATAAATAGTTTTAGTTAACAACTAGATAAAAAAGTTTGAGGACAAACTTTAAGTTGGCTTGAAAAAGCATAGCCAGAAAGTTTGAAGAAGTTTTAAAAGTTTGAAGTTTGAAAGTTTAAGTTTTATTAGATAGATAGATAGATTGGTAATTGTCACAGATGGATACTATGGAGTTTTTATAGAGTTATTAGCATGTTCTTAGCCCACTTTAGCACTTAGCTAATCACTATTAGCATGTAGCTATTCACTGCTAGCATGTTGAAGTCCAGATTGCTAGCATGAGTCAAAAGAGCCAACCGCCATGTCTCTACGATGTACTGATGCAGAGATATAGATTTTGCAAAACGGTTGCTAGGGTACTCTGTTTGGTTGCTAGGGAGTGGCTTGGCAGCTACCAGCGATGATACTCCAAAGGCTGCTTGACAATATAAACCAACCCCCATGTCTGGAAGATGTTCTGATGCAGAGATACAGATTTTGCAAAATGGTTACTAGGGTACTGTTTGGTTGCTAGGGAGTGACTTGGCAGCTACCAGTGATGATACTCCAAAAGGCTGCTTGACAATATAAACCAACCCCCATGTCTGTACGATGTTCTGATGCAGAGATATAGATTTTGCAAATTGGTTGCTAGGGCACTCTGTTTGGTTGCTATGGTGTTGCTATGCAGTTGCTAGGGTACTCGGGGTGGTTGCTAAGGTGTTGCTATGCGGTTGCTAGGGTGTTGCTATGCGGTTGCTAGGGTACTCGGGGTGGTTGCTAGGGTGTTGCTATGCGGTTGCTATGGTACTCGGGGTGGTTGCTAAGGTGTTGCTATGCGGTTGCTATGGTACTCCGGTGGTTGCTAGGGTGTTGCTATGCGGTTGCTAGGGTACTCGGGGTGTTTGCTAAGCTGTTGCTAGGGTACTCGGGGTTGTTGCTAAGGTGTTGCTATGCGGTTGCTAGGGTACTCGGGGTGGTTGCTAGGGTGTTGCTATGCGGTTGCTATGGTACTCGGGGTGGTTGCTAAGGTGTTGCTATGCGGTTACTAGGGTGTTGCTATGCGGTTGCTAGGGTACTCGGGGTGGTTGCTAGGGTGTTGCTATGCGGTTGCTATGGTACTCGGGGTGGTTGCTAAGGTGTTGCTATGCGGTTGCTATGGTACTCGGGTGGTTGCTAGGGTGTTGCTATGCGGTTGCTAGGGTACTTGGGGTGGTTGCTAAGGTGTTGCTAGGGTACTCGGGGTTGTTGCTAAGGTGTTGCTATGCGGTTGCTAGGGTACTCGGGGTGGTTGCTAGGGTGTTGCTATGCGGTTGCTATGGTACTCGGGGTGGTTGCTAAGGTGTTGCTATGCGGTTACTAGGGTACTCGGGTGGTTGCTAGGGTGTTGCTATGCGGTTGCTAGGGTACTCGGGGTGGTTGTTAGGGTGTTGCTAGGGTACTCGGGGTGGTTGCTAAGGTGTTGCTAGGGTACTCGGGGTGGTTGCTAAGGTGTTGCTATGCTGTTGCTAGGGTACTCGGGGTGGTTGCTAGGGTGTTGCTATGCGGTTGCTAGGGTACTCGGGGTGGTTGCTAGGGTGTTGCTATGCGGTTGCTAGGGTACTCGGGGTGGTTGCCATGGTGTTGCTATGTGGTTGCTATTCTATCCAGGCTGGTTGCTAGGATGATGCCAGGGTGATTTGTGTGGTTGCTATGCAGTTGCCATGGTGTTCTGGGTGGTTGCTAGGTTGGTTTGGGTGGTTGCTATGAGAGTTGATCATAGATAGATAGATAGATAGAGAGATAGATGAGAAGTGATAGATGAGAAGAGAGATAGATGAGAAGTGATAGATGAGAAGTGATAGATGAGAAGAAAGATAGATTGATAGATAGATGAGAAGGGATAGATAGATAGATAGATAGATAGATAGATAGATAGATAGATTAGAAATAGAAATAGATAGATAGATAGATATATTTAGTTTGATAGATAGATAGATAGATAGATAGATTAGAAAGAGAAATAGATAGATAGATAGATAGATAGATAGATAGATAGAGAGATAGATGAGAAGTGATAGATGAGAAGAGAGATAGATGAGAAGTGATAGATAGATGAGAAGAGAGATAGATGAGAAGAGAGATAGATGAGAAGTGATAGATAGATAGATAAATGAAAAGTGATAGATGAGAAGAAAGATAGATTGATAGATAGATGAGAAGGGATAGATAGATAGATAGATAGATAGATAGATAGATAGATAGATAGATAGATAGATTTCGTTTGATAGATAGATAGAGATAGATAGATTAAAAAGAGAAATAGATAGATAGATAGATAGATAGATAGATAGATAGATAGATAGATAGATTTAGTTTGATAGATAGATAGATAGATAGATAGATAGATGGATTGATTAGAAAGAGAAATAGATAGATAGATAGACAGATTAGAAAGAGAAATAGATAGATAGATAGATAGATAGATAGATAGATAGATAGATTAGAAAGAGAAATAGATAGATAGATAGATTAAAAAGAGAGATAGATAGATAGATAGATAGATAGATTAGAAAGAGAAATAGATAGATAGATAGATAGATAGATAGATAGATAGATAGATAGATAGATTAGAAAGAGAAATAGATAGATAGATAGATAGATAGATAGATATTAGATAGAATGGAAATTTGAATGAGTCTCAATGGATTAGAAATAGTACATAGAATGGCATCTAATAGAGTCTGATGGGCCTCTCCAACTGTCAAAATTTGAATTTTGACAGTTGGAGTTTGAATAGTCTTGGCTCATTTGAACATTCCGTCAATGAAAGTCAATGGGATTTTTCCAAGTTTTAATCAGCTTTTTTAGGAAAACCGTAAGTCTGATCAGTCTGAAAAGATATAGCACACTAAGTCAGAATAGTCTGAAGGTCTAGTCCGAGTTTGGTGGTTGTAGCTTGAACAGTCTAGGAGGAGATGCATTTAGAAATTTAGTCTAAGAAGAATAATAATAATAACTAGAATGTACATTTCCTGAAGAAAATGTGAATGGTGCTTGCAGTGGCAAAATTCGGCACCTGGTTGCTAGGGTGAGGCTATGAAGTCAATAGTTATTGGCTGCTTGATAGGACGAGTCAAAAAAGCCCAGCCCCAAGTCTCTATGACCTTCTAAACCAAAGATATGATCTCACAGATTTGGCCCCCATGTTAAGTCTATGGGAGTTTTTTCAGCCGTTTTTTCGTACGCTGTGCGAACATCGTACACCCGATCGCTTAGAAAAGTCATAGCACACCTCTCCTCAATAAGCCGGTCGATTTGACACCTCATTCGTGGGTCTACGACAAACGGTGCGGGACGAGTTACGCGCCAAAGTTTTGTTCAGGTGAATAGTATTTACAATACTAGAATGTACATTTCCTGAAGAAAATGTGAATGGTGCTTGCAGTGGCAAAACTCGGCACTCTTGATTAGCATGATGCTAACATAATTACCGTCCTGCTAGGATGTTTTTATCAAGATGCTAACATGATTAGCATGTTCTTAGCATTATCTTAACACCCTTGGCATCTTTCTTTAGCATGTTTTTAGAAAGATGCTAATCATGTTAGCATTATCTTTAACATCTTAACATGATTAGCATTTGTTCTTAGCATAATGCTAACACCCTTAAGCATGCTTTCTTAGCATGTTTTTAGAAAGATGCTAATCATGTTAGCATAATGCTAATCAACATGCTTAACATGATTGGCATAATCTTGGCATGATCTTGCATGATTACCATGTTCTTTAGCATGTTTTTAACAAGATGCTAACATAATTAGCATGTTTCTTTAGCATGATGCTAACATGATTAGCATGCTACTAGCATGATGCTAACACAATTAGCATGTTACCAGCATGATGTAACACATTTTTACTAGTTTGTGTCATGTTTAAACCCTAAGCTAATCACTATTAGCATGTAGCTATTCACTGCTAGCATGTGTAGCATGTTGGAAGTTCAGTTTGCTAGCATGAGTCAAAAGAGCCAACCGCCATGTCTCTATGATGCTCTGATGCAGAGATATAGATCTTGCTAAACGGTTGCTAGGGTACTCTGTTTGGTTGCTAAGGAGTGGCTTGGCAGCTACCAATGATGATACTCAAAGGCTGCTTGACAATATAAACCAACCCCATGTCTTTATGATGTTCTGATGCAGAGATATAGATCTTGCAAAACGGTTGCTAGGGTACTCTGTTTGGTTGCTAGGGAGTGGCTTGGCAGCTGCTAGTAATGATAAACCAAAGGCTGCTTGCCAGTATAAATGATATAAACCAACCCCCATGCCTCTATGATATTCAGATTTGAAGATATCTGCCTATGCTTTGGGTTGCTAGGGTGCTTTAAATGGTTGCTAAGGCGTGGCTATGATGTCTTTAAGGTGATTTGTGATTGGCGGTTTGCTGCCTCCAGTCAAATGAGCCCACCCTCTTGTTTGTACGACACTTCTATCCAAAGATATTCATTTGACCTTTTTCAATGGAAGTCAATGGAACTTGTTGCTATGGTGCTCTATATGGTTGCTAGGGCGTGGCTTGATAGCTTCACAATGATCCTGAGAGACTGATTGGTTGCCTGAGTAAAATGGGCCCACCCCCTTGTCTCTATGACATTGTGATCCAGAGTTATGTTCAATACAAAATCCCTATGTAATTTCCCATAGTAGGAAAAACACAGTACTTCCTGGTTCATGGGCACGGCTTCACCATAGTATGTCTATGGGGCAACTTTGGGCAGCTCTTGCGCCCCAGGGGTACAACTTACACCCCATTTTGAGGTATGGTCTGAGAGAGCCTATCAGGCTCTTCAAACGTGGTAACCCACATGTTTCTATGAAATTCTCGTTAGGAGCTATTACTCATCAAAGTTTGTCCCAATGCAAAGTCTATGGGATTTTTTTCGCTACTTTTTCGCCCGCCGGACGAACATCGTACACCCGATCGCTTATAAAAGTCATAGCACACCTGTCCTCAATGAGCCGGTCGATTTGACACCTCATTCATGGGTCTATGACAAAAACTGCGGGAGGAGTAGCGCGCAGAAATTGTGTCCAGAAGAAGAAGAAGAAGAATAATAAGTATGCAGAAGAATAAGAATGGAGCTTTGCCTTTGGCAAGCACCATTAATAAGCTTAAGTAGTAGATCAGTAAGTTGGCTTTTTCAAGCCAACTTAATAACAACACTGTACATGAATATGGTAATCATTCAGTACCGCTGCATATGTAGGGTTCGGCGATATATTTTTCAATCATCTGGCAAGATTCAACACAGATCATGATATTTGTAAATATACTCTGAAGTGACCTTCAAATCTGAATTGAATTTCTTCAGAGGAATCCTCATTTTGTCCATCATCATTGTTGTATTAAGCAATGAAGTAAAATGGTAGATTAAAACAATATAATAATATAGATTAATAAACTGCCTTACTTATATACAGAATATTTTGAGCTAAAATGCAGCAAACGTTTTTGAGCAATTTTATGCAAATTAATAAATTAACTGATTTATTAAAACACACAGTTCAAAGAACTAAATCATGGTATTTAATAAATCACCTCCCAACTTCAGCATTTTTGCTTTGCTGTTAATATGCCTATTATGCAAAATTCACTTTTGCATGGTGTTTGGACATGGCAGTGTGTACACAACCACCCTATAATGATAAAAATCCAACCACTCCTTTTTTTAAATCCCAATAAATCATAAGCAGTGTCTCAGAACAAGTCGTTTCCAGATCCCTGGCAATGTGACGTCAGAAAAGCCACAGGCCCCGCCCACGAATGTTGACAGACACTGCCGTTTTAACATAGAACTGCCTTGAGCGAGTTCACAGTGAGTTCACAGTCCGTCACTGCAACGTCTCCCAAACGTTTTAGGTGTTATGTAGCTGGATGGATTAATCCACATAGCTCTCTCCATTTACTCCCTAAATCTGAGCTGCTGAAGACGAGGTGGATTCATTTTGTTTTTGAAGAAAATGCTCCCTCAACTCTACCAAAATTTGTTTATGTCTGTGCGAATAATTTCACACCGGACTGCTTTGTGAAGAATGTCAATACAAAGGGACAATACAAAACATACTGTTTCCAGAGTGATACTGAATACGGCAGTAATAAAGCTGAGGGCACTTTATTCAGTTCAATGGAGTTGATTTACGGATATAAAGATTACCAGATCACCTGAAAAGGCATAATATATATATTTGTTTACTGTTAGTTGTAACAAGTGTTTCTGTGTACTTCGCTGTGTATCTTGATGATAATGCAAGGGAGAGAGAGAGTTTATGGATGATATTTTAATGCAAACTTGCACTGTTTTATTAAGCTCTTACAGTGATTTTCTAGAGTGAAGACAGACGCTTCATATTTTGTGTGAAGTACAATAAATGTCATAAAACTCATCTGTAAACTGGCTTGTACTAATATAGTGGATATAAACAAGAAGACAATATAAGTTATAACCGTAATAGAACAGGTATAGTTTAGTTCAATCTCCATGCAGCATATATTCGCAGTTTCTGACATTATTGTGCGTCCTGACTGAATCCTGACGGGGGAGAACCAGAGCCATATAGGGAGAACAATTTAAGCTCTGTCCTCTTAGGCCGAGCGCAGCAACTCATTTACATTTAAAGGGCGCACACTGAAATGGCGCGTTTTTGCTCAACCCCAAAAAGTGGCAATTTTAACATACTTTGAATATATTGAAAGTATTTAATATATTGTCAAGCCATACAGTATATCAAAAGTACCAGGCGAGTTCTATTCTCAATCTACCATGGTACTGCTACCTTAAATCACTCTGCTTGTCTATGTCTCCATCCTATTAGTTCTTTTTTTCTTTCTTCTTGTATATTGTGCTGTTCTCCATCAATTCCCAATTCTCTATTTCATTACTCTCTCTTGGTTCTCTTCCTTTAGCTTCTTTTTTTCTGTGCTGTATTTTCATTTTCTCCGCTCCCAGGGGTGGTGTCTAACATGTCACCCCCTGAAGGAGTGTGGAAGTGCTCCCATGAGACGAGAGAGTGCAGACATTCATTTTGAGTGAGGTCTGGGTCACATCTCCTCAGATGAGTCACTCATTTGGTTAGTTGTGGGTGTGTATGTGGCAGAGAGACATTCAATTTGAGAAAACCATCCTCTATGCAAGGAGACGCATACTCATTTTTAAAATATGTCATGTTATGTTGGATGTCAGGAGAGAAAGATAGCCGCTACAGATGCCATGTTTGGCCTTTTTGTGGTTTATGAGCTACGGATGCCATGTTTGGCCTTTTTGTGGTTTATGACAAATCAGTTGTACGGCTTAATTACCTAAGACCTGAGCAAATGAATTTAAGTATTTCAATGATTATCTGCATGTTAAGCCACATAAGAGTGCTGATGTGTTTTTGCTTTACAAATGATTCATTTGTGATGCACTTTAGAACCAGCTGCTGGTCGCCTTCCTATAGGAAAGAAAAACCACAAATGAAATCTTCAGTATCTCACTTGTTTCTTGTAGACAGCAATGAGATTAAATGAAAGTGACTTTTACTTGGTTGTTTCTAGAAACAGATGTAATCTCACATCATGTAGTTTCAGAAGATGTCTTGAAATCTCAAACTGTGCTCAAATTTGCTATTATATCAAAGTCTGCAGTCAAAAGAGATTTCAATATAAAACTTTTTTTTCTTCTATTGTGACGTATATTTGACAGCTTCTCAAACAAGAAAAAATGTAGGGCGGGACTTGATTTTTGTTCATTAGGAATTGATTGGATGGTTGGATTGTTGTGGTTTGTTGTGATTACTGTGATCTCATGTGAGTGACAGGTTGTCCCACGTCACAATACTGCAGTATTCTTAAAAAAAATTTGATTTCAAGGAATTTGGAATTTTGGGAAAAACATTTGAGACTTAGTTGATTATGTAAAGGAAACAACTCAACAACATCTGAACAATACATTTTTCATCTCAGTTTTCTTTCCATGTGGCTACAAAATACATAATGTTTTCTGTTTTTGTCTTTAAAAGGCCCATCTTTCTCTTGAGGCACAGAGATATTTTGTCTGTCATCAGTTTTTTTTTTTTTTTCTTATCTCTTCTTGTAAAACACAGCCATATTCACAGCACTCACACACTCATGCTTGTCTTGTAACACTCATCTTCAGCCTGTGTGTTTTATCATTACTTTTCTCATTGCTAATCAGCATTCACATTCACTCGTTTCTGACACTATCACTCCCCTCATGTTCTATTTTCTATCTGTCTGCAGCTCCTCATCTCTAATACAGTGTTAGCTTCAAAGGCATTTAAAAGCGTCAGGAGTGTATATGGCTGTCTTGTTATAAAACCACCTCAGAACCGAAGGTTATCCGGTCTGGATAAATGGTTGCACTGTCAGCCAGTTTGATGTGTTTCTTTCTGGAGTGTAACACAGGGGTTTCTGTAACCTAATGCAGAAACTCATGCAGAGAATCAAAACATTTTTCTATTGCTGTTGGAGAGCAGCTTTGGGGAAAAAGAGGCAAATCTTCTCACTTGTCACTTTGAGAAACAGGCAGGGTTGGTGTTCTCCACTGATGTAAGACAAAGATGCTCTGTTTGTAAGCTGTGTGTGTGATAGTGTGCCTTATAGCTCTCCCATGCTGATTGTGTTTTGTGAGGACAGATGGAAATGTGTCAGACAGAATGAAAATAACCTGATGTATGTTTCCTGACTTTGCTCCTTTAAAATTTCCCATCACTCTTTAGACTTAAAATAGGAAAGTTCAAGCGGCGTTCAACTTACAGTGAGGCTGAAACCCTATTTATAATTGATAAATGTTGTAAAAATACAGGTTAAAATGATTTACATTTTTTCAATAAAGCATTAGTTCACTTCAGAATTAAATTTTCCTGATAATTTATTCACCCCCATGTCATCCAAGATGTTTGTCTTTTTTTCTTCAGTTGAAAAGAAATTAAGGTTTTTGAGGAAAACATTGCAGTTTCAGTGCAGCTTCAAAGGGCTCTACACGATCCCAGCCGAGGAAAAAGGGTCTTATCTACCAAAACGATCAGTCAATTTAAAAAAAAAAAAATTAAAATTGTATCCTTTTTAATCACAAATGCTCGTCTTGCTCTGCGATGCGGTAAATTACAGTAAAAGGTAGCGACATAATGACCATTTTGGTGAGAGCGGGTCTCTGTCTTCTCCCAGACCTTAATTGCTCAAAGTATCCATGTTGTCTCATCCTATTATAGTTTTTCGCTGAAAAAGAAGAAAGAGAACTGTGGTCCACTGTGAGTTGATTCAGTAAGACACACCATCATGCAGGTCTGCTTAATGAGAGGTTACAATAGGTTTTGTCAGCAGGCAGCTTTGCTGAACCCTAGACCTGGACCCCTGTGACACCGTCTGTGCAGTCTGAGATGCTTTTTAACAATGTGAGATACATGCAAAGACAAGTGTGGTCAACAGCAACATTAATGAAATCTTAAAATCCCAAAAATTAAAGTTGTACACTATCATTCAAAATTTTGGGGTCTGTAAGATTTTTTTTTAATGTTTTTGAAAATCTATTATGCTTAACAAGGCTGATTTATTTGATCAAAAATGCAGTAAGTAATAGTAATATTGTGAAATATTACATTTAAAAAAAAAAAGGTCTTCTATTTTAATATATTTTAAAATTTAATTAATTCCTGTGATGGCAAAGCTGAAATTTCAGCATCGTTACTCCAGTCTTCAGTGTCATGCGATCCTTCAAAAATCATTCTAATATGCTGATTTGCTACTCCAGACAAAAAAAATCACCTCGAAATAGGTTGTATGGACACTTTTATGATGCTTTTTTTGTGTGTTGCATGAAAAAATGTCATCATAAGGCTATGTTCACACTGTCAGTTTTTGGGACTGCATTTACTTACAGGTGTGCGTCTCGAAATGTCCTGTTCACACAGCAAATTAGGAACAGCGTCTCGAATACTGTCTGTATGAACGTGCAATGGGAGCCTAGCCCATTATCCATAGTGACAGTGACCAAAGTAATATTAAAGATGGTGATGTCCATAAAGCTGAAAAGTCTTATCACTTTTGACACGACAATAGTCCAACTGAGCCGTAAGTTCATCCATCAAATCTTCATTAACCGACAGCAGCTTTTATATCTGGGCAGAGAGTGGAGTCATGCATGTGTTGAATACAAAACTGTTGGGAGCAGCTCCGGTGGAGAACAGTGACCAGATCTAAAACCTTCAGATGACATACAGCTCATATCTCCGTCACTGTAAGTTACAGAAACCATAAATAAAAACCTGTAAAACATGGTAGACACGTGTTTGAGCAGCTCTCTCTCTCTCTCACTGTATGATGTTACGGACAACTAATTGTCCAGTCCAATTGCATTAGGTTGTGGGTTTTCCAAGAATGTGGTTTTGTGGTTTCTGGGTGTGAGTTTGGTTATAGAATGCAGTTTTCGCTCCTGTAAATAACTGAACTGAGTGTGAATGTTGGGTATTAATGACTCAAATACAGGACTGACAACCGTATTCCACTGCTGTGTGAACATGGCTCCAGATTCATAATGACATGAGGGTGAATAAATAATGATTTTGTTTTCATTTTTGGGTCAACCGTCCTTTTAAGTTCAGATTGTTCCTCTTAAAAGCCACAGTGGGCACGAAGAGGAGAGGAAAAGGGTGGGATTTACTAATAATTTCCCCCCACAAAAAAGTGTGTGTGCTTATTACAATGCATGCATGCCTGTGTGTCTGTGTGCATACACCATTTTCTTTCCATCAGCAAAGACAATGCATTTCCCTTGTGTGTCTGCTAGTTTGGTTGCCATGGCAGCATTCCTTTTGTTACCTGTCACTGCGTTATGGCACATTTCACCTGTTATTTGATAGCTATGTTTTTGTGCATCAAGTTCTTAGAAATTTCAAAATTCACCCTTTAATCTAACCAAATAGGGAAGGTCTTATTTGTAAGTATTGCCATGGGAGTGACAACAGATACAACCGTTTCATTCTGCGCTGACAACAGTGAGAAGATGAGTTGTTACATTCCCCAGCACGCACACACACACACACAAAGTAACAGAGTGGTTCTCTCTCCAGATGTGGGCTGGGTGTGGGAGTTACATCCTCGAGGTTACCAGACATGCTTGACCTTAGGGGGGGTGTGAGGTCAAGGGCGCCTCTCCCTTCATGTTGTTTTAGACTGCCACCATTTATTACCATCTGTCAGTCAGGCATGGACTTTAATATCACGGCAGTACTTATACTCAGACAATGACCTGTACTGACACACCAAAGCATCATGACAGAGGAAACAGTCTGAGAGCAAGCCAATCACAGAACAGGGACGCCACTGGATGGAGGTAACAAATTGTGAATTCACAACAGGGGTTATGGGGTGGTAAAAGGAAAAATGTGTCAATCGTTGACTGGCTGGCATTTCTCCATCATGTTAGAGGACAGAGAAGGACAGAGAAGAGAATGAGACAGCAATTGTTTGTCCTAAATGCTGTGCTTTTGAACTTTCTATTTATCAAAGAATCCTGAAAAAAGGCTTCACCATTTCCACATACTCTTTGCTTATTGAACTTCATTAGAAAAGTAATAATATAATTAGAAACTCTGCTCCGAACAGTTTCATATACAAGATGTTAATAACTTAACATTGCTGTTATCGCAAAAATCTTAAAACAAGGTAGCAGCAGAACCATTCCGTGTCTCCAAACAACACATAGGATCAGTGTTTAACAAATTGGTTGATTAAATGATTAATTGACTCACTCATAAAGCCAGTCACCTGAATGAATCAGTGATTCGAATGATTCATTAACTCACTCATACACTCCAAAAAATAACTCTTTGAACAAACATAAAAAAATCAAGGAAAGGATTTCCAGATGATTAAGTTGCTTTATTTCAGCATTATGCAATTCTGTTATTCCAATTTAATGTACTTAAGTTGGGTTAACTTAATTTTAGGGCTGCAACGATTAATCGCGATTAATCGTTTGCAATATAAAAGTCTGTTTACACGTATTATATGTGTGTGTGTGTTCTGTGTATAATAATTATGTATATATAAATATACACACATTCATGTATATATTTAAGAAAAATGTTATATTTATATATTAAATATTTATTTTTTTATGTAATATAAAATATATATAAATATATATATATTTATAATACATGCATATATTTCTAAACTTTATACCTGTATGTGTGTGTATTTATATATACATAATTACTATACACAGAACACACACCTGTATGTGTGTGTATTTATATATACATAATTACTATACACAGAACACACACATGTATATTACGTAAACACAGACTTTTATTTTGCAAACGATTAATCGCGATTAATCTTAATTTAAATTTAATTTAAACTTAATTTATTAAGATTGATTCAACTTATTTTCTATGGTTGGGCACAGCTTAATTTAATAGTGTCAGCCCAACTAATTTGCAATGTTTTGGACCAACTCATTTACTTAAGTTGATCCAATCTATGCAATTTAAGTTAGCCTAACAAAAGTGCTTAATGCTGAAAGAAAGCCATTTATTCACACGGAAATCCTTTCCATGATTTAATTACATTAATTCAAATAGCTTTTGAGTGTTAAAAAATTAAAACCTTTTTACCATACACTCAAAAAATTGACACTTTAAACTAACTCAAGTCAATTATAGACAGTGTTTCCACACAACCAACTTAGTTTTTATTAACATTAAAGGTTTATTTTTACTCTATGCAAAATCCTTGAGTTGTGACAAAAGAACTTACTAAGGAAGAATCTGTGTAAAATGTAAAATTTATTCAATTCAATCATGGACAGTGGTTCCACATGATTGAGACAAGTAAAATCCAATAGAATCAACCATGTTAAATTAACTAGAATCAATTGTGGTCATTTAAAATAAAATAAATAAAAATCAATAAATCAATCAATAAATAAAAAATAAATTGTTTTCATATACATTGATTTTTACAATTTAATTTTGTGATTTACTTAACTTTTGTGATGTTCTGTGTTAGAAATCTAGATGTGATACTGGATTCATCCTAAATTGCCTTAACCAAAAACATTGTAAAGCCTAAATTGATCATAAGTTCATTGGTGGCAATGGTTTTACAATCAACATAGACTTACAATGCTTTTGGGAAATGCAACCCAGAGCACTACCACAGTGATTACTTTCTTATTAAAGTAATTTGAAAGTTTGTTAGCATGTTCCTCAACCCAAGCACAAGTGCAACAATTCACCACAATGGTAACCCTAAAACTATTAATTAACAGAAACTTTTAAATACCAACAACATAATAGAACAGTAAACATATTAAAAGGTCTTTTCATTTTCTCATCTTCAAAAAACTGCTTAAAATAACACTTTATTTCAACATTTACACTCCTAGTTCATCCCCTTTGCAAAGCATGATGGGAAGTGAAAATCCTGTTTGATTGAGTCCTGGTTGGGTTTACTTGATTGAAACACGTTATTTTAATATAAAAACATTAAGTTAAGTCAAAAAGTGATTGTTTCAACTTCATTTAACATGAAGCAATTGAATTTGAACCAGAAACCTAATACAATGGTGTTGAATCAAAATAAGTTGTTTAAATAAAGTGAACAGCATCAAAAAAATCATTTTTTTCAGTGTAATTGATTTTCCCATCAGATTCTCTCAAGAACATATCATCTATTCTAATTAATTGACTTCTGTGTCAAGTTGTCTCATTCGCTTTTATTTTTATTTCAGTAGAAGGGATTTTAGTAGAAACATTAGTACCATGACATACCTTGATTTTTTTTTTTTTTTTTTATATTCCTTGAAGTACCATGTAAATATCAATATGTTAGATGAATATGTTAATCGGTATATATCAAAGTACCATGGAATTGTCATCTGATACCAGTACTGTACTATGGTACCTCCACTATACTTGTTTTGTAGGGAATATTTGGGGGGGAAATGCTGCTAGAATCATATTGCTGTTTACTGGTCTTGTGACCATTTACATAATGAGACAGAATTGGAAACCTGATTTCACTGTGCTTGTTAAATGTTGATGTAGTGTTTTCAAAAGTATATACAAGTTAAAGTGAATTACATACCTGACAATTTAATTATAGGGTAGATAAGAGCTAACAATCATAATCATTGGAAGCACACTGGCAATCTACTCTTATGTTTAATTCAGTGAGATCATGCATCTGTGCGTGTCTGTGCATCTCTCAGGTAAGTTTTTCCTCCAGATGTTCCTCGTCACTTCAGAGGAATGGCAAATGTGGGCTGGAGAGTTAGACGGGTGGGAAAGATGTGCTTGTGGTTCTGAGCCAAATTCAGCTGGAGTCTCGAATGCCTTAACACGGTGTGTGTAGATTGTGTATGTGTGTTTGAGAGTGTCTGAGATGAGAATGGAATTGTTGGTGTTGTCTGTGGTGGCAGCAAGCTGTCTGCTCATGTTGTTGTGTGATGAAGTGATCTCATGCTCATTAAAGGCAAAGTTTGTTTAGGAGGTCAAAGAGATTATGATGCCGTTTTCCATTCTTCCTCTATTTTTGTACTTAGAAGTAAAGGGCTGTGAATGTAGACACCCCTAAGGCTGCACTGGCTTTTCTAGACTTGGCCGCAGTCTCTGTCTGTCTTTCTCTTTCTCTTCTCCTCTTCTTCTCATTCCTCTCTTTTTTTCTGTCACCCATATGGAAATCAATTTATTTAATTTATAAATCTATGTAATTGGTATATTTTTGTATACATCAGTAGTTCCTTGGAGTACCATGGCATGTTTATGAAAATGGTACCACCACAGTTTTTGTGCTGTCCTAACCCAATTCAAATGCTCATATTTTGATGTAATTATGTATTTCACCTCAATCTGTGTCGGTATGAACTTTACACACACCTCACCAATGAATCACCAGTGATGTCTTGGGATGAGGTCAGTTCCTGTCTACGCACAGGTGCACGTTCACAAAAAAAAAATCCAGAAATCCTGATGAAACTTTGACTGACATGCTGATATTGCTGTAGTGAAATATTGCTGGCTACAATTACTCAGGAAATTCACTTTTAATGAAAAAAAGATTGTACCTTTGCTTCTTACACAAGAAGGGAATACTCTTGACTCTCTGACTCTTGACTCCAGACTCCAGCTCTTATCTTATGTGGATGTAAATTGATGTTGATAAGCGGGTTACCTTTTTTAAAACAAGACAATAATAGACTGATAAGGACTGTATTAGGATTTAAAACAACACAATGTGTGAACAATTAAATAATTCAATTCTGATCCTTGTTGTTTAGCTATTTAAAGCAGTGCTCTCAAACTCTGCAAATACAAATGTTTTATCATCTTGAATTGTATTATTTGGTAGAGATATACCATGTACAATTTGATGGACGTGTAAATTCAACTTTGTGTGTAAAAAAAAAAATAAATAAAAAAAAAAAAAATATATATATATATAAAAATATATATATATATATATATATATATATATATATATATATATATATATATATATATATATATATATATATATATATATATATATATATATATATATAATGCTACTGTTTAACAATACTTTAAGAAAACTTTGAAATAACATTAAAGGCCAATGCAGACATAGAGAAATGGTTTGCGGGCTGTTTTGAATTATAAACTATTAACACGTGAGGGGTCGTACTGTACAAACCTGGCTCACTTTGAGACCTCTGATTTAAAAAGTTCTCATCGGATTAGTTTAACATTACCACATAAGCGTTAGAAAGCAGATGAAAGTAAAGTATTCTGAGAAGCATGTCAAATATGTCTGCAAGAGGAAGTAGCCAGTCTTTTGGGATGGAGCCTGACAAGAAATTTCATTAATTGCGGTTTGATTCAGTTCAGTACTTGGACAGGATATTGGATCATATTTTCACCTCTGAAGACTTTTAGAGCCTCACATCATAGAAACAGTAAAGCTATAAAGTCAAAATCATCACTCTTACAGACACATTTAGGTTAAAACCTCAAGCTTGAGTATTATCATCCCTCGATAGTTCGAAAAATAGCACATGGGCCAGATGATTTTTTTCTTCCTTTTTATAGCTGTGATTTACAGCTTGAATCTTGAGTCTATCGACCTGGTCCCATTGGAGACTTTGCAGAATAGATACACCAAACCATACCTTTTGCTGGAAAAAAGACATAAACAGATGTGAAATAGGAGAGCAAGAAAGATTTTGTGCATATGTCCGAATGTTCAAACCGTCCCAATTCATAGTCTTCTGTAAGCTGAGAATGCATTGACTCGATAACAAGATGGAAATGTAGATGGGATGTATTGGGAAAAAGAGCATAATAGGATAAGAGAGGTGCATGCTGGAGAGACGCCAGGAGGAATGTGTTAGGTGTCTGTCTAGAGTCGGCTAACATCTGTTTCTGCGATTTTTGAGCGTGATGTCTGTGCTGCCTGCTGATTTTGTTACAGAGAGAATCAAGTGAAAACATATTTACTGCTCTCCAAGCTACTTCTCTGTTTGTGTGTGTGTGTGTGTGTGTGTGTGTGTGTGTTTGTTGGGAGGTTAACTTAAAGTAACTTAATGGTTGACAACAAATGCCATTGCTGTCCGTGCATTTGACCAGTCATCATTTACTCACCCTCATGTCGTTCCAAACTGGTATGACTTTCTTTCTGCTACGGAACATGCAAAAAGAAAAAAGAAAAAATAAATGATTTTTTGAGGAATGTTTCCAAAGCAACATTAGACCCCACTGAATTTCATTGTAAATTATTTATCCTGTGGAACACAAAAGAAGTTAAAGAAAGGGATAGTTCATCCAAAAATGTAAATTCTGTCATCATTTACTCACCCTCAAGTTCCAAACCTGTATGAATTTCTTTCTTCTGCTGAACACAAAAAAAAGATATTTTGAAGAACAGTTGGTGGGCTCCATTGATTTCCATAGTATGGAAAAAATAAATAAAATGGAAGTCAATGGGGATCATCAACTGTTTGGTTACTGACAAAATATCTTCTTTTGTGTTAGTAACTCATACAGGTTTGGAACAACTTAAGGGTGCCTAAATGATGACAGCATTTTCTATTTTGGGTAAACTATCCCTTTAAGTCATACAAGTATAGAGGATGAATAAATACTAACAATTTTCATATATTGCACTTAGTGCATGCCATGTATTTAAATTTTTTTGTTGTTTGTTAGCATTCAATCTGCACATTGTTTGAAGGGAGAGTGTTGGACAAACTCAAGCCCACACAGAATCTGCACAGACACAGAAACTCTGCAGATTGCTTCAGATTTTGAACATCCGTTATTAGTTATACACATTCCCTAGTTTGTTTATTAAGGCTTTTGGATAAATTTGAGTAGTGTAGTACTCTTAGATCTGTTTAACACATTTGACCACATTTAAACTCATTTCCAAAATAGCTGAGAAAATGTGAAATGTCTGCATGCTGGACAAGATTAATTTGCAGTTTGGCATCTTTATCTGTTTAATCGATTGATTAAGCCAGTAATTGACAGTTTAACACTCTAGCCTAGCTAAATGATTGTCTGAATAGCTGCAGCAGTTAGCTGTTCAGTACAGATGTTTCTCAACAAACAGTCCTGAGTCCTGAGAAACCAAACTCAAGAAGAAAGACCAGTGTATGTGAAATTTCTTATCAAAATGCCCCAGTTAAGTCCTCATGTTGAGACTTTGCTCTATGATTTCCCACATCATATCTCCTGAAGACTGATCGTTGACTTTGCCAATGAAAGCACACCTTATTTATCCCTATCATTTCTTTTTTTTCTAGTTTTCCTTCACAGGTCATTTATCACTAGCTTGTTTCATTTGGCTTGTGAATTCAATTAGTTATCCATACAAGAGACAATCCCATTAGATAATTTCATGGCTGGTTTGGAGTTAATTGCCTGTAACATAGATTAAATGATTGGTCTTATTAAAACATGTAAGGTGATCCATTTTTATGGGGACACATCTAACCTCTGGGACTATCTGTTGCAGATGTCAAACCAGCAAATAAAATAAATAGGATGTTTTTTATGCTGCACTGAAGCTTGTTAACTTTTTCTATTCACTGGCTGTGATTTTAAATGCACTTTATTCTCTCACCCTTTTCATGTTAATCTCCATCATGCTAATAATAGGAATTTAGCCACTTTGAGACATTCGCTATTCTGTTTCTTTCATCTGTTCCTTCTGTTTCTGCTGGATATTGTCAGCTAAAGTGCCTTTAGAAGAGCTGGTGTTGGATGGGGGCGCTTAATGTAACAAAGGAAGAGCAGAACTAAAGAGAAGTTCAATGCCATCTCTCTGTGCAAATCACATGATCTTTGTTGTCAGGGCTCAGAGGTCATGGGGTCACTGGAAAGGACTACCCACTTGTCCATCAAATGAAAAAGGAGGCTTTAGCCCTAAACCTCATGGTTGGCTTTAGTGGGCGGGGTTAGCTTGTCTGTCACCATGAACTGCAAAGAGGCAGTAATCCATTGGCTTGTCAAGCTGTCAATCAGCTTAGCATAGCAGGGGGTATTATGTATTTATGCAGAAGATAAAAGCTAGAGACTGCTCTCTTAATCAGGGAATGTTTTTCAGTGTGCAATGACTGTGCATTTCTTTTTTTATTGAAATACTTTCTTTATTGAAATTGAGTTGTTTGGGGTTAGTTTTTCTCCATATACTTATTGTCAGTGTCTAGAGGTTGATTGCCATTTTTCACCCTGCCAAAGGTCATTGCATTGCTTATTACGGATATATAAAGGAACTTGTATCATCATTCGTAATTGAGTGGTATTGCAGCTCTGCTAATATTGTGTATTGTGTAATAATGTTTTCAATATTTGTGGGTCTTTTGGGTAAAAGACAAATTATTCATTTAAGTGCAATACGGTTCATTTTAGGAACTGTTTCCATGAAGTTGGCATCAACATGTTTGACTAATATGTGGTATTTACCAAGTCAAGGAAATAAATATCAAGGACATAAATATGTTGATTAGATGCAGAAGAATTTAACAGTTGCACACACATGCACATCTATAAAACGAAAAAAACACAATAAAATGTTCAGTGTGTATGCATAAACATTTATATTTTATTCCTTTCCACATGTATATTTACATATTTCTGCCTTATCATCTAATTCATTGTCTTTAAGATGGCTTGCTGCCACCGGCATCAGGCCTTATTAAATAGAGTCATTCCACACAGTTTTTTTTTTTTTTTTTTCTCACAGGCTTCTGAGTGCCTTAAGTGGTTAATATGCATTTTGATTGACACCTCCTATATGGGGGGTGGGTACGCTTTTCCAATTCTTATGGTCTCTCTCCCATGAGACTGAGCTACATATGTTAATGTGTTTCAATTTGCACACACGTGTGTGTGTGTGTGTGTGTGTGTGTGTGTGTGTGTGTGTGTGTGTGTGTGTGTGTGCTTGAGAAACGATGAGAGACATTGATGCATATTGGTTATTTTATTACACTGTATGGTGGCATTGTGATGCATCTCATGCTGTGTCTTTGAAAGTCTCTGCTTTTGAAAAAGCATGGCAGGGTGCACTGGAGCATCAGTGCCTTTATACTAGAAATTAGTTTTGAGAATGTTATGTCCTTTAAATTATGTCGCACTACACTGACAATTAGTAAGGGTGTAAATTTACACAACCCACATCTTAACACACACCTACACTCTTGTTCAAAGTTTGGGTTCAGAAATTTTATTTATTTTTTTTCTCTTGAAATAAATTAATACTTTTATTTAGCAAGGATGCATTAAATTGATCAAAAGTGACAGTAAATATAATGTTATATTTATATTTATAATGTTATAAATGCTTTTATTTCAAATTAATTATCATTCATTTTAAACTTTCTGTTCATCCTGAAAGAATATTTCCACAAAAATAGTAAGCTGCAAATCTGTTCTCAACATTAAAGGGATAGTTCACCCAAAAATGAAAACTCTGTCATCATTTACTTCCCTTCAAGCGGTTCCAAAACTGTTTAAATTTCTTTGTTCTGCTGTACACAAATGAAGTTATTTGGAAGAATGTTTGTAACCAAACAGACCTCGCCCCCCATTGACTACCATAGTATTCTTTTTCCTACTATGGTAGTCAATGGGGGCAAGATCTGTTTGGTTACAAACATTCTATTTAATTTGTATCTCTATATTATTTGATGTATTGTTTGTAAATTTCTTTTTATATAACAACAATTATATAAATTGGTAATTATACCCTTTGAGGGTTATTGGACACTGTGAAATTTTTGTTCTTTAAGTTTGTGACAAGCACATAAATTGGATCTGTATGCTGGCATTGTGATGCTGATGTGATGAAGTCACTGAAGTCGCTGGTGTGGAAGTATTTTGGATTTCCAGTGAGTTATGTTGACAACGTTCGCGTTGTCGACAAAAAAAAAAAAAAAAACAGTTTGCACTTATGTGCGTGTACCATACGAGTTTGCCGTCTTGTAAACATGTGCACGCGGAGGATGATGTCAAACACAAAGCTCACCTCATTCATGTGCAGCAATGGATAACATGAGGCTTTTATTTATTTTTATTTATTTACGTTTATATGAAAATGTTGTACACTTCCCCATGTTAACAAACTTTCAAGACTATCAAGTTTATAAATGACCAACTTATAAAAACAAATTTATAGCTGTCTTTGTAAAGAAATTCTCACTATGCAGATTCGAGCCACTGCTGTGACGCTGTACAAACGCTTCCATTGTGAATACTCGCGCGTCTCGGCAGCTGCAGTGACGGTGTAGTTACGCTCATGCACTGCGCACGCGACGCTCACGCTTGCAGTGTGAAACAGGCGTTAGGAGTATTCATAGCCGCAGACATGTGACCTTATTCGGTGGTGGAAAACTCCAATCCCAAGTAGAACGCATCTCATAGCTACGGTGATTATATTGCATAAAAGTCTAGTCTGAAAAATGGCATAGCAACCTGTGCTTTAAAAAAAATAAATGTAAAAATCGAGAATCGAATCGAACCGTGACCTTAGAATCGAAAATGTAATCGAATCGAGGATTTGGAGAATCGTGACACCCCTACTTATTACTTTTTTCATTGGAGTAATAATAAAGAAGCTGTACAACATTCATTCACTGTGTTGAAAAAAAGAAATTAATAAATGCATAGGCATCGATATCGTTGCCTGGAAAATCCAGCCTCACCGCTGTACCAGCGGATGAGTTTGGTCGCCATTGAATCAATTCGATTTCTAGGGCGGAGCAAATCCGAGCAAACAGGAAGCGGTGTAAACCAATCAGAGAAGGGCGGATATGATGTTAGCAAAGCGACAAGAGTGTCAACAGTGAAAAGTAAATAATTAATGTGTTTTTGGTCATTTAAAACTGAATTCACGGCTGAATAGAACAAACTCTCGGGTCTCGTGTGCACAATCTTTGTTGATATTGAAGGGACTTTCGCCGCACTAGAGTGACGCTGTTTGCGTCACTGAAATAAACAAATCTGTTTGCACGGTACGGTTTGGAGTTGACTCGAGGCGCAACGGAGGGTGGACTGACCAGACTGATATATCTTGTAGAAGACTTGCCTGGACTTGCCAGGCTATCGGTATCGGAGAGTACCAGAAAAAAAATATTGGTACTCGTACTCTGTCCTTAAAAAATGGTATCTGTGCATCCCATATAGAGTATTTCTTGAAATGCATATTTTGAAACTTCTAAGCTAAAGATAATATTTCATCACACTGTAAAAATTTGATAAATTGTACCTTTAAAGATACAACAGCTTGTCACTGAGGCAGTACCCTTAAAGCTTTGTAAACGTTTTTCTTGTAAAACTAAGATCCCTTTTTCACACAAAGTGAATAATGAATATTTTTAAAGGAATAGTTTACACAAAAATGAAAATGAATTATTAACTTATATTCATTGTCATTCCAAACCGGTTTGATTTCTAGAGGAGATATTTAGATATAAATATAGCCAGGCTTCTTTTATTCTATAGAATGAAAGTGATAGTTATTCTTTGTAAATTTTGCCTTGTACCCATTTAAATCATGATAAAGAAGCAAAGCACACTTGACACCATATAAAGAGAACAAGAAATTGCACTCCAGCTTCTCATGAACACATACTTGGTTTGAATGTGCAAAAGGGTAAATGAGTTTAAAGCAACATTAAGATATGCAGACCGACTTTTTCATTTGTGCATGAACCATCTCTTTAAGACTGTTGCCTGTCACTGGTTTTTACAGCTTTCACAAACAAGGCAAAGACAGGGACGAAAGGCACTCAATGAATGAGTGGACCGCAACGGCCAAATCAAAGCTTACAGGCTCTCTCACACACTCTTAATCAGCAGGCGAACAGCGGCTGCCGCTTTCAGATGCTTGTTTCTCGCCTGTCACATGCCGTTAAGGTCTTCTGCTTGGTTACGGGCCGCTGTGACTATTCACTCCCGGGATGACCTCTCCCTTGTTTCCAAGCAACAGAGGTCAAGTGGATGTGTGTTGAGTTTCCAGTAGGCAACCCACTGACCCCACCTTTAATGACCCAGAGGCCTTTGGCTGGAGTTTTAGTTAATGCCAGTGTGTATGATAACCTTTGTGACCCCTTGACCCAGATCTAGCTAACCAGCGTAGCCATTGTTTGTTGAATGGTTTTGTGGTGTCCAAGAGATGGGCACCAAACTAAAGCACAATGGAGTTGTGAAAAGACTGATTTTCACACCCCAGCAGGTTCATTTAAAATGAGAGGATATTGAACAAACAGAAAGTGCTTTCATTCTTGTAGTATTGTTGAACATGTTTCTCAAGATTCCTGAGATTAGGACCAGACCCTGCTATAAGGAACAAAGCTTCTGAGAATTTTTGATTTGGTAACCAGTATTTCACTTATCCAGATGACATTCTCTTGTTCCGTGAGGTCTCATGCATCTCTTGTGACAGACATACGCAATATTGCGTGAGTGTGTTGAAATCAGGATAGAAGATTGAATGTCACAGCCTTTTACATGTTACTTCAACTCGAGTGTTACTAATTCCAGAACAGGTCAGGAGAAGACCAAGACAAAAGTAAGGTCCTTGTGTACAGCTGTGTAAAAGATACTTTCTGAATTGGTCATTCTTTTCAAAGAGGGATGTTGTTAGCAGTGGGCATATATGAGACTCATTTCAAATTTTAAATTTAATTCTAGCTTCAAGCATTCTTTTTTTTTTTTTATCAACTCTTGAATGTGGGTAAGTTTTATTTAAAAAGCAAAATTTTGAACAAAAAGCTGAGAAAATCGCATTTTTGTCAAAGACTTCTTCCGGATCACCTTCAGAACGATGATCAAAACAGATTGAGTAGATCAAGTCCATCAACACCTCCAAAGTTTGCACTTTTCATTTGGTAATGTTAGGCAGTTTTGATTTATATGCTGTTGATTGTTTGACGATAGCTTACATGTGCATAATCAATGCTTTGATCACTTGTTTCTGCTTCTTTACACATTTTTGCATATGGAGTACTCTTTCAGAAGATGTGTTGTAGCACTTTTACTGTATAACAGTGAAAACATGGATTCCCAGAAAATTCTGTCACTAGCGGGGAAGCGTTGTGTCATAAATGATGGAAAATTTCATCAATGGCAGGGAAAGAGTTGAGCTAGGATGCATTAAATTGCTCAAAAGTGACAGTAAAGATGTTTCCATTGTTAAAAAAAAAATCAGTTTCAAATAAATGCTGTTCTTTTTAACTTTATATTGATCAAAGAATTCTGAAAAAAAATGTATCACGGTTTCTACAAAAATGTCTTATGACCAGATCTGTTCACAACAAAAGCAAATTTACATAATGCTTTATTTCTATTCTTGTCCTTTATTTAACACTCTCACCTGACCCAGGAAAATAAGCAAAAGATAAAAAAAAATGTAAGTGAGAGTGTGAAATGAGAGATTGTGTGAGAAGAATCATAATAATCGTGTGTAGACAGACTCACGAAGAAAGAGAGAGGAACCAAAGTGGCAAAAGGCAAGACCAGGCTGATGAAATCTGTTTAATGCTCTACTTTTTTTTCAATCAGTATGCTTGATTTTTTTTTTCCCCCCAGTAAAAATATTAAAACACCTTTAAAAAAGCAAAATTTGTATGATAATACGTCATGATTAAATTCAAAACAAATTCAATTAATTCTATAATAATTTGAAATGTTCCTAGCTTTTTTCACAAACCTCACTAAATTTAGTAAGGGTTATGCTCAAAAAAATGCTCTAATGCACTAACAAATAAACTCCAATAAATTTTAAATTCCAAATATATTCTCTGAAAAAAAAAGGTCTTAATAATGTATATTATCTATTTGTTTCAAATAAATTATTCTTGTTTCAAAGATAGTTTTGATATTTTTATGGCTTTCGCATTGTTGCTACCATGATGGTGTGAAATGCAGGAGGGAGAACGGATCTGGTGTTGAAACACATTAAAAAGGAAAAAGATTAAAGGAGAGAAGGAAACAACAGATCTCTGATGGCGTTTCTCGTTGGAATGCTTATTTGAAAAGATTTGCCGCAACCATCTGATTGACCAATATGATAACGTTAAACAGGAAGAGGAGCTGCGCTTATCTGTGTCTGTTTGTTGACAACCTCATTTAAGACGAACCATCCCGGTGATATCAGAAGATGGTGAGATAAACACCTCAAGGTCTTCTAACGCGTTTGCGTGTTTGACTGTAGAGTGAAAGCTAATCAGGTTCATCAGGCAGGGCAATGTTGGATGCATGCTTAAGAAAAAGTTTTTTTGGTCACGAGAACTTAGAAAAATTTGCTATGAATGGACTTGCCTCACATATATTTGGCATGCTGTGTAGCATGTTAATTAGGTTGATCGCAAACATCACTTGCAACCTTCTGTAGCTACTTTTAAGTTTCTCCATAACACTGACAAGCTAGGATTGTTTTGCTCATCATTTCCCACATTTCTTTATGCTTAACACCTGAGAAGGATTGCTAAAGTTTGTTTAACTGTTCGCCAAGGTTAAACATGATTCTTCAAGCACATTAATCGATATGAATCAAGAAGATATGAGGTGTTGTTTTTGGCTGTGTTCTATACACAAGGCGAAATGAAAAAGGTCAGCGCTTACCAGACAGACATACCATACATAATAGGCTGTCACATCAAATTGTGATGTAAAATAAATAGGCCTAACTATAGTGTATTATGGGCTGGGATCTTGTGAAAACACATTCTGACATCTTTAATAAGCTCTTTAAACTATAGCAAGGACTTTGGGTCATCGCACCAAATGGAGCCGTGGCCTGTTAATTATTACCATGTTTCTGCTGTTAGGCTGCTGTTAGTGAGAATGGAGAAATGAAAAGTTTTTCATATCGTTTTCAGAAACAATTCACTGTAGGATCACATGGGTCAGGGTAACACGCGGTGCTCGATTTGTCGTTGAGTGTGTGCCTGTGTCTGTGAGCGTGATCTATGACCTTCACTCTCGCTGAAACTGTGGGCCAAAGTAAACAGTGGCTCCCATCACTCCCTGAGGTGAGACTCCCAACCAAAGAGATGCCCCCCCCCCCCCCATCTCCTCTCTTTCTTCATCTGTGCTATTTTGGTCCTCTTATTCCTGCTGTGTTCTTTTAATTCATCACTGTTCTCCTGTATTCACTCTTTCTTTGTGCTTTATATGTTCTCCTCCTCATTTGTGAAGCATTTCCCCATAGGCCTATGGTACTCAACAGACTGCCAGTGACTTATGAATGTACAGTGGCTCTAAAAGAATTTGGACACTTAAGCCACAATGAAATTTTTATCTATTTATTTATTTTTTATTACATGTATTTGAATTATATATCAGTATGTTTAATTTTATTTTAAAGGAATATAGGACAAATAGACTTCAATCAAAACATTTCACGAATTGAAGGCAATTCAAAAATAAACTATAAATGTATTGTTCATAATGAAGACAAAAATCTTGGACACTTTTTCAGTTGTAAAAACTTTTTTTTTTCTACTATTTAAAAAGTGGCTCAGATAAGTGAAGTAAGTTCCAATAAAAAAAAAATATATATATATATATATATATATATATATATATATATATATATATATATATATAATTATTTCTTAGCAGATGCACTGGGTTTGATATGTAATTTAAATGTCCAAAAGTAACCAAATACCTTTTGAGGACACTGTATATTTATTAAAATGATCCCCCAAAGATGTGTGAAAATTAGGCAATGCATTTTTAGTTTTGTGTGCAAAACATTCAGTGAATTGAAACTATTAATTTACAATGAGAGCTTATAAAAGTATTGCATAGTAGGTTGATAGTGAGAAAGAAAGGTAAAATGGGTTTGGTGGTCAGGCTTTATTTAACCGTTATTTACAGTGAAAAGTGAAGTTAGTTGCCACTTGGTTTGATATTTGTAATGAAATACATGTATTTGAAGTGTAGATTAAGTGTCTAAATACTATTCAAGGCCACTGTGTACATGTGTTTGAATGTGTCCCTCATGGCCTCTTAAGCCGAGTAGTTGGGTACTTCTACCATAGGTGGCACTCGGCAAGTTAAAAGTTTGTCTGTTTATTTTGCCCTTATTTGTCATGAGATTTTGATGGACAGATGAGAGAGAAAAAAAGACATTTTTATCTTGTGTGGTTTGATGAAATCCTTTAATCACCCTGTCCTGTCTTCTCAGAAGATAAGGATGATGCAGTAATCCTCTGTCAGGGATGAGGGCTGTTAAAATCAATGCCTCATACCCATGCCGAACGTGAGAGGAAAGTTTTCATTCGGTTAGACTGAATCACACATAACTCAATGATAGCAGGCAGTGCAGGTAAGGTCTCTCTCTCCATCATATTTGGTCCACCGTCCTTTAAATGGTCACTCAAATCCATGTGAGCTGTCAAGTGACAGCCCTTTGAATCCAAGAGATAAGACCTAATCTTCAAGTGATCATTTAGGCTAGACAGCTGAAGGTAAAGAATAAAGATCAGTCTTCAAAGATAAAGTTAAATGTGTGTGTGTAAGATTAAGTTTAGACATCTCACTGCAGTCCTCATAGTAATAAAACTAGTTGCTCCAGTGTCCAGATGTCCTTTAAGTGTCTTTGCTCTTATACCCTCTCTTAAAGTCACCATGAAATCAAAATGGACAGTTCTTGTTTTTTTTTTATGGAATATTTTAGTATTGGTTACAAAATTATTTATCCATTTAATTCATGTAATCTTTAATCAAAATAACTTCCCCTCCCTCATGCAGTGACATCTCTTTTTCTTGTTTGAGAAGCTGTTTCAGCTGGATATATACAAAAGTCACAAAAAGGGAAGAAAAGGCTATCGAAACTTCTGTTTCATACCAACGTTAAAATAATTCATTTTTACAATTAAAGCAGGTTATAAAACAGTTACAAAAACTAAAACTTTGCTAAAAGAAAAAAATAAAATATAGAAATAAACGTTTGGAGCTATGGCCTAGCAGTAAGAACTCGGCTCTAACGCAAGCCAGTTCGAATCTGGCTTACGACACAGCTTCAGGTGTAAAATGTTAAAGACATTGTGTTATAGTGTGGCAGTACATAACTTGCTCTCAATAAAAATATAAACACTTATGTCATGGAAAAATGTTCACTTATCATTGCTATAATTTATAAAGATTGTTACTAAACTGCATTATTAGTGACAAAGACAGAGACATGGCTGAGAACTTGTCGGAACTTGGTGGACCTGCCCTTGTGCTTAATTAGAACCCTGCAATGAAAGAGATGAGGAATTCTAGCTATGTGCCAGGAATGCCCACACAAGTAAATGAGATTTTATGTTGTCTGTGTCCTCGTGCTAAACCTCTTTGTATAAGAGCAGAGTAGATTGTGTCTTCTGATAGAACGCTCATATACTGGTACTTTGCAGAGACGAGTGCTTCTCTGTGGCTTGCACATTCCACTTGATTCCCAAACTTCCCAGTGAAACATTCTGCAGAGCTTGATGTTTGAATCTTGTTGTAGAATAACTTTTTTTTTTTTTTGTTAAAATATAAATAAAAATTAAAAAAAAAAAAAAAAAAAAATCCTGTGATGATTAAGTCCAATTCCTTTTTATAATCCAAAACATATGTTTTAGGGAAAGTAAAATCTGAGATATTTTTATGTAATTTTTGACTAAAGTCTAAAATTAAGGGCGTTTGCTGACAAAATTATATTCTGTTTTATTTATATGTATTGTTTGACCTTATGATTCTTTCTAAAGCAAAATTTCATGAATAATCATTGCTTAACAAACCACAAACAATTACCGAGACAAGAAAGTAAACCGAGGCTGTATTTATCCTATTTTAAAAGTGTAAGACATCATGTTCTTGCGGTTATATTGCAGACTCTTTTGTGCATTTTGAAAGATTTTGATGGCACTTTTCCATCCATTAGGCCTTGAGCAATCAGAAATGATGTCTTTTTAAACTGTGGTGATGGTGTTACATGGTCTGGTGTCTCTTTTTATTATGAAGTTGCAAATTTGACCTTGGGCTGCTAAGTGTAAGCATGTTTTTTTTGTCAAGACTTTCAGCACAGATCTGTTTCACAATACAATGGGGAATTGTTACAGTAAGATTTGAAATTAAAATTTTGCTTGGACAATCTTTGTTGTGTATGCTTTGCCAACTATCTGCAATGCATTATTCCACCATCCAACATTTTGCAGTCGATTCTCAGGTAGACCTTATCCGAGACAGAAGCCAATATGTTGTGTTAAGTCGTGGCATTCCATTCTCCAAAGGTTTCCTTCAATAGTGAAGGTTTCCAAAGGTTTCCTTCCACCTCTGCAATAGTAGAACATAAAACACAGTCCTCTATGGGCATCCAAAGGGACTGCCTGGTGGACTCAATGAACTATAACCTATATTGGTTCATGATGGGGTGGGATGCATTGATATTAAAAATTCTGGTTGATGCAGATAAAACATTTTAAATGCTACAAATGAATTTAGGCATCACAGTATTATGGAAAATGGATATTCATTTTGAGATTTGCTAAAGATTGCATTTAACAGTGTTATTACATTATTAGTTTTTTGTGACTGTCAACTATAAGTGTGTGTTATATTACAGCAAAGTTAATCTGAATACAAAAATGAGCATTCATAGTTAAATATCCAGTATTGCTGCAATGCATGGAGGTCTCAGACCACATACTGTACTCAGTTTCCAAAAAGGGAATGAAGCTTGTTGGAGGTAGAGGAAAATAAAGCATGACACCCCAGTATTAGTAGTAGTATTTAAATATAAGACTCAGGGAGGCCCCACGAGAAATTCCCAAGAAATCCACCCTGTAAAAACAGGGCTGAAACAATAATAATAACAAAGGACCTAGGAATGTATCCAGGGCATTGAACCTCAGGGAAACCCTCCAGCCAGCTCAGCAGAGACTGCAGAGAGACCTGGTCATATCCATACAGCTGTACAGATGCTGTTTTATTGAGGAACTACTGTGACTTGGCAACACTTACTGTGTTTGGATTGATTATATGTGAGCCCTTTTAGAGTTTGTAGATTTGGAACATAGACATGCATCTAGTAGAAAGTTGCTTATATTTAATCAATCTTCTGAGGTGTTGATAAGTTTTCAGGATGTTTTTGTTATTTTGTTTTCCTTATTATATTCAGTGTTCATAATCCTACAGAGTTGCATTTCACTTATTGCACTGACAAGTCCAGCTGTTCCATATGAATTACTTTAAATAACAAATGGGCAATAAAACACTATGATCAACAGTTCCGGTGGGCTAATGAAAAAGCTCTGGCCTCCTAAACTTAGAATTGTGGTTTTAAGTCTCATCTTGGATGAGTTTCTGTATAGTTGTGCAGTTTAAGTGCCCATAACCAAGAGATTGCAACATAGCAACATTGGTCAAATTAATAGGTAGTCCCACCCCAAACTTATGCAACTGGTTGAGCCAAATGCAGATGTGGAAACTTGTTTGAAACAGTCATTATTTTTGCCATTACATTTTGTGCTGCTAGTGGCAGAAATAACACTTCAGGATTTCCATAACTATATAAAATGTTTTTATTACTAAATACATCTTTCTGTTTCCAAGTTGAAAAAGTTACTTTTGTTTTTCCTCATGTGTGTGTCACTTTGAAAAAAAGCTTTGGCTGAATAAATAAATGACTTTTTTTCCTTTTTTCTTTTTTAGAGCTGAAGTCTACTGGAACTGCCCATCACTTTGCCTTCCTGCTCAACTCGACGGACTACAGAATCCTTCGTATGGACGAGGACCATGATCGCATGTACGTGGGCAGCAAGGACTACATCTTATCTCTAGACCTGAACGACATCAACAAAGAGCCCCTCATTGTAAGATTGCTCAGTTACCCCTGACAAATTGCAACAAACAAAACTATAAACGAAGCTTGGCAGTAGTAAACTTGAACCTGGATTAGGATGACTGTTTATTTATCACATGTCTTTCTCCTCAGATTCACTGGCCTGTGGCTCCTCAGAGGAGGACTGAGTGTGTCCTCTCAGGGAAAGACATCAATGTAAGAAATGTACCACAATCTTTGTAAATCCTAAACTTCTAGCTATTCCAACATGAGCGTGCAAGTAGTCAGAATGCATCTGGAAGTATCGTTTCACGATGACAGCATGACTGTTATCATTCTGTTCTGTGTCAACAGGGCGAGTGTGGTAATTTCATCCGTCTAATCGAGCCATGGAACAGGACTCACCTGTATGTGTGTGGAACGGGAGCGTATAACCCCATCTGTACCTATGTGGACAGAGGTCAAAGGGCACAGGTAAACTATCATTCACAGGTCACCTGCTACCATTTGAAGGTCAAGGGTTCAAACTATTGGCTACCTTAGTCAAAAGGTATTATGTCATTAGAGAGGAATGTTTCCCCACCCTGGAACAAAGTCTTAATAATCTTTACCACCTGCATGTCTTTTGACACTGCTACTTAAAAACTCTTCCTAGTGTTTAGGAGGGTAATAGCATTTAAATATAGTCCTAATTTCACCTCCCTTCTTTCCCATGACCACGTCCCATCATTAACCACTGTCCACAGGAAAATTATCCAGAAATTTGTTTATACATACTGTGGTGTAAAAAAGTCTGAAATCACGATGACAATCTTTTCTTTTCTTTTCTTTTTTTTTCAATTTAAACTGGAAATAAAGATTTTAAAGACAATTTAAATGGACAAGCCACATGCTCTTATAAGCAAATTTGTGACCATGATCATGTGATCATGTGAACCCCTTTTTCATGAAAAATTACAAAAAATAGCATTTTCACTTGTGGTTTCAGTATCCTGCTGCATTTGTTCACATTTAATGGGGTTCTCAAATATGCATGTCTGTTTCTTTCATATGCATGCAAAGGGCAGTTTATGTGCTCACAAGATTTCCCAGCATGTGCATGTCTTAAACACAACTTAACATCTGCTCATCTTCTTTGTCCTCTATGGATACACCAAACTGCAGCCATCTTTCTAGCATCTCAGCATCTTCCTCATTTGGACACAGTCTGGGATGATCTCTTGGGCCCTAATTGAATTCATAGAAACAGGACTTTATTGAGGCACACCCCTTGTTTTATAGGGTTTGCTCCAAGATCAGATGCCTCGTGCGGGAGGCCGAACCAGTCGTGCTGCAGACCCTAGTGCCTCACCAGAACCATATGCACCCAAGGTGGGAAATGAACTCTTCCTGAATGGGATTGAGGTCCTTTTTTGAACTTTATTTTGGACTTTTTTTTTTCTTAAGATGCTCTTAGGTTAAAAGATAATTGGGTGTCTTTTACTTAGAAGTTTAAGGAAAGGTTCTGTTCTCACTGTATTTGCATTTTCAGCAGCTGGCTTTCATAGGCGTTGAGAGAAACAGCAGAGGAACTGTTGTCTTTAAAGCTTGTCTTTCTCAAGTTTGCCTACACTTGTCCAAAGCCTGCCTTTGGCGTAGAAATCTAGCAGAACGTGCAGAGATTACTCCCACACCCACACTCCATCATGCTCGAAAGTGGTTAGTCAGCACAGAATTTATCGGTGGCTTATATTACATTTGTGGTTTGCGTGTAAATCTTGGAAAGTATAAAGGATCCAAAAAAATATTTGTATATTATCCAAAACAAGTCTTTCGTTGAGACTTGAATTTGCTGAATTGCTGATATATTTTTAGCAGCATGTTGTACACTCTTTAGATGTCCTTCTCTGCTTAGATTTTAATTACTGTGTTAATTCATGTTAGATGTTTCCAGATTTTGCTGTACATATTTGGTGCAAACACAGCAGTTTACCATACTTTTTTAAAAATACTGTTCTGTATTTTGCATCTGTTTGACCGTAGCTAGCATGCAAACTGCATGGAGTGGAGTGGACTTTTAGCATGAAGCCAGATCTTGTTTTCCTAAATACCAGAATTTAATAATTGTCACTAACCTGAAAAAGCCATATAGACCTTTTTATATTCATATGTTGAGAAGCTGATTGTGAGAAATGGTTCATTTTCTTTGGCAACTACCAAGAACCTTGGAAACTTTGAATTATGGCATTAATTTCTTTCTTCTGGGCAGTTTCACACCAGCTCCCTTTTGTCAAATGGCAAGATATTGGTGTTGGCATTAGACAATATGTAAGACGCCAACATTTAAAAAACACACACACAATAGGTTACCTAAACATATTTCAGTTTTATTACAGCCCCAACTAGTTAATTTTCCATTTAACCCTGTGTGCATTTCACTTCCTGGCTATACCTTCACACACTCTTAAACATTTGAAAGAGAATCAATACTGCTCATCTAATGTGATCTATTGTGCTCTCATTAATGAAACCTTCTTGCTCTCCCATTCCAGGAATACATTTTCCGACTGGAGCCTGGTAAAGTAGATTCTGGGAAAGGGAAATGCCCCTACGACCCCAAATTAAACAGCGTCTCAGCTTTGATAAGTACGTGCCTCTCATTGTCGTCATACTTCTTTTCCATACTTTTAGATAATATACAAAGCATCATTTCTTTTGTTTCAGACTTGAATGAGCTCATTTTTCTCAAGTTCATCTGTCTACCTCTCTTTATCTCCCTTATGCTCACTCTGTTTTGGCAGATGGCCAGCTGTACGCCGGCGTCTACATCGATTTTATGGGAACAGACTCGGCCATCTTTCGCACATTGGGCAAACACACAGCCATGAGGACCGACCAGTATAACTCCCGCTGGCTCCACGGTACGCACAAAATTTTTGAACCATGGCGTTCCACCAAGAAAAAGTTATTTTGTTTAGTGGAGCAAGTGCCAGATATGAATATTCAACACTGACCCTTCATCCTACCTCCTGCACACTAACCTCATATTAAATAAAAATCTGTAAAAAAAAAAAAAAAACAATTTCCCTCAAGCAATTACTGCTTAGTTAAACTCAATCCTTGACCTTCATTATAATTCCTGACTGTATTATTGCTGTAAAAATGTGCTAGTTATTTTTTTATGTTTAGAAAATGATGTATTTATTTATGCTCTATATAGTTTATTTTTCATACATAAAAACACAGATTGTTCCATCTGCCTGTGATTAAGCACACTACACTATACAGCTCCATACTCAAAATAATTAATTCTGAGTTTTATTCACAACAACTGACAATGTTCTTCTTTTTATTGCAGTTAACTAAATGTTTGTTTGTTTTTATTACAGCTACCTTTCATCTAATATTTTTCATTAATAGTTGACTAATAGTACACTAATCTTGAATTACACTGGGTTTCCATTGTATTACATGTGACTCCTTGGCTCAGATTCTGTAGTTTTGCCTTTTTTGGTGACTAGTGTCTAGTGTAATAATCATCACAGGCTTCACAGAGGTTCTTTCAGACTGTTCAGTATAGTGAATGAGAGGGTAGAATAACCGTGAGAGAGGTCATCAAACACTGCATTAGTTGCACTTTTCTAGTGAATGTTATTTAATATTATCCCTTTGCTCTCCTTTTTTTCCTCTTTGCTTTTTGCTCCAACTATGATTTATATCTCTTGCTGATTTTTTTTTATTTTTTTTTCCCTTCCTAACCCTCTTTTTCTTTTCCTTCAGATCCAACATTCGTCCATGCTCAGCTCATCCCTGATAGTGCAGAAAAGAATGACGACAAGCTGTATTTCTTCTTCCGTGAGAAGGCCTCTGAGATGGGTCAGACTCCCATGGCTCAGTCCAGGATTGGCAGAATTTGTTTGGTGCGACATTTTCGTAACATTTGCCTTATATTCCAGTGCAAAATATCTACAAATCCTTAAAGGAATAATTCACTTAGTCAACTTCAAGTTGTTCCAAACCTGCATAACTTCCTTTCTTCCATTATACACTGAAGAGAATTTTAAAGAGTGTACTTGCACTTTTCCATGCAGTTACAAAGAATGAGAACTGGAGCTTTCAACTTTTAAAAAAGAACTATAAAAGCATCATAAAAGTGGCCGTACAACATGTCACATTGCCATAATACGTAATAGCTTTGTGTGAATAACAGACTAAAATTTAAATAATTTTTCTTTGATAATCACACTTCCAGTGAGTTGCTAACCTCTGCATCCGAATCATTGGGTCGTGAGTTTAACTCAAGAACAGGATTAGTCTTTTTCAAGAACAAATCTGTTAGAATGGTTTTTGTGAACTGATTCATTGTAAATAACTGACTCAAGTATGATTCATTTACTTTGGAAATTGCTACATCTCTCAACACACCAAAAAAGAACTAGGGTGGCTGTCAAGATCATATTTTTTCATTTTTAAGTTTCGGTCTTTCTCACACAAAGCTTCAGAAGACTCCACATTTATTGTAACTGCAAAAGTAATTTTTTTTTAAAAATGGTATGTTTATGTTCCACAGAAAAAAATAAGTCACGTGAGTTTGGAACAACATGAAGGTGAATAAATTGACGTTGTCCCATTCAGTATTCTTATACATTTTATAATAGATTTTTCAATAATTGGGTGTTCCTATGCTGAACATGATGCTAAAGAATTCATGTCCTACAGGACTGAACTGTTGATTGGCAGATCCTCAGTGTCCTTGGATCCATCATTGTCCAATGCCTCCTACATGAGCAACCGCTTGTTTCTTGGTTATTTTTTGCTGTTTTAATGTGAATCAAAGAAGCATGTTTGTAATGAGTGGGTAGCTGCTGGCGGCTGGTCACTGGGCATCGCCGCGTCTCATTATTGAAGTTGGCTGCTGTCCACAGCAGATGGGGCTGAGCAGTGCTCAAAGCCAATGTTTACAACCCAGTCACAGCCAGTTAATGCAAAACCACAGAAATAGCCCTGAGAGAGGGACAGATACTGATGTAAAGAAATGTCTCCATTTCACAGATACAGACTGTCAAGGTGTCCATCAAATCAAACTTTACAGCTAGAATCTGTGTGGTGTCTAACAGTGATTCTTCATGGCTAACATGACCTCAATTCCTCTACAGAATGATGATGGAGGACACTGCTGTCTGGTGAATAAGTGGAGTACTTTCCTGAAGGCTCGGCTCATCTGCTCTGTGACCGGCTCTGATGGCATTGAGACACATTTTGATGAGCTCCGTAAGTCTTTTTTTTTAGCCGAGTTTCTGGATCATTTCCTGAGACTGATGTTGAATATTGATAGTTGATCTTTTTTAGATGACTTCAGATCATGATGCTGACAAAAGCAAATCTGGTTTAATGTTGTAACATCAATAAAAAAGGTTTTTTTTTCAAAGCGCACTTTTGAATTGTCCCCTTGGACTGCTTGAATTTGACTGATATTTCTAACAGGAACATTTTAATTAAACACTAGCAGTCCAAAAGGACAATTAAAAATAGTTGCATTGTCTTTAAATTTCCTTTCCTTGTAAAAAAACAACAACAAAAAAACAGCTTACTGTGGTGGTACCATGGAAAAACATTTGTATAATCCGATTAAACCATGGTACTCTTAAATATTATAAATATAACATGGCAAAATAATTTATGTACATTTAGGTTCATATCTAAAATACCATGGTAATACTGTGGTACTTTTTTGTAAGTGTAATACCATGGTACTTTAATGTATTCCACGATACCGACCCTTACAAAAAGTACTGTACTGTGGTGGTACCATGGTACATGGACCAGATGGTAATACTGTGGGACTTTGAAATATTTGTACCGTGATTTTTAAAAGCTACCACATGGCACTTCCAAGAACACCATGGTACAATATCCAATAAAACATATTGTCATGGTATGTGTCCAAAAAAAAAACCATGATACTTTTTGTTACCTAGAGGACATTTGATGCTGTTTTGTTTCTAACAGCTTTTACATTTGATTGACTCCATATATAAAATGAGGTGTTCACCTAAGGCACATTATATTCAGTTCTGTTCTGTTCATTTTCACGGTATACTTGTTGAAATAAGAGGCCTCTTATTTCAGGATAGGGCATGATATAGCTCATTTGTGGAAACCGTTCGTGTCTGATGGTTCAATGGATATGTCTCTCCAGAGGGTATAACTTGGAAAAAGTAATTTCCTCTCTTTCCTGTATGTGCAGCATGTAGCACTTGTGCTTTAGCGTGAAGTGCCACAAGGGCCTGTGAGAAATATAAAGTCACAAGCGGTTCTGAGTAGTTTCTGTAGAGCTTTAAATGACAAATTGAGCTTTTAAAAATTTGCCCTATAACTGACTATATATTATAAAAATGTCTTATTTTTGTGGTTTGACATCATGCTACGTACATGATTGCGCATTTATGTGCACATGTGTTAGGTAACGCATACGTGTAAGCTGCATCTTAACAGGCTTACACAAAATGGAGTCTTTCCCGTTGTGGGAGAGTTTGATTGACAGGACTGAAGAGGATTGGCTGATAAACCAGCTGTAACAGCCTCAGCCACTCTTCAGAGGCAAATGAATGCTGGAATTTTATTGCTTTTGCAACGTGCATAAATTGAGTAAGCGGACGTTCTATGCGCTTCATTTCACAGCTCCCGTAACATAGCGCACAAGGTACCCTCAGGACTCCTTTCCCCGTCTCTGCCCTCTCTTTCTCATTCTGGTTGGTCATTCACCCTCCCTCTGTCACTGTGTTTGAGGAATGAACTTGCCAGTGGAGTTTTTGACTGGATGTTTTCCCTTATCCTCAGAGAGGCAGTGAGGTTTTATGGGTTGTTTTTTGTGGCTTGGCTAGAGCGAGATTTGTTCGCTGTAGTGTAGGGTTTTCCCTCAGCGCTTGATTACTTAGTCCGTTTAGCGTGACTATCCATCTGAGGTCATCTTCTTTCTGTTTTAGATGGGACATCTGTCTATTCTTTTACCACTCGCCCTCCTTATGTCTTAAACTATCTGGGTCTCCTTTGGTTTTCTTTCCTTGTGCCCTTTTTTGCACTCTTCTTCTGTGCACCTCTGTCTCCCATCCCTGTTACAATGTCCCTCAAGAAACCGATCTTACGGTGAACCCCTAAAAAACTACCCCACTCTGCCCATTACACTGTTTCTCCCAATGGCCTTTTTCCATCTTTCTCGTTTTGGCTAGTATATTATCACTGGTCCTTTGTCTCAATCTCCGAAATTCTCCAGCTTGTTCTGATACAAATTAACCACAAAGACAGAGGGGAACAGTGAGAGAGAAGGATTGTCCTCACAATACGAAGGGTTTTGTGTGATGTAATTGGACTGAGATGGATTTGATTGACTTGGCACATACACTCAGACATCTGGCTTTTTGTGCACTTGTCGAACATTAAGATTTCGAAATAATTTCAGTGTTACTGGTGGTGCTTGATTGAGCTACAAAAAATGACTGTTTTCAAACAGGTTTCCCAAACAATTTGCCAATCTTTCATTGTTTAGGAAAAACAAGAAGTTCCGCCCTCAAACTTGTGACATTGGTTTAGCCATTGTTACTTTACCATATATGCTTAAACAAATAAAGCTTAAAGGGATAGTTCATCAACTTTTCATTTTTGGGTGTTTATCTGCTTACCCCAAGCGCATTCAAGATGTAGGTGACTTTATTCAGTAGAACACAAATGATGATTTTTAACTCCAACCGTTGCCATCTGTCAGTCAAATAATGCTAGTGGATGGGAACTTCTACTATAAGAGTAAATAAAACTTGCATAGACAAATCCAAATTAAACCCTGCGGCTCATGACGACACATTGATGTCCTAAGACGCGAAATGATCAGTTTGTGCGAGAAACCGAACAGTATTTATATCATTTTTTACCTCTAATACACCACTATGTCCAACTGCGTTCAGCATTCGCTTGGTGAGGTCTGAACACGCTCTGACAATGACAGTAATGTCTAGCACTCGTTGAAGTATATGCGCGAGACATCACTGTCGTTGTCAGAGCGCGATCAGACCTCACTAATCGAATTGGGTGAACTATCCCTTTAAAAATAGCAATTAGTGTCCCAAATAATAGTACATTGAAAACTAAGGGAAACCCCTAAGGGGAGATGAAAAAAAATAGATATGTGGAAAAAGTACAATACAATACATATGCGTTCTTATTGCATTTGACCATGAAAATTTGCATTTGTTTGCAAAAACTCTGCATAATAATTCTTAATAACTCTTAATAATAGTTATATAGTTTTTCCTCTCACCTCATATTATTAGTTTTGCGAGTAAGTGCGAAGTTTCTCAGTTTTGCGTAAGAAGGCAAAATTCAATGAAATGCAATTTCCAGTGAATTTTCAGTGTGCGCTAATATATCCCACAAGCCCTTGTGCAACCAGATAGGAGTTTGTGACAGTTTTTCTCTCCTTTTGTATGGAAAAAGAAAAAGAAAAAAAGTGAGGAAGGCAAATACCAAAGCTGCCAAAGCAGTTTTTAAATTTAAAAAGGTGCTGAAAGCAATTTTTAGCCATTTTGCTCATTTCTGTAATCCGATAGCCACTACATTAGACCTCATCTACTGCATCCACCATCTCTGTACCACACACCCAAAACTCTACCCTCAAATACTTGTCAGCTAATCAAATATCAGCAATATCAAAGTATTCTCTGACTGGCTAAATTTTATGAGTGACTGTGAAAAGGGCGAGCCACTTCCTTATCTCTTTTTTTGCTGTTTTCCTATAGCCTATAGCTGCATCTATTTCAGTGATTATAACATAATGTCCTTACTACCTGACAGATATTCCAGAAACAATGCCGACAGCACTTTTAAATAATAATAAAATAGGCCAGATGCTAAATGTTTCAAGGTTCCTATGCAACAAAGGAATCTGTGCTATCAAGACGCAATCGTGTCCCATTACCCGCTCACTGTCTCACTAACCACCAAAGTAGAAATATGTGAATTAGCTCATTTGTATTTCAAACCAGGAACTAAAGAAATTCAATCTTCCTTTCAGGGGACGTGTACATCCAGAAAACTCAAGACACCAAGAATCCCGTCATCTACGGCGTCTTCTCTGTGTCTGGGTGCGTAAGTTCACAACAGTCTCTCCCAAAATATGAGATCCAATCCTCACTTCTCCTCAATGCCTCTTACTAATCAGGCCGCTTATCAGATTGGCAAGGGAGCTTGAATAGATTTGCTTTCATATTCACACTCCAGTTGCCCACGGGGCAACACCCCCATTTCTCCACTGCTGAAGACTGTTTCTAACATACTGAATAACAAGTGTTTGGCAGGCTTGACAGACGGTAGTACAAGTCTTCTAACAGCACAAAGGAAGGAGCTTTTCTGTGAATCTGAGATGTGATATTCTCATAAGGACTTATCTACATAATGCCACCACTATCAGATGCGGTCAGGAGAGGATATTCGTACACGCTAAAATATTATACAACTGGCCTCAGAGGGAGCTCTCAACATTTTAGATGAGGTTCACATGCTAATCATCCAGTGTAAATACACAAGGCTGTGTGTGTATTATAACAATTCACAGTCTAGCTGTAGATTAAATCAGCGAAGCCCTCAGGCTCTGTCTGAGCTCTTTAAACCCAAAAGCACCATTCTTGGTGATAATAGTGTAAACTCTCTCCATCAACTGCTAGTGATTTCACAGCTCTGTCTGTCCCTCTGTCTCTTGTTCTCTCTCTTTCTGTCTGTCTGTATTTGTGCTAATTTGTGCATTCCCAACTCATTTTTACACCTGACATACAGTGGGGTTAAAAACTATTTTGACTATGGAAAATACTTCTAATTTTGCACTTTCAAGACCTGTGTGATTTGGTCCTTCTGTCTTTGTCTCAACGCATCAATCTCTTTTTCTTTCTGCATCTCTAGGTCTGTATTTAAAGGTTCAGCAGTGTGTGTGTATTCAATGGCTGATGTCCGCATGGTCTTTAATGGCCCTTTTGCTCACAAGGAAGGGCCAAACTACCAATGGGTTGCCTACCAGGGTAAAATCCCTTACCCCCGACCAGGAACAGTAAGTGTAACATTTAGCATAATAATCATTCATGTTTGAAGATCTAAGAAGCTGAAATACATTTTATGTCATCCCTCTAATCATAGTGTCCAGGAGGGACGTTTACCCCCAACATGAAGTCTACTAAAGATTACCCAGATGAGGTTATCAACTTCATGCGCAACCATCCGACCATGTTCAATGCTGTTTATCCAGTCCATAAGCGCCCCCTAGTGGTTCGTACCAATGTGGATTATGAGTTCACCACCATCACAGTGGACCAAGTGGCTGCAGCTGATGGCAACTATGAAGTTCTTTTCTTAGGAACAGGTGAACTTATTACCCATCTATACATAGATGGCTTATTGAGTTATATTTATTTTGTACATAAACAGTGTTCATTCAGTGGAGTCTAAAAGTTGGAGAGCACACTGAAAATTAAATCTTTGACAACCAAATCTGTGACACTGTTAATATTAACACTTTTGTACACGGAAGCTCTAGATCTAGAAATGCAGCAGTGAACAGTCATTGCCACCTTCTGTTTTCGATAGTTCTTCAGAAAATCAAAAAGATTTGTATTCTTTAGTCAGACTCTAAAGAGTATTATGTTTTTAAGTATTTCTGACTCCTCTCTTTTGGTCATTTACAGATAGAGGAACAATTCAGAAAGTGATTGTCCTGCCTAGAGATGATTTACAGACTGAAGAGCTTGTTCTGGAGGAGGTGGAAGTCTTTAGAGTAAGATCCCATTTTTCCATTTCACTTTGTGTTTTGTATTTATGTTTGTTTTTGTTATTATACTTTATACAGTATAATGGTGTGTGTGTGTACGCTAATATATTCAATAAAAAATGATAATTATTTTCATATTGCAGGTTCCAACTCCAATCACTACTATGAAGATTTCCCCAAAACGGGTAAGTTGCACAACAAATTCATTTAGAATTCAAAACTTAAAGAATTCAAAACTTAAAGAAAACTAATTCTGAAATATTAATAGTAAAAGTAGCAGATCCTTTATTCAAAGTGAGTTACAAATGAGGAATATCCGTCATTCTGGGATTCTAGGAATCACTACATCATGTATTTTGAATGAGAGTAACACCATTTTCCTGTCTTTCTGTGTGTGTAGCAACAGCTGTATGTGAGTTCAGTGGTGGGTGTCACTCATCTGGCTCTGCACAGGTGTGATGTGTACGGAGAGGCGTGTGCCGACTGCTGCTTGGCCAGAGACCCGTACTGTGCCTGGGATGGAAAGTCCTGCTCTCGCTATTCTGCAAACCAAAAAAGGTAAGAGCTGCATGTGTAAATGTCTATCATCACATCACTGTATGTAAAATACGAGTCAATATAATGATGCATTTAAGTCATGTAGAATAGAAAGATCGTATTTATGAGTTGAACGCACATGAACGCCACCACAAAGTCATAAATATGAGGGGGAAGCTCAGGATTTTCTTTAACTTTACAAGTTGGGGGCGTGTCAGTGAGAAATGTAGTGGTGGTGCTTATAAGTATTTAGCAGCACATTGAAAGGATTGTAAAATAACAATATTGTATGTAATGATAAATGTTACAGTGGCTTCATAAATGAATTGAAAACATAAAGAAGCAAAACACACCTGATGCACAATATTTGTTTTACATTTTCTAGTAGTAGAGTTCAAAAACCTTAATTAGGAGAAGATACACACCGTCATCCTGCTCTGATGAAAGTGACATAAATACAAACTTCCCAGAAGGTCTTGAACTCATCATAAGTTACAGGATTTCTTTGAATTCATATCCTCATTTAATTCTTGTAGGCGGAGTCGGAGGCAAGATGTGAAGTATGGCAACCCTATAAGACAATGCAGGGGCTACAATTCCAATGGTGAGGAACTGAAAAAATACACAATTAGATATTGATGAGTAAAACTACTTTAGAAGAAGTAAAAGAATTCTTTTGATTTTGGTTATTTTGTTTTAATTCCCGCCAGCTAATAAGAACACGTTGGAGTCAGTACAGTATGGAGTAGAGGGAAGCACAGCCTTCCTGGAGTGCCAGGCCAGATCTCCTCATGTGTCAATCAAGTGGCATTTCCAGAAAGAGAACAGTGATAGAAGGAGAGAGGTATGTGTGACATAATGCCTTGTTATAACTGTTTGTGAATTTTAGTCATGCCTTTATTGCATTTTAATTATGCTTTTATTTATTGAGATCTTATTTGCTAAATTAATATAATCAATTTATATAATTTTGTCAAAAATCATTTAGTTTCTGTGCGTATATAAGCAGTTATGTTGCTATGTGCAGTGTAAACAATCAACATTAAAACAAAATTATTTCTAAAACTAATAAAAAAAAAATGGAATTATGACCTCATAATACTAATTACAGCCTACACTAATTACAACAAAATTAAAGAAAAAATTATTTCTAAAATTAATTAAAAAATATATACTCCTTACAAAACAAATATATAAAAAATGTAAACAAAATTAATCGTAATTAACACATTTTTTTAAATATATATTTTATGACCTCATACTAATTGATAGAATTTGACCAATCACAAAATTAAAAAAATGTTTTCACATTTTGTAAGTGTCTAAGCAAGCACCTCCAAACATTCAATAGATGATCATTTGGAAGCGTAAAATCATTCCGAACTAACTTTAGGGGGTTTGTTTGCATTTGCATGAACTGTATTTGTACTGCACAGATATGTAGTCAAATTCACAATTGACGTGATGAATTGAGAGAATTCTCATGAATATAGATTTGAACCTAAAATCTTTGTTCAACCCACGTATTTCAGATCCGTTCCGACGGGCGCGTTGTTCGCACGGAGCAAGGTCTCCTCCTGCGCTCTCTCCAGCTGTCTGACGGAGGGGTGTACCAGTGCACCTCCACCGAGAAGAACTTCAAGCACACGCTGGTCAAACTTCAGCTAGTGGTTCTTTCTGCCCGCACCGTCAACACCATCCAGACCGAATCCAGCGCTCCCCCTGCGCCGCCTCTCCAATCCAGCGCCTGGACGCCCAGCGCAGAGCAGTACAAAGACCTGCTGACCATCCTCAGCCAACCAGAGATGGGCCTCATTAACCAGTACTGCCAGGACTACTGGCAGATGGGGGACGACCCCCTAGCCAACACACACAAGAAGAAGGACCTCAAGGAAATACAGAAGGACCTACGGAAGCCGCGGAACAGGAGACACCACCAGGAGCAGAGAAGCATGGCTGAGACATGAGAGGGAAAACATCCCACTCCATCCAAACGGAGATTTCCCTGCCAGACTCGAGGTGGACCTCAAGGTCTCCGACTGCCATTACACACAAAATATTCAACGTATACCCGCAACCATTATGGCCGAGGAGAAAATAAGCAGTACGTTTTTGAAAATGCATAGTATTTATTGTAGGCTGTACATAGTTAGATTCTGTGGATATCTTTGTATGGAAATAGAGCAAAAAAAAGTTTTGTGTATAGATCTGTGCAAATATTTTGTTATCATTGTACTTCCCTTCCAATATATTTATTACAATGGTAGTCACACCATAAAACATAGTACGACTGTTATCATAAAACTTTGTGTATATACCACTAACCGCATAGTTGGACATTTGAAACTCCCGATGGACAGTTTGACTGCGTTTGATGTTTTGATACCAGAGCTATGCTGGAACTGCGTCCGTTGACTCTTTTAGCTGGGCACGTGTTCTCATTCTGCAGATGTACGGATAAAGGAATTTCGACGTATATTTGGTATTCTGTGACCTCCCAAAAGACTTTGAAAAACACTCATCTTTTAATCTTCTTGATCTTCCATATGTTGCTATGCTAATGTGTGTTAAATATAAAGTCGTTTCTGTGTGTTATATATTTGGTTTATTATTAATTACAGCCTCCTGTACAGTATGTACATCACTTTTTGTTTTGTTCTTTTCATTTATATAAATATGTACTATTGCACGCAAAGAATCTCAAAAAGCTGGGGGTTCAAAACCTGTCCATCTCTTTGTAGAGCAGAATTGTTTAAAAATTTTTTTTTTTTTTTGTTTCTGTTTTTTTAAAGCGAATCTTAAATATAAAACTCTCCAGACATTTTATGTAAAAAAAAAAAAGAAAAAAAAAAAAAGAAAAGAAACAATTAATAGGTGATCATTTGGAAGTGTTACATCATTTGGAACTAAACTTGTTTGCGTTTGCATGAACTGTATTTGTACTGTACAGATATGTAGTCAAATTCTGGATATGTTGCCGTGTTGCTGTATGGTCTTTGATATGAATCGAGAGTAAGAGAGAGACTGTTTTCTGAAGACAGAGGACTTTGTTGAACTAGTGATGGAATCAAGCACAATTACCTTATGTGTGTGTGTGTGTGTGTGTGTGTGTATCACCTCCGTTGTGTTTTCTCAAAACACACAGCAAACAGGCTGTGTGAAATGGTTGTTGTAAATGTTTTTTTTTTCTTTCATTTGTAAGACATTCATCACTGTGGTTTGTTCCATTGTTTTGTCTTTTTTTTTTTTTTTTTAAATCTAATGTGAAAAAGATCCAGAATTAGATGTTATAAACAGTTAATGTTATAGTAATGTATTTTTATTTGTTTTCTTTTCCATCATTGTCGTTGACTAATTAAAGTTATATATTTTATAACAAATATAGGTTGGTCTTTCTTCAGAAATGTTATTGGGTATATACTGTACTTATGTCTGAACCTTTGATTCACAAGCTTAATGTTAGATTGAAAAAGACATGAGTTTACAGTGTATAAAAAAGCAATTGCTTCTTCACTTTTCACCAAAAGTGGATTAAGGAAGCTGCTGATTTGCATATTTTATGATTTGAGAACTTTACTTTAGGGTCATTCACAAGATGAATGTCAATTGATAATGAAGTGTGATTTGTGCCCGAAAATGGCATTTTCTTTAGTACTAATACTAAAGCTCTCTTTCCAAACGTAATTCACAAATGTCGTCACACCATACAGTACAATTTTAAATAAATATTTGAAAACCTTGTGCCAAGTTTTTAAAAAAAAAAAATTAAAAAAAAAAATCAGTAACTTTATTTTAATGTTCTTGTTACATGTTGCATGTACTTACCGTAGTAATAACAGTAAATTATGCATAGTTACAAACAACTAACTATAAACCTAATTATATAGCAAGTAAATGCTGTTAATTAAATGTATAATTACATTGTAACAAGGACACCTTAACATAAAATGTAACCAACAATTCTGATCACTGAATTGAACATTTTTGATTACACTTTATTTTAAGGTTTCTGTGTTACAGTGCAATTATACATTTAAGTACTGAGTAATAATTACCTACATGTACTTACTGTATGGTTAGGTGCATGTAATTATGCATAATTTATAGTTCTTACTATGTAACAATGATACAAATAACATGTTACTGTATCTTTATGTAGCACTGTGACATGACAATTCTCAAAGTTGAAAAAAGAAAAAAAAAACACCCAGAAATGTCGAAATTCTTTGAACTAAACCAAGATAAATCTATCAAATAATGTGACAGTTGATTGTCCTGTTAATTAAAGTAAGTCACAAGGGCAAAAATGTTGCATAAATTGTTAATACTCATTAATACTAATATTAGTGTAGCCAATGAAAGGCTTTCTTAGCACTTGTTTTTTAGATAAACTAAACTGTTTATAAGCTAAACTAAAAGTTTAGCATGATAAACGTGATCATATAATTAAACATTACTTGCATTAATGTTTTTTTTTTTTTTTCCCAGGTACACATTGAAATGAATATTCGCTACTAATGAAGTACATCAAAGAAAGTGTTCCTGTCACCTGTGATGCCTGTGGATTAAAATGTATCAATCTTCAGATTGGGGTCAATGAGCTGTCAGGTAAAAGACTAAAGCTCTTTAAACGCTGTGCTGCACTCTGTGTACACTACATGGAAACTGATTCTGATGACTACAGTGGGAAGGTGAGATTAGAATTACTCACGGAGATTGCAGAACTTCCTCACATTCAGTCATTTTATTTAAAAAAAATAAATAAATCTTTCTGGCTATTTTGAAAAGCCAAAAATTTAGGCCATACAGAGGCAATTTGCTTTCATGATGTCAAGCATATTTTCACCGGAATATAGAGAGAGAAAACCACAATGGCAGGCCCATTTTTACTTCGTTCTCAGTCTTCTTCTGCCTTTTCTTGAATACCATGCATCGGTTGATGACAATGTAACATTCACATTACACCAGTCACACAGTCCTTTTTAATGTGCTCGCGAAGACACCGGTCAGCTTAGCACCTTTTGCTGAGTGCAGCACCTTCTCCCTAAATCTGAGGTTAGATGACCTCTCCGTGCTTTGAATGCCTTCTGTCCTTGTTCTTCATTGGCCCCACCAACCCAGGTGGTCAGAGACATCCCCAAAATCCCTCTAAGACTCGAAACAATTCATCAGGTCACCAAGATCCAGTCGAGGTGTGAGCTGTATCGTTGACAGCACCTGGAGGCCTCTGTGCAAGCGAGTGGTTATCCAGAAGGACTTCTTTTTTCCCTAATCAAGAGTCAGTATGGGGGCCGGGGCGAGCGCAGAGGAGAAGCACTCCAAGGAGCTAGAGAAGAAGCTGAAAGAGGACGCCGACAAAGATGCCAGGACCGTCAAACTTCTGCTGCTAGGTAACAACGCATGAGGGGACTCAAATGATTGTTCAAGTCCAAACATGAAGAACAGCTAATTTGCTAGATTTGGAAAATGGTACATAGCAGATTCGTTGTGTAGCCTTCCCATTTAAATCGTCATAATAAACAGGCGATGACTGAACTACGTTTTTTGTTTTATTAATTTCTTTGCTGTGATATGAAAGGAATATTAAATATCTAAAGCTTACACAGAAGAAATAAGATAATACAATTGATGTCTTACTGAAAGTCAAACCAAAGTAGTGCTAAATAAACTGGAGACACAAAAATGACAGCATAGTTTATAAAAGTCTCTATATCTCAATATCCAAATTAAATGATCTCAAAACATTTTTCAGGCATGCGTGTACATTCATAAATGCCTGTGTCTTTGTCCGTGAAGCGATGTGGGTCAGGGTTATGGCATATCAAGCTTGAAGCGGCTTAGGACAAGAATAATAAGCCTCAAGCCTCTTAATGTAATCCACCAAAAGATAAACAAAGACAGAGGAGAGAAGGATGTATTCCAGCATTAATTCACTTATGCATGCCAAAATAAATCAAATATTACTGTGCGACTGTTCTAAACAAACATCTACAGTCTGAGGTCCACTGATGTTTTACCCCTCAAACACTGGCTCAATGTTCTATGGTTTTCAACCGGGTATTTGCAGACCTAGAGTTCAGTATACTGTACAATATATTTATTTATTTATTATGTGGTATATGTTAATGTTTTGGTGAAAATATTATATTATTTTATTTATATATATATTTTTAAATGTTGTATATGTTAATGTTTTAGTGAAAATTCTGATAAAAAAAACTACCTTTTTTAATATTGGGGGTCCCTGGATTGGTTGAGAATCTGATTTCATGTTGACAAATTAAAACAAACAGAAACCAATTCTCATCACACTCACTTTGGCAGAATACAGCGCTGAGATTTCTTCTGTCAAATCAGTCTGCTCATAATCGAGCACATCATTTCAGAAATGTTATTAATACTCACCATGAAATCCTTTCAAAACACTAATAGAGTTTGTCTCATAACTTTGGTCTCATGATGTTTATTTCTCCTCCTTATAGCATAACTTTAACAGTCTACGATTGCAATCTGGAATTTTAACTTGTTTGGGTCAGGTTATTATAATTTTTTTCAAATTTTTATAAAGAAAGCAAGGACACATTAAATTAATCAAAATGAACAGATGAGACATATAAAAGTATAATGTTGTTTAAAATTTCTATTTCTATATTTCAAATAAACGCTGTTCTCTTCTTTCGATTCATCAAGAATCCTGAAAACATATATCATCATTCCCACAAAGATATTAAATATTAAACAACATGAGAAGAAATGTTTCTTGAGCAGAAAATCATCATATCAGAATGATTTCTGAAGGATCATGCGACACTGAAGACTGGAGTAATGATGCTGAAAATTCAGCTCTGCCATCACAGGAATGAATTACATTTGAAAATATATTAAGTTATTTTATATTTTGTTTAAATTTTAAATGTTTTATTTTAAAATCTTAACTCCAAACGTCTGCACAGTGTGTATGTGTGTATGTGTATATGTGTATATGTGTATATAATATAATATAATTTAATATAATATAATATAATATAATATAATATAATATAATATAATATAATATAATATAATATAATATAATATGAATGAATTAATGAAATAACCTTAATTAATTATCCATTACCATTTTCCTTTCAGGTGCTGGTGAGTCGGGGAAAAGCACAATTGTCAAACAGATGAAGTAAGTGCTGAGAAAACAAATGTATGAAAATACAATGAATTGGTTTACATGAGACTATCCTCAATCATGATTCATATTAAGTGCTCTTTTCTATCATAATCAATTAATAACTACATCAATTAATTGACGATTATTTTCCATCACAGAATTATCCACAAAGATGGTTACTCCGTTGAAGAGTGTATGGAGTTCATTATCATCATCTACAGCAACACTCTGCAGTCTATCTTGGCCATTGTGAGGGCCATGACCACACTCAACATTTCCTATGGAGATGCTTCTGCACAGGTGCTCTACAGCATTCATTAGCCATTTACAGAAATAAAAGGTTACAGTATGGAATATACAGTTGGTGATATCAGAGTGTAATACCAGAGTATTGAATGATTATCCTATGTTACACCTAAGTTATTTCAATAATACCATTGTATTTCCAATGTACCGTGGTATTGCCCATCCACCTTGTGCAAAATATATCAGAAGTGTGTACTAACTATGTACTAACATCAAAACAAATGTATTATGGTAATTACAATAACTGAGTTATAACTAGGTACTAACCCTGAAGCTACCCTTAAACCTAACCTTAACCCGTGTAGTTACCTTATACTACCAAGTACTTTCTTGGGTAAGTTCAAAGTCCCTTTAAGATAAGTCATTTCGTTCGGCGGCCATCTTTGAAACGCCTCTCGGGCATCCTGGGCATCATGCCCTATCTCTTTGAATGGGGAAACACCAAATTCTCCAAAACTGTTCGCCAACCTTACGATTAAATTTTATATCTGAAATCACCAATGAAATCTAACAACAACCGGCTCATAAATTTAGATTATAAACGCTCGAATCATGACAAAAAAATATATATATATTTTTCAGGCTGGATCAAGCTAATGCGCATGCTCAGACCTAAATGCGCGTCTCTTCGGAGGCGCGCGTCTGACTGTTTCTATAGAAACCGGTGATTCTAACGGCCGCTGAAGTGACGCGATGACTTTACCAGTCGGCGATTGGCTCTTATTTAGAAAGCGGGACTTATTCCGCGTTACACTTTCTCCCATTCAAAACTATACGAGTGACACGTACACATACTGTAAAATATAGTGCATCCGCACCTATTCTATTGAGGTCATGTTGTGTTGCAAAACACTTCGGTTGCACGCTTTGTTACAGTATGTGCACTTGCACTGTACTCACAGTGTACTTAACCACGAAAGTACTGAGTAATGTAAGGTAACTATAGGTTATAGGTTTAAGGTTAGCTTCAGGGTTAGTTAGTACCTAGTTATTACCCAGTTAGTGTCATTACTACAATAAGTACATAGTATGTACATGTGAAACAGGACTGTAAAATAAAGTGTTACCAACTCTACTGTAGCGGGATATGGGTAAAGTCAGGGACAGGTTTGGTTAGGTTTAATGGGTTAAGGCTTTGAGGGGTCAACATTGTAATTATGAATGCAATACAGATGTAATAACATGTAGGTAATGTAAGTGCAATGTAAAAACATTTTTGTAAGGGCATTGTATCAAATGATTAATATAAATTAAGAAACATATAATCTACCATATAGAATATGGTAAATGTAACAGACTTGCATAAAAATGTAAAAATGCGTAGGTGCCCCACATTAATCGAATTCACTCTATATAGTACACAATGTACTATAACTCTAAAGGTGTTTTTTTTTAAATCTCCCGCCAATTGTTCTTTCATCAAAACCATAATGAAAGCAATTTGATAGTATAGTTGTCAGATTATACAAAAAAAAAAAAACATAATTGTTTGTAATAACTGAAGGATTTATGAAATTAAATTATTATGAGAGGTCATGACAGTCTCTTTCATTTCTATCAAATCATGAATGATTATACAGGATTTAAAGGGATAGTTCACCACCCAAAAAATGAAATTTCCTCACCCTCATGTTGTTCCAAACCTGTATGAGTTTCTCTCTTTTGCTGAACACAAAAGAAGATATTTTAAAGAATGTTGGTAATCAAGTATCTGACGGCAGCCATTGACTTCCATAGACTTCAAAGGCTACCGTCAACTTTCTGGTTACCAACATTCTTTAAAATATCTTGTTTTGTGATCAGCAGAAGAGAGAAACTCACACAGGTTTGGAACAACATGAGGGTGAGGAAATGATGAAAGAATTCTCATTTTTTGAGGGGTGAACTATCCCTTTAAAAAACACAGAGCTCTCACTTTCAAGGCATTTGTGTAGCAGCTAATGCTTAAACACCTTTAGATACAATACTTTTTACCTGTTTTCTGCAGGATGATGGAAGGAGGCTGATGCACTTAGCGGACACCATCGAGGAAGGCTCCATGCCCAAGGAGCTGTCAGACATCATCCTGAGGTTGTGGAAGGACTCGGGTATCCAAGCGTGCTTTGAAAGGGCCTCCGAATACCAGCTCAACGACTCTGCCGGATAGTACGGACCCCTAATTAGTCTTTTAAAGCATTAAATACCAGTTACCAAGGCTTTAATGTCCATGATCAAAATTATCTTTGAAACATTAAGTAAAGGAAAATATTGCATTGATTCTCTTTATCTCCAAGCTATCTGAGTGACCTGGAGAGACTGATCCAACCTGGCTATGTCCCTACTGAACAGGACGTCCTGCGATCAAGAGTGAAGACCACCGGTATCATCGAGACCCAGTTCGGCTTAAAGGACCTCAACTTCAGGTACACTAAACAAAGTCACCTAAAATACATCAGAAAGAGCCTCCCCAATGATGACAATGGCATGAAGTTAAACTGCCCAACGACCATCATCATCATCTCAAGAATCAAAGAGAGAAAAAAACATTTTTAACAATGTAAAAGTTTTAAGAACAATTAAACAAGAATGGACAGCAATGTCATATTAAGTGATGTTCTTGGTCTGCAGGATGTTTGATGTGGGCGGTCAGCGCTCAGAGAGGAAGAAGTGGATCCATTGCTTTGAAGGTGTGACCTGTATCATCTTCATCGCTGCATTGAGCGCATACGACATGGTGCTGGTGGAGGATGATGAAGTGGTAAATTTCCATTTGTGGTCCAAGAATGAAGCTAACAGTATTACTTTGGTGCATTTTAGTAACAGAAACCCTGTTTTTCCTGTACTTTCAACCAAAGAACCGAATGCATGAGAGTCTCCACCTGTTCAACAGCATCTGTAACCACCGTTACTTTGCCACCACATCCATTGTGCTCTTCCTCAACAAGAAGGATGTCTTCTTGGAGAAGATCAAGAAAGCTCATCTGAGCATGTGCTTCCCTGATTATGATGGTGAGACCTCGAAACAGCATCAATATAACCAGATTCTTTAACATACATGTTCTTAAAAATGACATTAACTGAACTTTTTCAGTGGGGATAAATCATGGAACAACACTTCTAATTATTAAGAACCAATTGTGAAAATTAAGATACTATTTCTATGAAATGATATGCGAAACTATGCTAAAAATATAATGCATACCTCTCTCAGGTCCCAACACCTTTGAGGATGCTGGTAACTACATCAAGGTGCAGTTCTTAGATCTGAACTTGCGACGAGACGTCAAAGAAATCTACTCCCACATGACCTGTGCCACAGACACAGAGAACGTCAAGTTTGTGTTTGATGCCGTAACAGACATTATCATCAAAGAAAATCTCAAAGACTGCGGTCTCTTCTAAACAAGCCATTTGTGGAAAGAGGTGAACATGTTGCAATAGTAATATAATAAGTATTGCATTATGTTGTGCTAGCATATCAAACATCAATACAATTTCTATATGTGCATAATTAAAATGTCATTCTTCTTTTACAGAGTGGCTTAAATCAACAAAACCCAATACTGACCCATTTCCCCTTCTCGTTTTCCTCCCTGGGTAATGAGGAATTCTCCAACGCACACATCCACATCCACACCCACACCCACACCCACACTCACACACACACACACACACAAGGGAATTGAATTGATTGCATCTAGAAGAAATGATATTGTTGCAGTCGGGATCTACATTTGATTAAACACTCTGCATTTAATTAAATATCAGAGCCTAATACATATTCATAGCAGCAAGTCATATATAACAACACATGCAGCATCACCCTGTTTGAAGACCTGGCTCTTATGAGGGGTGTTTGGGGTTTGGCCCTATTAGTTTTCCGCAGTGATCTATCCTGTAGATTTGCAACTACATGCAGCTGCAAACCAAATAACGAAACTTCTGAAACACCTGCATATGCACTTCAGCATAATGTTTTGCAAGAGCACATTATGAAGTCCAGAGTATTTCAGTTATATGTTATAGCAGGTACTAACTGTATAAAGTTCATACTTAAGCTGACTGAGAAAACTTTACTGGGATGCAAAGTTCTGTTATTAACAGAGGGGTTATATCATGTTATGTCCCATGATCAGAATCTCTATTGTAAGATGGATGACTTGGATGAAAAAATAGCTTGTAATAATATTACAGTAAGATGCTTAGCTCAGGAGCGCGGTTAGCTAGCTCTGAGACGAAGAACAATGTTTGAGTGAATTGATTAAATTACAACAGCAAATATTGATTAAAAGGGCACAACTGACTGCAAAATCATAAACATCCATGTAAATGTAAATTGACTGAATAAAGCTTCTGTAGAAAAGATTGAATTTGATGTGTTTGTCCTTTAAGTGTCCTGGTTGATGATAGGATGATCGGGTGTGCTTACATAATATATTAGTATGTTATTAATACATATTGATTATATTTACAGTACTGTGCAAAAGCCACCACCAGCTTTGTTGTTTTAGCAATGTTTTAATGACCATCCATATTTATTATCTAGTCTCTTTATTACAATACAAACAGAAAATACAGAAAATATGTACACAATGTAAAAAATAAATAAATAAATAAATATAAAAAAAAAATGAACAAAATTGTTTCTTTAAGCAAAAATCAGTATTTAGTGTGACCTCGAAGACTTCTTCCATTTTCACGAAAATGAAACTCGGAGAAACTTCTGATTTTTAAAGTTTTCTTGGCCTAGAAGTTTTCCATCCCATTTAGGTTTAAGAGAGCCGGTTCCTGCTATTGCTTAAGTGTCAGGGGAGGTCACTAAATACTTGCCACTTTAGTATATAAAAGCTGTTTTTTTCTTTCTGTTTTTTAATACTGCATACAAATTTACTGTATCTTCTGGTTATATTCTAATAAAGACACTGAGAAATAATTATATGGTTATTATATCATTGCTAAAACAGTGGCCTAAGAATTTTGCACAGTACTGTATATACATTTTATCATCAATTTACTGATTTATACTTATATTTAATTATAATATTAATTTATAATTTAAGTTATTTCCTAGCATATACAACTTCCATAACATTAATTTCATTTAGAATTATTTGTTTTATGAATATAGATTTTTTTTTATTATTTCATATATTATGAAAATTATGTGCACATTTACAGACATAATAATATAATAAAATATAATTTTAATAATAAATATAAATTATATAATAAAAACATTTTATTTTTGTTTAATTATATAAAAAATATATTACTTATTTGTAAAAATGTGGTGCCCCTTAACAGCAGTATCTGCAGGTTTATTAATGGATCTGTTCCAGTGGTTTCGTATTACAGTGTTATAAATATTCTAAATAAATTTATATTCAAATATTGGGGGGTTCAATACAACTTAATAATATATAGTTTAAACTGTGCTTAATAGAATGACTGTACAGTACCACTCGCTGATGTGAAAAAGATGCTATTTTGTGCCTTTTGCAGTTTCAACTCAATCATGTTAGACTGTCAAACAGTTTCGCCAAGTCGTGGTTTTAATTTTGATTTGATAAAATGCACAGTGTAGACATCCACCTTCGTCTCTTTTGACTAAAGGTTAAATTACAATAAAATCAACAAGCAGATCAACATTAATCTAATCAACTTTAATTAGAATACTTGTATTTGATAAAAACAAATCTGAATAAATATCAACCCCTAATTACTGAGTGTATCCTCCATACGTTCCCCAAGGAAATTATAATCTGTAATACAAACAAAATTAATTCTTCTCTCTTAAGAATGCTGATCATACTAAGAATCCCTTATTTTTGACTTTTGTTCAGAAAACATATACACCAACATTTAAGCATTAAAAGAGAAAAGGTTAATGTTACCGACACATTATATGCATATCACCTCTGAGTGACTGCATTATGGCAAATTACTGATCCTGAGGACTGAAGAAAAATGAAAATGAAAACTGTTAAAGGCACATCTTTTTTTTTTTTTTGTTAAATAATGTAATATTTGGTCCAAGATTTGTTACATTTTTAATGCACGTAAATGTTTGCTTGTTTGTTTACACACAAAATAGAGGAGTGGAGACTAATTACTACATGTCCAGACCTAATCGAGAGAGAATCTACGGCACTTCCTCGACCCGCTGTGTGAAATGTACCAAATTATATGAGATTTGCTCTGTCAAAATACATAAATGAGTGGAGATTTTAAACCTACCAAACGTGTATGCTACATGACCTTTCTAATTTTAACACAATACACTGACAGCAACAACAGAATGGGTACAGCTGGAATTGTGAAATCATGCAATGCACTAAAAAAAATAGGCCACAGTGTTCTACACCTTGCAAACCAAGGTGCAAAATGAACAATGAAGAAACAAATATTGCAAAGTGAAAAAAGTCATTAGAATGCAGTTTGATTTGTAATAAATGAAGCCCATCTGTTGTGCATGTTCCTGAAAGGCGTATACTGGATAAACAACTGTTTTTCTAGTATAAAGCTTATTTGAGAGCTTGTTCCTTGAGAAGAAAATCTGAAACATTCATACCATCTCTCAAACCATTAGAGCCCTTTATAATACTAGGTCAAGTTTCATTAAACATGGCACTGAAGAAAACGTGTAACACACTGAGTGTAAACACTTGATGCACAATGCAGAAGCCGATCTTTCCCTATGAATAAAAACAGTTATGTGATGGATTTTACGATTCTGAAGAGTCAAACTTCCCTGAATGTACTTTTTTATGCTGTGGACTTTGCTGGTTGGATCTGAATGTAACCAAACCCAGTCCAGCTTAAGAATGACACTTCCGTGTACAAAAAAAAATACAATAAAAATACAACACCACAACAAAACATACTGGTTGATTTGTTGACCAAATACCTTGCCACTCCATGTGCAAAAAGAGACTGTAAAGTTCTCTGATTGGAGAGTTATTGAACCCCTCCAGGGGGTTTGTAAGTGTTGAGACCTCCAGGGGGTAGTACTGATGTCAGGACAGCCCCACCATGTGGTCTATTTGCCTCATGTATATGCTCTTTAGAGGAAGGCCGTAACGTCTCTCTTCAGGAATCCTTTCACACTATTGGACAAATGAAAATATGTCATTCTTATTTCTATGACCACTTTCAAGATTTCATAATGTCCCTGACAAAATACCAGATTAAACTCTATAAAAACAACATTTTAATGTTTTTCAAACTTAAAAACTTAAAGTTTATATTTTCAGATTTGAAAATGTGCCCTAAGAAGCTGAACAAAGATAACAAAGCTGGTAATGGCGGATTGTAATTCATAAAAAAAAAAAAGACTAAATTAAAGGGGTCATGACATGGCAAATCAAATCATTAAAACATTCTGCAAAATTCTTAAAATGTCCTCTTTATAACAAACAATGCATTTATTAAGCTCCAAAAATGGCTTGTTTTGATATTACAGGATCTGTGATGTCACACAGGCAAATACATTTGCACATGACTGCCTCCAGAGCAAGGCATCAACATATATACACATCATCACAGCACAGGCCCCACCCACTGGCATTCAGCTGCTTAATGACTGACATTTGCCTATTCCAGATGAGAGTTGCATTGAGTCGAGTAAAAAAGCAAATAGAACTCATTATAATCACTGACATGGTCTACACTGACTGAATACATTATACAGATGTGTATCTTGAGTCTGTTGTCAACAGGACAAATGGAAGAGTGAAAGAAAATTCACTTTGACACATCCAGTATAAACAGATCATTTGCATCTCTCTACAGACTTCAGAAGGATCCCAGCATTGGAAACAATTGGATAGTTTATTTTAATTGTGTCCCGGATCTCAGAGGATTATAGGTTTGTTCGGAGCATTTTGTTTTGGAAATGAGGCACGGTGTAATGGAGAGTTTGCAAAGAAAGTTTTGTTGAAAGATGAAGAAGCACACTGAATTGGATCTGACAGCAGCTGCATCACAAAGAGTAAGTATGATTTCATAATGCTTTGTCTGTAAATTAGCTTTAAATGGATGTTTTCAAAACACTTACTCAGATGCAATAGTGAATAGGCGTTGATACAGTTTTCTTTGCAATGACGTTAGCCAATCATAACAGTGGCCGTTTACTGACAAGCCCTAAAGGGGCTGCCCCTTAAAAAAGAGCATTTCAGACAGAATGAGGGGGAAAATAATCATTTTCAGCATATATGTTAGTCAAAAAACATCATAAGTAACCTCAAAGTACGTTAAAAAATCCATGTCATGACCCCTTTAATTCACATATTTTCACTATTAGTGCAGTGTTAAACTATTTTCAGTGAATGAATCATCATTCACTTCTAAGCACTGAACCCTTTCTTTATAAACGAGGTGACTGCTTTGCTTTTTTTTTGTGTGTGTGTGTGTGTGTGTTTTTTTGTCTGTAGCATGAGAAAAAACAGCATTTAAGTGAATATCCATAAAGGGCAGGGTGTGAAGGAGCATGCAATTGACTGGACAAGCTCATATTCATATTTATATTCATAAATGGGACGACTGTTAGTGTGTATAAAACCAATTTCTTACGTTGCTTATGTTTGCTGGGGGCTCTTTGTTGGGCTCTTCACATGGGAATTGCTCTTCCCAACTTTTCTCTCTGAAGCGTTGATCTATCGGCACTACATGGCCTTCTGTAGTGAAGATGTACTTATTCTCAGACTTGTGCAGTGGGTTGTCTTCATCAAAGAGCTGTAAATTATTGTAAAATATAATTTAGTGATTGACATGGCAGCTGCAAGAAACTTGCCAATGTTTGACTGATAAAGTTGAATGACCATGTTTATAGTTTATAAAGTTACTAGATATAAGTGAGAATAGAAAAATGTAAAAAGGGAGAACATATAGAAGCAGACAACTAACCAAATAAAGGTATTTGCAGGTTTCGCTGAGGAAGAAACTCTCCATGCGATCTTCTTTGGACTTATCCACCACGTGATGGAGAGTGGCATAACCACACCTGAGAAACAGTCAAACAAAACATCTGTCCTGAGAACATGCCAGTCTCCCAATCAAAATACTTCCTGACATTTGAATCCACATACCTGACTTTAGTATTTTTTTCGAGGCTTTCAAGAATGTCCATCCCAACATGAAGATAAAAAGGATTCTTGGTTGCCTGTAGAAAGACAAGTTCATCGTTAATTGTACTGTAATGCTGCGGAGTCTAAAAATCTGGTTATAATCTAAAAACAGCAGTTAGAAAAGTTTGTACCTGATAGAGCAGGTATGTTGATTCCACTAGTTCAGGTCTTAAAGGGTAGAAGAGGACATCTGGGGCTTGAAGCTGCCAGTTGTATCTCTCTGGAAGAGCCCCGAAACGCTTCCAGATTGCATAGTAGAAGGCATGAAGGCAAATGGCGTTTTCAACATCTCCATTCAAAACCTGAGCAACAGAAATGTGTCCCTGGTTAGAAACCCTAGTTAATGAACTGAATGAAAAAAGGCTAACAGCAGGTCTAGTTTTAGTTCAACAGTCCAAAGTTCAGTTCTGTATGCGCTAGAGTAAAAAAGTATCCACAGATATAACTGAAACACTGTTCAACTCTGAACAACTGGATCCTATACTAGATCAGAAAGTTTATCACTAAGACAATTGCTTTTTTTATACATAGGCAGCTGCTTTAGAGGAAATAGAAACAAAACTTCATAAGGGGCATAAATAAATAGGGAGCATATGCATACTAAGCTAACGACACAATAAGTACTTTTTTTTTTTTTTTTACTTTTGAGGGGGAATTTTTTATAATTACCTTATTAAAATCTACTTTAATCTGTGCAACTGTGTTGTTCAAATACCTACATTTAACCAGTTACTTAAATCAATCACAATAGAGTGCCTCAGGGATGACGCATTTTTGTAGGCAAAACCCGGAAGCGAGTTAGCATTTTAGGACTTCCGGTTCCAACGCCGTAAAGTCTATGGGTTTTTTGAATGGGTCTTTGCTAAATCGCCTGAAATACGTTCGGTGGTTAACAAAGCCTCTAAATACTTTCACGTTTTGATCTATGACATAAAACACACCAGTTATAACCCACTTGTGATTTTTTAAACTTTTACTGTGTCTTAAAATCGGCGGTTGCTTACAAATTGCTAAAAGGGACTACTTCCTTTGGCGGGGACTTTAGACGTCATCATTAAAAACGGGACATTTGGACAGCATTTCTCATGAAAAAGTGGATAAGTATTCATAACAGCACAGATCATAATCAGCGAGCATGTTTGTAAATAAAATTGTTTTTTAAATAAAGTTTGAGGACGCTTGGTGGTGACGACGCTGATCCACGACCATGGTGTGCTGTAGTCCGTTTATAGCCTACTGTTAGCCTTTTATATCTGACGACTTTATTTAGGCTTCAAAATCTATAAATGTTGTGTTAACTTGTAAAGATTATCTTGATAGACAAAACGTTTAAGTGTCATAACCCTTTGTTAAACACAGAGCTTATTTTCTGCGATTTTCCAAAAGTCTATGGGAAAAATGCATAGGCTTTCAACCGAGGGAACCCGTGCGATGCTAACTTCCGGGTTGGCCTACAAAAACGAGTCATCCCTGGGGCACTCTATTCTATTTGATTGATTAAATTACATTATGAATGAAATTCAATTACATAATGAATGAAATTTTCTCAACTAACAACTAAAGCCATTTTTACACTGCAAAGGTGGAACAGAATCTGCATCAAAAAAACATAAAATCATTATAGGGGTGAAGCTGCAATATCATGATGGCTGATTATTGCTCTGATCAATTGTACTGATAATTATTAAGTCGACAAATTTTTTTTGGTGGGGAAAAAAGCACATCATATTCTGGCTAAAGACAAAACAAGCTAAAAACCATTAATTAATTTGTTTATTGCTTTTTACGGATTAGAAAAAAGATTTAACATTGGTCATTATAATAGCATGAAAAACAAAATGGTTATTCAAATTGGGAATATAGCTATTACATTAAGAAAGTGATCAAAGTATTCTGGAGCAGTCAATGACCTCCATGACTAATTGTGAGATATGCACTTTCCCAAAAACTCCCCATATAATCTCTGAAACTGTCTATACTGCAAGATGAATCTCTTACTTGCATCTTTTCTGCATTTTGTTGTTTATGATGATAAGAGAGAATTCGCATGAGATCAGATTTAGAATTCAGGCAGTGAGCGTGTGCAACCCTCATTGCATTTGCTTGTTGACGAATCACAACACCTCTGGTTGGACAATGCATTCCTAAGCTTAACAGAAACGTGTGTGGTGTAATTGGTTATAATGCTCAACACTGCAAACTACCCATAAAAGAAAATGACTATAAATATGACGTAACATATGTACTCTACAAATCTACTGTAAATGTAATGCCTTAATCTTCATATTTTAGGCAACGCTTCAAATTACGGTTAGACTATTTTCTTTGACTTCTAGTATATAGACAGACTAATTTCCTAAAAAGCCTTCCTTCATGCCACTAAGACATTCGACAGATGGTGGCACCAGCACCTGATTTTGTGGAGTTGGGGGGATTTTTAATCAAAAAGTTAATTTAAATTTAATCATAAAATTATTATTGTTTTGCATTAATAAGTGCAGTTACTAATAATATTACATGTTTGTTTATTGAAAATATGACAGTAAAACACTAAGCTTGAATTGAGATGCAAATAAAATTAACTTTTATTAACAACAGTAATATGCAAAAACTTCATTTTTATAGGAAAATGTAAATATTCTACTCTTGTAAAATATACCATTGTTTCTTTTATGTTTTTAATATGCAACAGAAATGGCAGCTCTTGTCAGTTGGGCAACAACATTTAGTCCCGGCAGGAAAAAAAGTTCAGTACAATTTTTTTAATGTTTATAAAAGAAGTCTCACCAAGGCTGCATGTATTTGATCAAAATACAGTAAAAAACAATAATAATGTGAAATTTTATTATGATTTAAAATAACTATCAATGTTAAAAACTGAGCTGCTTAATATTTATGGAAACTTAATTTTTTTTTTTTTTTTTCAGGATTCTTTAATGAATACAAAGTTTAAAAGAACAGCATATATTTGCAATAGTAAACACTTTTACATTAATACAAAAGATTTCTGTCACTTTGGATCAAATAATGCATCCTTGGTGATTAAAATTATTAAAAATAGATGAATAAAAACTTAATGACCCCAAACTTTTGAATGTTAATGTATATTGCTTTTTATAATGTAATAACGCCAGGTTTTAGAACTTTTTACTTGATTACTTAAGAACTAAGGCTAGACTGTATTTAGAATGTACTGTAATTAGATGATATAAAGACAACAGAGAGACTGAACGAGAGAAGCAGGAGACAATTAAGACACAGTTCAGACCTGTAGCCCAGGGAAGAATGCCTGCAGAGAGTCAATCCATGTGTTCATGATCTGTCCATTAAACATGTTCACATTCACATAAAGAGGTGGGTCGCCCTCTCCTTCATTACACGCCTCTCTTCTGTAAAAGGTAAAAAAGAAAAAGTGCACAATTAGAACCAGGATTTGTCAACAAATGCATAAAAATAGTTTAATAAGGAATCATTAATGCACACCCTGAGGTGTCACGCTAGAACTTCTGCATATCTGTGTAGCTATATAAAATTAATTAAAACCTTAAAATGTCAGTCTAGACCTTAACCAATCTGAATGACGCATTCACATCCAAGAATGTTTATAATGAATTAATTTGCAAGCAATACACTCATTGGCTGCAAATCAAGCCAAACAACCACAGATTCCAGGTGACACACTTTATCTGCAGGTGGTTAGAGACCCACATGCAAACTCCTTTGGTCTTTTGAAGCTCAAACTGAAGCCACAAGCAGCTGTGGTCACACATGCACATGTATATAATCACCCTCTTCTCAGGTGGCTCTGAATGCTCTCGTAAGCTGCAGAGAACATCCTGTAATCTTCTTTCTCTCCAAATAAGATGTAAGACTTGAGGAGGTACTCATAGAAGGAATCCATGCCGGCACCAAGACCGCTCTGCTTCCCTACCCACTGACCAGTCTGAATGTTCACCACATTCCCTAGAAAAGGGACAAAAGAATCATCACTGGTCAGACAGAGACACCTGATCACAAATAAAAGATACTGGATCCAAAACAAAAGAAAAAGAAAAGGTCTGTAGTCTGTAGTTATTGTTCAAGGAAGGACTACAGACTTAAAACCACTTACCCAACAGACCGGTTTCATTGCTTCTCAAGTTCCACAGAGCTTTAACAGCCCGCCGGGCGACCCACTCAAATGTAGAGTCGCCAATCAGACGGCTAAGAATGCCAAACTCCACGAGCAGAGAGCCCGCCCCTGCCGTACATGTCTCATTAATGCTGTCAGGAGGGACACCTTTCTTTAAATTCACCTGCACAAAAACATGGTAAGATACAAATGTCAAATGGAGCAATAATTAGGCCATATTTCTAAAATAGCTCTATGTAAGTGGGCCTGACCCTGGGATAGGGGATGCCTGTGCTAGTGTTCTCAAAGGCAGGTAGCAGTCGAACAGCTAGGTCATGTGCAAGGTGCAGCAGCTCATTGTCATAGTCCTTCAGCCCTATGTCTCCAAATGGATGCCGTGGGTCAGTCAGAAGAATATGGGCTGAGATCAAACTGCCAAGGATTCTGAAAAGGGAACAAATATATCAGTTACTTCCTCTGTGCAGAAATAGGTGGTAAACAACAAAGATGCCATTTTGAACACATTTTTCACTTTTTTTTTTTTTTTTTTTTTAAGTGTGAATGGAAACAGTAACAGATCAACCGCTACACAAACCTGACAAACCTCTATAACATTATTTCATCCATAGAACAAAAAAGGAGAATGTTCACACTTCTTATTTCCATACAATGATTGAATGAGAATGAATAGATTTCCTTTATTAACTAATCGTCCCATGAGGGTGTTGACATTTTACAGACTGAATAAAAGAGGGAAATACTGCACCTAATGTTGGCCTCAAAGACTTGAACAGTGGAGTCCTTATCAAAAGAGACCGTCTCAATCACCAGCTTAACAGCTCGATGGAACTCGGTCACATTTCCAAGCACCTGCAGAAATGGAAAACAAACATGGGAGTACATTATGCAATGTACAGTAAATGTTTATGACTTCTGAATTAAGCTGAGGTGACACAGAAGTGAGGAATTCCTGAGATTATCTGTAATTAATAGTCCTCGAACAAGACAGTTTGTTAAGATGAGGCCATACATCTGTTGATATGGATTTTTATTTAAATAGATAACTCAAAGTTAATCATAGGTGCAGATAAATTAAAAGATTGATTGTTGGGACACACAGAAAGCTGCTACTCCCTCTTTTAGTGAAGGATTAAGAATGGGCCTTATTCATGAAACATGACCAAAACAAACTTTAGCAACAGTTTAAAAAAAACGACTGTAATTTATGTTGTAGAACAAAATGTGAATGTCTTTTTAAGTAACACAAACCACAGACCTTATTTTACTCATAAATCATAAACCAGCATCTTTGGGAGGGAACCCTGTGCTGGATTTTAGGACTATAAACAGAAGGTTTCACATCATTTTATTTTTAGAAGATTATACTATTGAGCAGTTCAGCTGATTTTTGTTGCAAAATTAGATTAAATCACAAAACACACTTTACTAATAGTATGAAAACCAAACAAATTACTAATTAAAATTAGCAGGCTTGTGCAATTATCAGTGTTAACTAATTATTTCTAACTCTTGAGGATTAAATAGAACTGATTTAACCGTAAGTCATCTGTTTAAGAGGCCGACTTACCAACAGCGTATCAAGAGCATCGATGAGGGTCAAAGAGTAGTTTCCAAGGACATCATTGATGTTTATATTTGACCTAGGTGAAACACACAAACAAATAGATCCTTAGGTCCATTAGTTTTTGATATGCGGTTATTATTCAAATACACTGTGTACATGAAACCAAAAAGTCTGTAGTGCCGGATATGAAAGATATTTCTCCTTTTCCATGCCTTAAAGGGATAGTTCACCCAAAAATGAAAATTGTCATCATTTACACACCCTCAAGTTGTTCCAAACCTGTATGAGTTTCTTTCTACTTCTATATAAGAAGATATTTTGAAGAATGTTGGTAACCAGACGGTTGACGGTAGCCATTGATATCCATAGTATTTTTTTTTCCTACTATGGAAGTCAATGGCAACCATCAACTGCCTGTTTACCAACATTCTTCAAAATATCTTTTGTGTTCAACAGAAGAAAGAAACTCATACAGGTTTGGAACAACTTTCCAAAAAAAAAAAAAACTTTTCATTTTTGGGTGAACTATCCCTTTAAATGTCTACTACCCACAGACCTTGGGGCTGATTAAAAAGTTTCTATTTGTTACTCATCTGTTATCAACTGACTAAAGGAAAAAGCTTGATTAGCAACATATTTTGGAAGAAGTGCATTTGATTCACAGGGAAATTCTTTACCAGAACAATGTGTGGAAGCAAAGATAATAAAGAAACTCTGAAAAGTGTAGATGAATATATTCATATACATAGGTCATACAGATATCAAAAGATCCAAGAGCAAGGATAATGATATTTTACAGCACATTTTAAGGTGTGTGTTGTTTCAGGAAACATTACATAGACGTTTTAAAGGTTGCTATGGATTAGTCAGTAACTTACGGGTTGAGCACGTCAGGCCCGCGACCTTCACAAGCTATAGGGTTCAGTTCATCCTCTGGAAAGGCAAACTTCATGTAGTTATCATATCCGAAATAAAACATGTCTCGCGCCATTCCCCTCATCTTGACTTTCAGCGCGTCAGGGAAGGAGCTGTACTTTCTGTCATATTCATCTCTGCCCTCCTGAAAGAAGCTGAGGTAGGATTTCTTTGGTGAATTCCCATTAATCTTGGAGCAGGTCTTTGCTTGAGGGTTTCTGTGGTCGTACATATGCTGTGGCCAGGCGTTAGTTTTGACGGTGGCTCTCTCGCCATCGTTGAGAAGTTCAATTTTATGCAAGTTGAACGTGAATTTAATGGGGAAGTCAAAGCCCCAGCTGGGTCCCAGTCCAAACACTAGCCACACCGCGCAATTCAGCAGCACTCTCAAAACAAGAAGACCCACGACTATTGACCTCCATTGCATCTTTGCCTGCTGTCGGCCTTAAAAGTCATAATTTACTTCGACGTTTCGACTTACCGAAGCGCAAAAGTAACAGTTTTCCTCCTGCTTTCAGTTCTCACACACTTCCTGTCAACAAACCAGCCCCTCCCTGATCTTCAACGATGATTGGTCAGCCACCGTCAACGTCATTAGGGAGAGGGCGAATAGTTGATATAGGCGTTTCTCACACAAGCAGTAAGCAGCGGAGATGTCGTGGCAGCTAAAATAAAAGCATCCCTGCATTTCTAAGCCAATGAGAAAATCACATGTGTGATGTGACGGAGTACAAACAGTCTTATCTTGAATGTTTAGTTTTAACAACTGTTATATCCTCCTGGGACCCAACATTTTTTTTTTTTTTTTAATTTAGCATTTTTTTCACGTCATTATATTGTTTAGAGCATAAGAAACAAATGAAAAAATAAATGTTTTTAAAAATTATATTTTATTCATATGTTATGATATGTCCTCTGTAGTGGACACCAGGGGCCTGTACCATGAAGCTGGATTAGCTGGCTAGCCAGGTAAGTTTCAGATTAGTTTGCACCAATCCTGGGTTTTAGGTACCATGAAAGTGACTTGACTTTTAGCGGTGTTCATCGCCATGGTAACTTACGCTCCACGGCTAACCTGCTCCGGGGCAGGTTATGTTCAGGGTTAGAGATCTCAAACTGAAATTGGACCAATCAGGTGTAAGCTAAGTGACACTGACACACCCAACGCAATAAAGTCACTCCCCCAGTTTCTCTTCCTCCAAATTAAAGGTCATTATATAGTAAAAACAAATATTTAATGATGAAATTGTCTGGTTTTAATGATAATATAATTTATATATGATTTGTATATGATCTATATTTTTATTAATCCATTACACACATGCAAGTTTAGTTTAACAGTTGTTATTAAGCACTTAGTTTCAATGAATATTGATCATATGTAGGCTAATATAAATAAGGTGTAAATATACTATTTAAATATGACTACATGTGAGCTTGTATGTTTGAGTCTCTATCGCTATATATTATTAACCATATAAACTAACTTCACTTGGACTGATAGAGAAAGATCATTTCTTTTATTTGTCCTCTTTCAAAGATAAGTATTTTCCATTAGTGTAAATGCGTTTAAATTCTTAATTTTCAGTTAATTGAATCTCGCTGGCTCTCTCGTGAGAAGTGAATCACAGTTTATTTCTGTTGCAAGGCATGTGATTGGCTGTTCACCACTGATGTCACAGATTCATGTGCACACACTTCACAGACTCAGGATCAAAGCCTGAGTTGACAGAGAAAGTTGATGATCAGCATCATGGTACCAACAAAGCCGAATTGGAGTGGTTTGGTTTTGTCAACTCGAAACTAATCCTATAACCCTGAGTTTGTTCATCTACCATCATGGTACAGGCCCCTGGACTAAGTTGTTTAAAAAATAAAATGACATGAAATTACATTTATAGGCAAAAACAATGGAATTTTTTTTAATCACCAATCAATTTTTAGGCTTCAATATTGTTTTTAACCAAACTATGTATAAAGATATGACATACTATGTTATGAAACATATAATGGAATTAATTGATATACCATTTTACTTTATGCAATATGAGGGTAAAATGGCCATACATCGGTTTTCCCATTCAATACAATGTATCTATACACTGTATCTAATTTGCATATTAATGTATTCTTGGAGCAACATGCAATGAAAAAAGAAGTGTAATAATGGGAGCAATAATTGGTAACATTTTCATAATAATATCTAATAATTAATAGGAATACTGACATATAATTTCTTTCCCTATTCACTTGTTGTGTCTCCTAAAATGCCTGATAAACATGATTTAAGTCCTGGTGTCCTCTACAGTGGACATGTATGAAATCAATGTTCTGTTTCATAACAGAAAGTCATATTTTGATTTGAAACCCCATAACATTTTCCTGAGATGTTGATTTATAATAAACAATTTGAAAATTAATCCGATTTAAATAAATTTTAAATTTAATCACAAAATATTATCATATTTCCATAAGAGTGCTAATTTTCATTTTCAGTCATAATTAAAGACCAAGAAGTTGTTGTTGTCATGGGGAAACCTCTAAAAATCTGGTATCTCTGCAAAGCCCTGAATGTGCTCTTTACAGGACATCCAGACTTAAAACTGTGACATGTCAGAGAAAATCACTCAAATATAATGTCCACTACAGAGGACAGAAGTCTATTCCTGGGTCCCAGGAGGATATAACCATTACCACCTCTACTATGACCTAATAATAATACTAAATGAAAAAAAAAAAAAACGTTTTTTAAAAAATACTTATATTTTGAATTTTTTATTTAAATTAGTTTTTATTAATAGTAGCAGTATAAGAATGTTGTGTTAACATTAACATCAAATAAAATATTATACGTAAACTAGAAACTATGCAAACAGTAATAGCACTTTTAACTGTTTTTAGTAACTATAAATCATTTATGAAAAAACAATTTTAAATCAAACAAGTTTGAGTACAAATTGTAGATTGATTTTAAATGTAAATAGCAATAGCAGTTTTTTTTTTGTTGTTTTTAGTATTAGCTGTCTGAAATACAAAAAAAAAAATGCTGCACTTTTATAACTTGAAATTTGAAAACTTGAGATAGCATATTTACGATGTACTGGATAATGTTAATGCTCAGTTTTAGATATGATTACTTGAATGACCACAACATGATAAAAAATAAATAAATAAAATGAAATCATCCACAACAATGCAATATTCCTCCTACATGTTGACAATCTATTTATTGGTTCATTGTATTTACAAAAGTGCATTTATAATAGTGGGGTTTCCAACATTTGCCTCTTTTCACAAATATTTAGTTGATAATGACAACAGTACAATAATCTACCTTAAAAAGCATGCCTTCGGTTCTTGCAGTTCGAAGTAAGCTGTCTTTATCCAATCTAGTTCCAGGCAGGCACACCCGGTATACTGTTTAGCTTGAGGGACAGGTACACTGCACAAGGCACTTTAACTTCACCTACTCTCTCTCAGCTCATGAACAGGATTCAAGACATCATTGAGCTAAATGAAAACCTTTACCAGCAAAACATTCATCCTCTCTAATATACGTACACTCACTGTTGTAAAAATCTTTCTGATCATCATTTGTACATTTCTGCTGAGCTGTTTATTTACTAGATTGCTCCTCATTTAAATATTACAAATGTCTCAAGAGACGATTTGGGGGGAAAAAGAGAAATGGCAAGAAATAAAAGCAACAGTCCAAGTGATATTACACACTCTCATGAGCATAACCTGACAGACTGGAGAGAAAAAAAAGGCTTAACACTATATTAAAGTTTTGATTCTTCTCAGTTTTTCAATAGATTTGTCCAGGAAACACCAACTGGAGACCACTGGAGCTGCGGGGATTTGCAAAACCATGAATCCATAATGTTCATCTGACAGCAGGCCGTGAGAGGTGGAGGAACTCATTCTGTAGGCTAGCGTCTTTTAGCGACTGATGTATCATTGACATGACCGATGCAGTTTGGGAGAAGGAGCTTGTGAAGAATTACGGGAGCAGACGAGCAGGGTAGTGTGAGGGGAGCGGTATGATGAACTGTACAGTTTCACAAAGTGAGCAGGATGCGTTGTGAGAGGAACATGGCAGCGGATAGACAGTGGGCCCTCTGAAGACACTTTCAGCTTCTTCTTGACTTTGAGTGCTGGATTAGCCACTGAAGCGTAATGTCTGTGATGTTCAGGGGACATAACAGTGCCATATAAGTACAGCAGACTGGAAACATCATACAGCAAACTCAGCTCATCCTCATGGAATATTACTTACCAATGTTATCTTTCTCTTTGCAGGAAATCGAGTAGCAGCAGATCTCCCGGTCTTGAATAGCAGCCAAGTTCCTAAAAAGAAACAGAACACGAGAAAGAATCAATAAAACAATTTATATGGTATGGTATATTTCAGGTAAAGCTGTGAACAGAGTGTAATCCAGCAACAGGAGCACAGTGGAAATAATGAAGCAGATACAACTCTTAGCCAATAGATGGCAGTAATTCTTACAACAACATGAGACCCCCAAACCACATGACCTATCTATTTCATGCAGACAGATGGGTAAACTCTCCTCTAGACGTTGTGACTCATCACATTCTCACACAATTCTTAGAAAACACAAAATTTTCAATCTGATGCAGATATCACAGATGCAAACTACTCACCTTTCAGTGAGAACTCATCATTTTGAGATCAAAATAGGTCACCTATGGTATTTGCATAGATCCAATGATGAAGTGTTTTTATGGGGAGGGGGAGGGGGGGATACTTACAAAGGTACTTGTGAACTTAAATGATAAATGAAGGGTAAATGAAGAACTGGTTGTTTCAATAAGTACTGTACAGTGTTTCCTTTACTCTTTACTTTAAAACTCATGTCTATAATGGGTAATATTTTATGTATTTGAGGTCTGAGATGAGGCAAACAGTATTGCCATCCAATCAGCCAATATTGTCTTAAATATCCTGCATAGCACTTCGTCTTTTATAACATGAGATTTTAATCAAATGTTGATTTTGGTAAAATGTTGCAACAATATGTTAATTTTTCGTGAAAAATTACAGTTTTGGAAAAACAAATCCCTTAAAGTAACTACAAATGAGCATGTAAAGCAAATAACTTTTTTAAAAAATCCGTGCGCAACATGACCCCGCCCCGCGCAATGTTCTCACCTTTTTCCCCCTTACCTGTTTGCATTCCTGAGATATATTTTTTAAAGGGCGAATAAAATGATAAGATGATTTTAGAGAGAGAACTGAAACTGTTTTTTTCCCCCCTTCAAATAGAGCATTCCTTCATAATGAACATAAAAATAAATAAACTGGGATGACTGGAGCCAGTAATGCAATTTCTTAATTATTATAATTATATTAAGTTTTCTATTATGGCAAGGCAATCTTATTAGCATCATATGATCTGGCAGAATATGATCAGCGACTGTATGATGCAGAAATGGTCCACTCATACATGAATGGGAGAAATCGTAGCGCTCAATATGGCGGCTTCAGGAACGTATGTCCCACCAAGAACATCCATGCAAATTATCTGAACCAGTTATTATTGAAACAATTTTCACTAACAGTTATGTACATAGCCTTTTCTCAACTGGTGGGTCGCAAACCCAGAGCTGGGTCACAAGAAAAAAGGGTAGTTTGAGTTGGATGAAAGACGTGCGAGTACTGTTGACTCTTCTGTCAGACGCAGTTCCAGTGAAGAAAAACACGTTATCCTGACTCAGTATCTGCTGTCAGACGAGATGTTGTCAGGCATCTCGTCTGTTATTATTTTAGTCACTTGTTACGAAATAAAACTCTCACCTCAGAAAAAAAGATGTTACACTGTGCTCACGCAAATGCAGAGGCAGATGCTTTGTCACTTCTCTATATTCTGTATATACTTCTCTATATACTAGAAAATGAAATTACGAGCATGCAACATCACAGCTATGTTGTCAATTAGTAATGAAATGACAAAAAGTACCAATAAATTCCAATTAATAATTAGCTGGAAAGGATTTGCACGCAGGTATGATGTTCATTCTATTCATCAGGATCAGTGTCCATATGTTTTATTAACAGTTCATGTTAGTATTGTGTATTTAGCATGGTTACTGTTGTTTCCATAACCCCAAAATACCACATGATTTAACATAAATTTATTTACTTTGTGATATATTTTATATTTTTTATGACTGTGGTGGCTCATACCAATTTACTAACTTTAGGGCATTATGAAAAACTAAGACTTCCATTTAAAAGTCTTACCTTAAACTGTTTATTCATCAGTGTTAGCGATATTCTAACAATTTATGGGTATTTTGAGTAAAGTGGGCTGGTACTTGAGTGTGTCAACCATTTTTAAGAAATAAATTTGCTTGGTTCAAATTCCTAAATATTTGTGTTGCATGGGAAATTGTGGGACCCATGGCCAAACCAGTTGAGAACCACTGTCCTAGAGAGACAACCAAAATTGATTAACAATTGGTTTTCCCCACCAATGTGACCAAGGTGACATCAGCCAAAAATAAAATAAATTTCTTTTTTTTATAAATAATGTGCACTGAAATATCTATTTAAGTATTGTCCATTTTGATTCATGTAGACTTCAAAGCGGAACTCAGACAAATTTACGAAGCTCCCCCTACAGTTTCCTTCAGTGAATCACACTGTCGTAAACACTCAAAGCACAGCTCTGGACTACAACGACTACAACGCTCACCAGCGCAGTAGTTTTGCAAATACAGTACAAGAAAGAGGTGGGTAATTTGCAAATACAGTACACTCGATGGAGGTGGGTAATTTCCGAAATTGTCTAATAAAGTCATAATATATACATTGTTTTTGAATTACCGTAAAGCATTTTGTCACTTTCGCGTGAGCGTGAACATGAGGCGAGATTGTGTCGGGTCGGTGCAGCTCAACTTGCAAGTGCTGTATTCTGGCGTAGACGTGCCAGAGGGGGTAAGTGCACGCCTCAAACACACCACTACAAGTCAATTAACCATCGTGAGGAATTTGAAAACTATTTATGAAGGTAAAAAAAGTTACTTAGTTCTGATTTAATTCAAAAACCAACAGGGAAACAGCTGAGTGTGTGGTGTACAGCTCCTTACATTTTTTCAATTAGCTGTTTCTCATCCAGCGCATTGGGTAGATCTCTCTTATTGCCGAGCACCAACACCTAAAACACAAATACATCCATTGGAAGTTATGCAGTGAAGATGATGAGATGTTTGAGCAATGATGTGCTAAAAAAACAAAACAAGGAAGCATCTTACAGGAATTCCTTGTAACTGTGGCTTGTCTAAAAGATTGTGCAGCTCATTTCTGGAAGCTTCAACCTTCTCCCGGTCCGCTGCATCCACCATGTACCTTTGAGGGAAAATGAAGAAAGGATAAAAGGATGCACATTTTATTATTTTGGTAGTAAGAAAATACTTTTAAGTAGAGATACTTACACTATTGCATTCACCCCACGACAGTATCGCTCCCACATGCTCCTGAACCTCGGCTGACCTCCTATATCCCAGATCTGTACAATAATCAGACCAGTGTTAGTTTCAGTGTTTAATATTAACAATTAAACTTGTACCTTATTTTTCTCTTGAATACCAAGAAACCAAGATTATTCATTAAAAAAGGACCAAACCTTGATAGTGACGTTGCCTTTTGTGACCTTCCTCATGTTGAACCCGACGGTTGGAATCATGTCTTCGCTGAACTGGCCTGACTGAGGGGGGAAAAGAGCATATATTAACAACTCACTTGGACTTGTTTGTGGTGTAATGCTTCCATTATTCCATCCAAAACAACTTCTGTACTTTGACTTTTTTTTTTTTTTTTTGACGCCCAATTTCTTTTCCTGTTGCTGTAAGCGTAGGACTGCAGTCATTGGTAGTTAAGGGCTTCCCATCCCCATTTATTTGCTCTATGATTCATAATGAAAGTTCAAAAAAAAAAAACCTCAAGCCAGCTCAGGGAAATTTCCGTGGTATATTGGCATCTACTGTACTAACCTACAGAGATTCTCAAATTCAGGTCATTGCCACTGTCAAAAAGGCCAATATGTATGTGTACATTTTGTAATTCTAAAAAAAAAAAAAAAAAAAAAAAACACTGTCTTGCATTCCTAATGTTTATTCAAACAATACACTCAATCTCATTAAGAAATTTGTCAATCGATTTAGGAATTCATCTTTGGTAATCACAGTAATTAGTAATCACATCATTAATAAACACACTTCGAATTGCACATCTAAACCACAAGACCACCTCCCCTTATGATTCAGTTTTGATGTGGTCTGCCGTAATGAAGAAAAATTCCGTCCCTATAAACACTTTACCTTTGTCACACGGCTGCCAGTAAAACTTTCATTCTAAACATTAAGACCACCACAAACAACACACTCATTCAGTTCTTGACTGAATAGTCATATCTGCAGATGTCATTTCTTCCACTGGCTAATATTAGCAATTATTTACGTCAACCTAATAATGAAAAGGATGCCAATATTGAATATTTAGCAAAGATAACATCATGATGCTAACTGATACCGTGCTATAAATCTACTCATAGTGAGATATAAGATTTTCCCACAACCTAACAATTAGTATACTCATCTTCTGTAGCAGGTGCACAAAACAAATCTAGTGGGTTTAATTTTGTTGTTGTTTTGCACCATGCACAAGACAAAGCAAATAATGTCCACCTTGATTTCCACATGCTGAGGCAAAATGACAACCATGACAAAAGAAAATAGAATCACAATCTATAGCTCATAGATAATGCTTTAAGGCAGCATGACAAAAAATGAAAGGAAGTCTACTAATTTAAAAAAGTGTTTTGAAGTTGCAGCATCCTAAATTGTACAGTAAGTATCATACCGAAGCAATCACAGACAATGGAAAAATTTGCCCTTGACGAATGTAGGGCTGGGCAATAAAAAAGGATTTTTAAATTAATCGTTTTTTTTTTTAAAAGTGGTCAATTCGATGTCGGTTCTCAAAAGCCACAACTTGATCTTTTTTCCGTATTTATTTCAGCAAACATTGAACATTATATTTGATAGACGTTAATCTTAATACTAGTCTTCTCTACTAGATGGCATCCTCTTTTTTACCTTGCACGACAGTGATGACCCTGTCATTCATTCAACGCTTAACATGGCGGATGCAGGTGCGCCTTTAAGCATGAAAGACGTTCCAGACAGTAAAAGGAACTGTCACTGTCTCAATTGGGCAATGCTGCATAGTCACGAAAGTTTATCATTTTCAAGCCTTGCCAATTTAAGCATTCTAGCACAAGAAGACATGAAAGAGAACTTGCGTGCTCTGTGAGAAGTTTTGTGTGTGCACACATCCGAAGCAGAGATTGTCTTGTCCGAAGCGCACACAGAAATCTGTGTGTCTGAGACAGTGTGCAAATGAATTCTTTCATGTCTCCTTGTGCTTAAACTGACAAATTCACACAAATTCTTCTCAAAATGCCTGCACTAGCAAGTAATCTCTTAGTAAACATACTCTGTTATGGCTTGAGCGAACATAACTGTAGAGAAAGACAACGCATGTGTATCATCGTCATTAGATCAGTGCAGCTCTTAAAGTGACAGCAGCCTAATATTCCTGCTGCTGTCTGTGTTTTTAATGTTAATCAAACTACAAATGACAAAGAAATCTAGCTTTTTTATGAATAACTTTTTTGTAACTTTAATAAGGATTAACCTTTATTTAATTTGTACAGTGAAGATTATATGCAGCATTATTTTACATTTGATAACTTTATTCAATTTCTAAATAATAAAACTACAGTTAGCCATTGCTTGTAGTTTAATCATTTGTTCTTTTTTATTAACGACCGTTTATTTGTTTTTAATAATTTTTGAAATTTATATTAGTTACCTAGTAGATTCAGCTGTGGTGTCGAAATTGGCATCGAGAATTGTTAAATTTTCTATTACTATTTTATTCATTTATTATAAATGTTTTGTAGTGGGGCCAGCGAAAATTGAATAATTAAATTAATTGAATAAAATTGAAAATCGAATCGAATCGAATTGAGATCTTGTAAATCGGAATCGGATTGAATCGGGACATCTGTATCGATTCTAGGGCTGGGCGAAATATCGCATGCGATTGTGACGCGCATTTCGTCAGTAAAGCCGGTTCCCTGATTACCACTAAATCGCCATCACCTAAATGGAGCGGCATTTAATAGACAGAACCGTAGTTCACTGACAAGCTGCGCAATATCGCGTTCATTTTCGAAGGCGATTCATCTGCGATAATGAACGCGATATTGCGCAGCTTTTCAGTGATCTACGGTTCTGTCTATTAAATGCCGCTCCATTTGAAAGCAGGTGATGGCGATTTAGCGGTAATCAGGGAACCGGCTTTACTGACGAAATGCGCGTCACAATCGCATGCGATATATCGCCCAGCCCTAGACAAATCGCCACCTTGGAATTATAAGGTTCTATCTACATTCTGAGCTTTGTTTGAACATGTTTTTCATGTTTAGGACCAGGAATTCTGTAACCCAATCAAGGAGATTAAACAACTGAATTAAGACCTTGACAGCATGTTTGTTTGCTAAGTGGAAAATAACTTAAGAGAGTATACATGATGTCCTGCTCAAAAAATAGTTAAGGGATTGCGGTGTCATCAGCTCTTCCTGCACGGCTCTTGCAGCTAATAGTGAACAAAGGGGTACTGAGTCAGCACACTATCTCAGACTGTCTGGCAACAGGGAGAAAGATAACTAGCCCCACACTATCAGCCATCATTACTCAGAGAGAGAGATACAGACAGATCTTGGAAAGTCAAAGATACTCCAACAAGATTTTCTGACACTATGGGACAGCGTATGATAAAGAGTTTGTTAGAACGGGCAGGTACAAATAGGGAAGGGCACAATCTCTCACATCGCTGTGCCTTGGTGAAAAATAATTGCACTTGTAAATTAATGAGATATCAGTACACACATGGTCACCTCAGGAGATGTGATTCCCACCTGAAGTGCTGAAATGATTACGCAGCAAGAGTCTTTATAGAGACAATGCGGGTAAGACAGCAAAAACTATTCTCCTGGATGCTGTGAGCCAGCAATTCATTAAATGAAGCATAATACAAATTCAGCTGCAGTATGTCTGGTCAGAAAACACTAAATAAATAAATAAATAAATAATCTTGTGTGTGCAGTCTTGGTTCCATACAAGTTTTTCTGTACCATATTGAAAACAAGTATCATCATGATCATTATGTTTCTATATCTTCAGGAATTCCTATTTACTACTATAAAAAAAAAAAAAACATGAGCAAAGATGCTTATTTAAACCACATGACCACCCTTGCAATGATTCAGAGTTGAGGTGGTCTGCCCTTGATGAGGGAAAGTCCCATATGTCTTCTTTTCCATGTCTAGCAACAACATTTCTAGCAGTTCTTATTAGAGAATGCAGCTTATGTTTTTATTCCATCCCACATTCTGAAAAGAACTCATTGAACTCTATTATGCTGCATTGACCCTAATCACCACTTAATGTCAAATCTATGAATGATCTCCTAGGACTGCCCCAGGATTGGCCCAACCCTAATCTGCCCAATTGCTACTCAAAAAAAAAAAAAATCTGGGTTCATCTGGTAAAATTCGCATTTTAGGGGCTAAATATCATGCTATTTGGGGTCACTTCAACCCGTGGATGTGAAAAAAAAAAACCGCAGCCACCTAACAGTTGACTAACTGTTAATCAATGAGAAGAGGCTTAGTCGAACAAAATTGGAATTAGTCGGTTAGTCACAGAAAAAAAAAAACTCCACAGGAAATGGTGAAATCAACAGGAGATAACAGGAGGAAATCCAAACATTCATCTACCTCATATGGCTTATCATTTGTAACATGCAAGTTGTAGCAACTTTACAAGTTCACTGGCTCTAAAGTTAACCTAGATTAATGTGCGCTATTATTTGGCACATATCCAAGGCTACGTTCATACTGTCAGTCCAAATCCGATTATTTGTGTATCCGATTGGAATCTGATCTAAAATTATTGACGTCCACACTGTGTATCACAACTGTTTAGATGCAATTTGTGTGTCCATGCCGCTCTTTCATTTTCCGAAATCTCTGCACTGGTTTCTGTGGAAATTATGTTGTGTTGGTAGGCATATGGCAAAAACAACAACCACAGCATGGAGGGGTTTGCAATAAAGATGTTATATTTACAACATGTACATGTTGTGTAGCCGTCGCACGCTGGACTACTGAATCTTCTGAGGCAACGGCAGCAATATAGGAGGCTGGTATGAGCGGATTTATTTCCATGCTGTCGTCTAAGCCGGTTTAAAAGCATGTCTCCTTTATATTGTAATTTTCTACTCGTCTGGCAGTTCGCAACAACAAAACATGGTTTCTGCAGCGATTTTCAGCATGTTTCCTATTACAACATCTGACGTTTACATTTTACGTGGCATGAGAAAGTCACAAAAACCATGTGAAATCCGACTAAAACAGATTTCCAGAAATGCGATTTGAATAGGATTTCAAACCATATATGAATGTAACTCGAAAAGGATTTGTAAAAATCGCATTTCATGTGATTTTTGGCCGTCCACACTTGCTATAATAATTTGGACTGACAGTCTGAACGTAGCCCAAGTGTTTGTGTGGACAGCACGCTTACTGTTTGACATGGACGCGCCGGTGCGATTACTTGCATTTAACTTAAATAGTCATTTGTATTTTGTTTTTTTATTTATATTCTCAGATTATGTAATCCACATAAAACATGCACATAGGCATGTCCACTACTGCAGAGATGACAAGTCAGCATCTTCAATGCTGCAATTCTCTGCATCCGAAAACACTAGTTTATTAATAAATTATTAAAATGTTCAGACAGTCTCCTTCTGTTTTTTGCCACATTCATAATCATTACATTTGCCAGTGTACTGTGGAAAGCTTTATGCATGTGTCTGAGCCCTGATTAGGCTATTTATTATATAAAGGCTCATTATTATGATTTATATGGTTTATTAATATAAACATATGATGTCTAATCGCTTAAATGAACAGCTACTAATTAACTAGAAAAATCTTTAGTCGAAGGCAGCCCTAGTATCTCCACATATCAAAGTCCTGTTCAGTTGAAAAACAAATATCCAAAAGAAACACTTCCAACCAATGAATATTCACATTACATGATTCAGAATGCAAAATAAAAAAGTGGTTTTCTAATGTGACCAATTCATGTGAAGTTTAGGTGATGAATATGACTTATGTAGTCACATGATATGTACAATCCCACTGCTTATGTGGAACTCCATGTTTTACGAATTCCCTTTAGCATAATCATGAATCACAAGCATGCCAGGCATGCAGAAGATCCTGAGCTTCAAATAACTCACCCTCAAAAGGTCAATTAGACCTTTTCCAAAGAAGAACATTATTTTTTTTTCAAAAACATTAACACGTGCTCTCCGACAATTTGAGGGAAGTGATTACAGAAGAGAAACTACATATATAGGCAACACATATGGGCTAATGCTTATATTGAATACTTTAGCCAACAACAACTAATGCGTACCTAAGCCTTTTGAGCAACACAAACAGAATTTGAAAGTTGGTATACCACATTAAAAGATACAATTCAACCTTACAGTGTCTGGCCTTCTACCAAGGTAAATAAAAAACAATGAACTACTGTGACCAGCACATTGTCTTACTCATGCACTAAATCACATGATGGAGGATGTCACCTGACCAGGAAGAACCACATTAAAATGTATGTCTTGTGACTAATGACAGAAAACAGAAACATATGTGCAGTGCTTGCAAGAACAGATAGGAACATCTTGTTAGATTAGAATTAGGGTTAGGAATGAACTTGTGGAACAAGTACTACATGCTTGATTCAGAGTATGAGGTTATACTATATTTGGCCTCCAGAGGAGACATAGGGCAAATTTTGCATCAACAACATAACTCAATGCAATGCAGATTAAAACAGTATATTAGGAACTTATTAGTCACATATAGGTATATGCAATTAATGCTACAAGTATCAAGTAGCATGTCACTGCCTTGCTTGTATTTGTGCAGAGTTTTATAAGTGACTCACTTTTGATTGATGATACCTAGATTGATGAAAACTGTGGCCTGTACCATGAAGCCGGATTCACTGGCTAGCCAGGTAAGTTTCAAATTAGTTTGCGCCAATCCTGGGGTTTAGGTATCATGAAAGTAACTTGACTTTTAGCGGTGTTCATTGCCATGGTAACTTACGCTCCACGACTAACCTGCTCCAGGGCAGGTTATGTTCTGGTTTAGAGATCTCAAACTGAAATTGGACCAATCAGATGTGAGCAAACTGACACTGACATACCCAACACAATAAAGTCACTCCCCCAGTTTCTCTTCCTCCAAATTAAAGGTCACTAGTAAAAAAATATTTAACAATGAAATTGTTTGGCTTTAATGATACTTACTTAGAATGATTTTATGATTCATATAATAATTCAATGATATATATTATTAATCCATTACACAAGTGATTTTAGTTATTATTAATGATTTAGTTTCAATTAATAATAATACATACTGATCATATGTAATATAAATAAACTGTAAATAAACTTTAAATATGACTACATATGACCTTACATGTCTAAATGAGTTTAAATTCTTCATTTTCTTCAATCTCTTAACCTTCAGCAATAGAGTTTTGTATCATGCTGGCTCTCTCACGAGAAGTGAATAAGAGTTTCTCTCTGTTGCAAGGCATGTGATTGGCTGGACTCAGGATCAAAGCCTGAGTTGACAGAGAAAGTTGATGATCAGCATCATGGTACCAACAAAGCCGAATTGGAGTGGTTTGGTTTTCTCAAAACTAATCCTATAACCCTGAGTTTGTTCAACTACCATCATGGTACAGGCCCCAGATGTTATGGAGAAGATAAACAAGTGTGCTTGAATATTTGAGTATAAAATCCTGCACAAATCTTGCTTAGTTGTTTTAGACTTACTAGTGGTCCCATTTGGTGTGGACGCATTACGTTTGTTTACTAATAATGGCTACTGCTTGAGATTTGTCCATTTTTCTAAGTCTCATATGAGACACTTCCATATAACAGACATTCTTTGACCCATTTAAAAAGGTTTTTTTTTGCATTGGTGCTAGTTTTTGCCATTACACAGCTGACTGCTACCATGTACTGTCACTGGACAGCTTTTGCTGTTTGCAGGACAGTGGTATACATGTCTATGACGGTTGTTTTTGTAACTGTTATTATTAATAGTAGCAAGTGGGTAAATTGCATGGATGATCATTTGACCTCAACATGGCGGCGCCCATGATGGGGGGACCCACTCTATGTAAAATAAAACAGCTTTTTCTAGAAAACTGATATGGATAGAGTCTTCACGTCATCAAATTTCTCAAAACTGTTGTTGATTTCTTTAAGTATAACATGTTTTTATTTTTAAAGTGATTGAGTGTACCCTTAAAGCTCAGAATAACATATTGGGTTGTACATTCACATGCTTGGAATAGGAATATGTAACACAATCAATACAGCCAGTCAGTCAGTTTTACAGAAAGCTGTCACTAATAGTTGGATTTTGATTTCTCTCTGTTGTTTCAGGATTAAGAATTGCTCCAGGGTTAAAATGAGCTGACAACAAGTTTATAGGGTCGGTGATATGTAGAAATGGAGCAAATTACACAGGATGTATACAGTAAACTGTCAACTGATGTCAACACAAACCACCGTTTATGCAATCAAATTATTCATGGTCATCTGAGAGCTAACGTTAGCCGGTTAGCTTTCCCATAAACGTTAAGCTCCAGTCACTGACTTGGTCTTTTCCAGTCGTCGACTGTAAAATTAGGTCAAAATAGATTCGTTATTTGTTAGTAAAAATTATGTTGATTGCCTGGTGTACTGGACTGACATTCAGCCTCTTAGATTTGTTGAACTAGCTCATGCTAACCGCAAATACTCACAGCGATTACGTTAACAAACGTCGTTTTGCCTGAATACTGCAGCCCGACGAGGGTTAATTCCATTTCTTCCTTCCAAAAAAGAGACTTGAACCAGTCCAGGAGGCGGTTAATGAGTGCCAACATTTTGATGCTAGATTGTACAGGTCTGTGTTGGTTTGGGCTGTTTGCAATGTTTTTTCACCACTAGAAACGTAATGTTGTGTTTGGGAGGAACTGGCCGCTGTCATATGACTGTGATACGTTTGCGAACTGAATGTGTGTTCATAGGCGTTGAAGCTGCGCCACTCTTGCGCAGGCCTGTAGTAGGGATAAAACGACTCATTCCAGCGAATCGGTTCCTTCAAAAAGCCAATCCAGTGATTCGTTTGTGTCATAAAGCAAATACAGTTCCTTACAGTGTGGCATATTACAAGCTCAACAATGTTAAAACAAAGCCATATGAACTAAGCACATACCATGTTCACTGTAAAGTGATGGCCTACTATAAAAACAATAAAAGACTGCAGTATAGGATAAGTTGATAATTGCATTAACTAAGAATGAGCAATAGCCTACATTTTGTTACAATATTTGTTAATCTTTGTTAACGTTAGTTAATGAGAAAAAAAAAACTGTTCCTTGTTAGTTTAGGTCTAATAAATAATATTAACTATTCATTTAAAAATTAAAAATGTTAACATTAACTTGAGCTTATTAAATTATAAGTATTAGTTAATGTTAACTAATACAGTTAATTAATGTTAGCAAATGGAACCTTATTGCAAAGTGTTACCAGTTTTGTTATTGAAGTTTATTTTAATTTCACACGTCCCAGTTCAATTTGTTGTTCCCATTTATTCAGCTCATAAAGCTTATATGGAGAAAATAAATTATAATAAGCATTTACAATAAAAAAATAATAAAATACAGAAATACATTTCCTTTCTTTAAAAAAGTTTTTGCACATTGTAATACAAAGGTACAACTTCATTGACCGATGACCATGGACATAAATCGATTTAAAAACTGTAAATATGATGTAGTCTACTATAGACAAAATTGTGGTGAAACACACAAAAATACATACATCTGTTGTCAGCATATCCACTGATTGTTACATATTCAGTCAGGTTCTGTTTGTTATGTCACATGATCCCCTTTGTTCTGTTTTCCCGCCATCATCAGTCACCATGGACACTAACTCATTTGTCACAGCTGTTTGTCATCTTGGTTTATTGCTCTGTGTATTTAGGTTCCTGTTTTACCCATGTTCATTGTCCGGTCTCGTTTGCTATGAGTTGTGTTGCGTGTACTCCTGTATCTGTTCTCTAGTAAAGACTTATATTATCTTCGATCTCCTTCGTCGTGTGATTCTTGCGTAAGCAACTGTAACACTGATAGTACAAATGTGAAATAACACTTCTGCTAATCAGCAAATTGGACAAAATATTTCCACTCTTTTAAAAACATAGTTCAAACATAATATACAACAAGACGACTAGAGTTTTGTTTAAGTTATTGGATAAGTGATGGATTTTATCTGTAGAACGTGGTGCATATTGACAATAAATATGAATAATGAATAATAGATTTGCTTGACAGTCAAATATAGTCAAAAAAGATGATACAACTGTCCTAAATTAAAGCAGAAATAGCTGTACAAGCAGACAGAGAACAAACTACCCTTGTCATAATTCACACATGTGATCAGAAGAACAGCAATACAATAAGACAAACATAAAGTATTAGATGCTGTATTTAAGACATATTTCTCTGTTAATTTCCACATCCCAAAAAAAAAAATCATATATATATATATATATGTGTGTGTGTGTGTGTTTAACTATATAAGTTGCTTAACCCTCTGTTATTGTTTATTTGGGGTCACACTTATGTTGTTCACAGTCAAAATTGACCTGAAAACTTTTTTTTTTTTTCAGTAAAATCAATGTAATATACTTTTGTTGAGTAAAATGTTTTTCTTTTTTCTTTTGTATTTTAAAAGAATTTCGTGGTACTAATTAATATTTATGCAATAACTATGATCATTTTTCCCATTGAAAATAATACAAAAATGTTTCTAATTTTATTTAATTACTTTACAATTAAAGCTGTATTTCATGTTAAAATAGAGACTATGCCTTTAAAATCAAATTTTTGAAGGCTGATTAGTGCCATCTGGTGGGAGTAAAAAAAGAAAAACCTCTGTAATGCCATGGTGTAACCACTAGGTTCCTATATAGCTTCTATATAAAAAGCCTTATAAATTTCTAGTTGTTTTTAGACATAAATACTTATTTTTATTAAGTTGTGGATTTCAATATATATTTAGACATTCTCAAAGCCTACTTTTTGTCAAGGTTTAGATTTTCTAGATTTTTTTTTATTATTTATTTTTATGTTGATTTGAAGTGTCATTTTTTTTTTTTGAATTCATTTTACTAGTCAAACCTGATCATGGAGAAAGACATTTTGTTACACATCACAAAAAAGATCGGAAATGCTTTATCGGAGCTATATCAACCTGATTTCAACCTCGTATTTGAGTCTTCTGGCTCAATTTTGCCATACAGCCACACCAGTACATTTGTGTGGGTATAATAGTGTGTGTGTGAGTTTAAGTGGGTGTGTCTGTTTTGTACTCTTGATGTTTTAGAGTGTAACCTCTTTTCCTTGCTGTCCATTTTGTTACCGCATTGGGAGTGACTTATTGATTTTATTTTTACGCATTTGGAAAAAGCGTAAAAATAAAAAGCGTTTATCCACAAGGTGTCAACCGTTCCTTGGGGGTGTCGACTCACAAGGTAGTCAAAGACTGCATAAACAGAACAGACCAGAACGCATGCAAGCTACAGCGACGATGGAGGCCTACAGAGACGACAGATTGTTCGAAGAGATTAGAAAGTACCCTCATTTGTACAACTCTAGCATGAAAGAATACAAAGATTTTACACAGATTGTAACTCATGGCAAGAGATTGCTCAAAACTGCGCATGCATGGAACGCCTATGTATGCATACGAATCCAATGAAGTATACTTTGCAAGGCTGTGCATTCAACTGTGCGCGTACACTAGCGAACGCCTAAAAAAACGAAGTATACAGGGCTTTAGAGTGCCACCCCTTCATTGGGTGTACTGTAGATTGTCTGTGAACAACACAAGTTTTCGAATAAAGTTTTTTTTTGGTCACATAGTGACTGCCATAAAAGTTGAAAGTTTCATACAATTGCGATGAAGTAGCGATTTTTTAAATTTCCAAACTTTTTTTCAGGTCTAAAATGCACAAACAACACCAGAAGGTTAAATGCATAATTCACTAACTGTCCTGTGCTCTTTCTGAACTTTAATGGTTTTAACATTTACAAGATAAAGATAAACAGGAGAAATATCCTCTTGCATAACTCATCTTCAGAGAGCAGATATTTCATACACAAACGTCACCTTTTGCTGTTATCTCCTCATGTTAATCTTTTTTGAAACTGAAGTGACTTTGTACAGATAAATACAAAATAACAAACCACTCCCTCCACATGCAAAGAGACCACCAACATTAACTTTAAAGCTGCATTATGATTAATCAAAAGCTTTTTAGATGTTATATTGCAAATGCAATCCAGTCAGTTGAAGAAAGTCTGTTTCATTGGATGTTCTTCACATCACATGCGGAGAACATTCAAGGAATGCCGTAGATATCACTCTTGCTATATTCTTCTGATACCTCTGTCTTGAAATCACATTCCTCACCTTTTTCTTCCTTGGATAGTTTGCAACCATCTGAGGGCAATACATGTCTGCACGGTTTTTTTCTTACTGTGGAAAGATGCGATCATATCAGACATAGGAATTTCATTTACAAAGAAAGACTTTTATAATATTATTAAACTGAATGTAGCCTTTGTAGAATATTTTGATTTATTTTCCCACAAGGTTTACTAAGTAGCAGCATAAGAAAACTTAATACAGATATAGACATCTAGAGATTGGACAAGTATGAAAATGTTACTTACATTTTATGAGCGTCTTGTATTTGAAAATTTGAAAAGCCGTATATATGATAAAAACTAGGCAGGTCAACACTGTAACTGTTAAACAGGCCACCATGAAGGAATGAGTAGACTGGATCTCGTTTTCTTGTTTGCCTGGGTCAGTTGTAACTGATGAATTGTTTGGAACAACTAAAATTTAGAAGAAGTACCAGGGTTATGTGGGAAATGCCTTGTAAGATATCTATTTCACATAGAGCATGAATATATTCCTTCGTCAGTAAATGCAATGGTAATATATACAACTATATAGTTCATATATACAGGGCTCCCACTGCCGCAGTCATCGAAAACCTGGAATTATCAGAACATTTTAATATCGACCACATAATATATGCACACTACCATTCAAAAGTTTGGGGTCAGAAAGTTTTTTTAACACTTTTATTTGGAAAGAATGCATCAGATTGATCAAGCGTGATGGTAAAAAACATTTATACTGTTACAAAAGATTTATATTTCAAATAAATGCCATTTTTTAACTTTCATCAAAGAATCCTGATATTTCAGCACAACTATTTTCAACATTGATAGTAAGAAACATTGGTAACACTTCATTTTGATGGTCCCTTTGGAACATTCTGTTGACTTTAAGTAACTTTGCAACTACAAGTCAACTAACTGTTATTAGAGTATTAGTAGACTGTCTGTTTATATCTGATAACACTATTGTGATGGTTTCCCAGCAGACATGACTATAAGTAAATTTGCAAGTACATACTTCTAACCCTAACCCTACCATAATACTCTATTAAATTAACTTTGCCATCACATGAATAACTATATTAAAATAGAAAAAGTTATTTGAAAATGTAATAGTAAAATTTAATAACAATATTCCCGTTTTTACTGTATTTTTGATCAAATAAATCCAGTGAATCGCGCATCATGCTTGATGAGGATAAGAGATTTCTTTCAAAAACATTACAAATCTTACTGACCCCAAACTTTTGAACTGTAGTGTTTATATCATATATTTTTATTACAAATATGGAATATAAATGGAAATTCATTGCAGGCATGGGAACCCCATAATGACAGTATGTGTTTCAGTAGTAAAATGTACAAACCAGAAGGGGTACATCTTGCATTGTGGGTCTGGTTTCCAGGGAAGATCTTACCAACACCTTCACACCTGATTATGAAACTCAGTTATCACCTGATAAACAATCTCAATGTATTACTTTCCATTTTAAGAACTCTAATGAAAAGTAAATATAAAGCTTTACTTTGTAATGGATTTACACATGCTGTCCTCAGCATCATTGTAAGTGTTCTCTGGACATGGCTTACAAATGAAAGAGTAATCAAATGCACCTGCATAAACATCAGAAAAAAGGCAGCTGAAGGATTTAAAATAGTATGATAAACAACTTTAATGCTCTGTTCTCATGCCCTCTACACACTATGACCATTAGAAAAAGCCCCCAGGAAAGACCCTTAGAGAGGGTGAGATCTAAATATTAATCATTGAGGAGACGTGTCATTTTATTTCATTCAATTTAAAAAAGATGCCTTACCAAATCTATTCAGTTGATATCCAGGTTTACATCTTGGTCTGAGCTCACAAGTTTCACATTTATCATCCATGCATAAATGCTTATTTTTGCAGAAACATCTGTCCTTAGCTGAAGCAAGTTTTGTTGAACATTCCTCACACACGCTGCCTTTGTTGTTCCCTTGACATGGCACTTTGGGATACTGACCTGTAAACGACAACAATTAATGACGTTTAAAGTAAGTTTGAGCATTTTCACATTTCACTTTAATATTATGAACACTAAAACTTCTCCAAAGTTTCTCCATAGGGTTCTACCAGGGAACTCCAAATGATGCCTCAGGTATCAATTATCTACTACAATAGTGTTTAAATGAAACTTGAGTATTACAGTATGTGCTAATAAAGCTGTAACTCAAATTATAGATACATAATATGTACAGCTCAAAACATCACCAACTTTAACACTCTAATGAAATAATCATGAACAGAGAATAAATAACAGTATTTATCCTAGAGAATATCATGGTAAACTTACCTGAAGGGCAGGCTTTACAGCATCTATTTTCAAATTCATACTCGGTGGTCCAGTCACAGTTTATAGCCAGACTCAAAATCCAGCTGCCACAAACACAGAGCAGCGTAACCCAGAGCTTAGCAGTGTCCATAGTATCAGAGCGGTAGATAGAGGATTGCTCATATTTTATAGCCTGCCTCTGCTCTGACGTTGGTTTCAACCACAAGAAGAGGCGTGAGTGAACAAGGAAGAGAAAGGCCAAAACCAATGTGCCCAGTACTGAGAGTGAGAATACGCAAAGACATGCAATAAAACAATAAAAGAATTGCTATGGAAAGCATGTGATCCATGTAATATTTTAGGGAAAAGGAAAGTGCACTTTATGGGTGTGGAAGAAATAAATGCTTTCATCATTTCCATTTAAGGACAACAATGCCTTTGATGCTGTTGATTGTGATGGAAACTATGGCTGGATTTGGATACCAAGGACATATTTACTATAAACACATTCACAGTTTCACAGAGCATGAGACTGTGGGTCATAGTCAGTCCAAAAATGTATTTTTACTCATCCTTATGTTGTTTCCACACTTGAATTTTCTTTCTTCTGTGGAACACAATATTAAAGCAACTTGTTTTTGTACACACTTACACATAAAGGTTCTTTATTGGCATCTGTGGTTCCATGAATAACCTTTAACATCCATGAAACCTTTCCATTGGACAAAAGGTTCTTTATAATGAAAAAGGTTTGTTAGATTATTAATTAATGTTCTTCATACTGAAAAAAAAAAAAGTTCTTTTAAGATCGGTTCTCTGAAGAAAATGGAGAAAACTGAAAATGGTTCTTGTGTGCAAAAAAATCAACCTCATCATCATCATCATCATCAATAAATAAATAAATAAATAAAATAAAAAAAACCTTCACGAGTTTATTTGCCAAGCTTCGAAGCTTTACAAATCTTTTGTTTCAAATCAGTGGTTCAGAGAACTGCCAAAGTCACGTGAACCATTGAAATTTTTAAACTTTTATGACGCAACGAAGCCTTGTTTAAATCACATGACTTTGGCAGTTTGAGATCGTTTGATACACACTCTGAACCACTAATTTGAAACAAAAGATTCGTAAAGCTTCGAAGCTTCATGACGCAGTGTTTAGTTCAGTGACGAGTGCTAAATATTGTTGAATAAAGTTGTTATTTGTTTTTTCGACGCACAAATAGTATTCTTGTCGCTAAGGTTAAGGTTGAACCATTGTAGTCACATGAACTGTTTTAAATATGTTTTTAGTACCTTTCTGGGTGTTTGAATTATTAATTAATTATTTAAGTTAACTTACTGTCAGTGCAGGCCTCACGAGCCATCGTATTTTATCAAAAATATCTTAAATTGTGTTCCGAAGATTAATGAAGGTCTTAAGGGTGTGGAACAACATGAGGGTGAGTAATTAATGACAGAATTTTCATTTTTGCGTGAACTAACCCTTTAAAGGTTAACCCAAAAATGAAAATTTTTGCTTGGAAGTTGTTCCAAGTCTGTATAATTTTCTTTGTTCTGTTGAACACAAAAAAAAAGATATTTTGAAGAATTGTTAAAATGAACAGTTTTGGGGCACCACTGACTTCCATAGTAGTTTTTTTTTTCTACTATGGAAGTCAATGATTCCCCAAAGTGGCCTGGTTAAATTTCTTCAAAATATCTTGCTTTGTGTTCAACAGAACAAAGAAAATTATACAGTCTTGGAACACCTTGAGGGTGAGTAAATGAAGATAGAATTTTCATTTTGGGGGGAACTATGCCTTTAAGCTATTATGGTTAAATGTATCTGGCTTTCTGTCCGCAGTGGGTGGGGGGTGCTTCAAATCACCCTTAGATATACCCCCCTGTGGGACAATAATGCTATAATCATTTTTGGAACTTTTTTAACAGTTTATGGACAAGAAAACACTTTGACAATTCAGAATATCTTAGACACATTTTGTAATTTACCACCATGATAGCAATCACATGAGGCAGCCAATAGGGAACAGTTATGACAAGTTACTTCTGGTGAAAGGACAACTTCTCTTTTAATATTAGCAAAGTCACAAGTACACACTACAGTATAAACAGTAAGTGGCAGATGAAGGTACAATAGTGGTGTCTTTAAATTTGGGGTCAGTTGGGTTAAGAACCCAGATGGCTCTGTTGTGCAAAATATACTGTAAATCAAGTGGAGAATGTCATGATAAGGACATTTGTGTGCCTCTGTGATGGGTTTTAAAACGGATTAATGAAAGTATACACAGGAATAACAATTTTATGAGGACTTTTGGCACTTTTTAATTCCGAGACCACAACAGAGATGACAAGAAGGTTGTCAAAAGTACCAACTTCGGTACCGAGTTGGTACTGAAATTTTAAAAATATGACGATACCAGCATTTCCCCCTAGCATTTTGAGTGCTGTTGAGCAGATTCTTAAACACCTCTGATTGACTATTGTGTTTACACGCTCAACAGATATGTCTGTGATTTTCTGCAATGATCAATTCGTTGAGATGATCAAATCGATGATCATTGCAGCAAATCACAGACATATCTGTTGAGAAGTTGGTACTTTTGACAACCCTGAGCTGAGCACCACATGCACCAACCAATGTAGTCCATAGACCAACCACTATGACCACTGCTTTCCACAGTAATAAGGACAAAGAATCTAGGAAACTTAATCAAACCACCATATCCAGTTCTGACAGGCGTGTCACAGAAACTATTTAATCACTGTCTGATATACAAAGTCTCCACCACCTACAGAAACGCTTTGCTACGGGTAAAAAAAAACATCGCTGTTGCTGGTGTTATCGAGGTTATCTAGACTGCGTAGTGTAGCCGGAAGGACCACAGAATCTGAAAGGATCTCTGAATCTTTCTTTGATATGACAACCGCTGTACCAACCTGAGAAAATTTAAAGTCATAAACAGTTCTTTTACTGCAATTTGTAAGATTACCTGAAGTGATTGTGAAATACCATTCAAAACCCATTTTACTACAGTAATGTGATGTATTTCCATGTAAAAAAAGATATTAATTGGAACACATGGATTCAATGAGATCATGAAAAATGGGTTCCCTTTAGAGGGAACTTCTACACTCTCTTGAAGCCAACACAGAAGTAAGTTAAACTGCAATGCATCAAATGGCCGCTAATGACAGGCTCCGAAAGGGAGTCAAATCTGTATCTCCCCCATGTTGAAATGTCCAACTTTGTAGCCTGGTACAAAAAGTGGTTTGGTATATACAGCTAATTTTGCCCTTCATGACAACTGTGAGGGGGGTGAATTTGTTTTATAAATCATCCGTTGAAATTATATTAGCCATAAAGTTCAGCATAATTAAGGGCGTGGCCGACTGAGTGACAGGTGGAATGCCTCTGCTGTTTGTTAGCCATCACGGCACCTCAGCTATTTTCCAGCCACTGTACTTGGCATCTCTGCTGTGTTTGTGCTTTTTTTTCGGGATTATTTCTTACAATTATCAAATAATATAGCTTGCTGTGCAGTTAATGGTCAAGACAAATCTGTGTACATGTGCACGCATGTGGAAGATAAACAGAACACATGTTGTTGGAACATCTTGGCATTGGCTAAAAGTTTTGTTTGTCAGATTTACTACATTGACAATGGCTGGAGAGTGCCTCTCAAGACACCACAAAATGACTTATGTTTCCTATCATGTATGCCACACAGTCTGTTCAGTCATGTTCAACATTATCCCCATACTGATGCAATGGACTCCCAGGGAACTGGGGTTACATCAGTAACCCAGACTCCAAAAGCCATATATCTATCAAACAAATTCTAGAAAACAACATTTGTTATGTTGAGATCACAAGAAAATTAAGTCAAATCTTGAAAACAATCAATACAGAATACAGGGAAAAAAAATACTAATGCATGGCTTGTTTCCATATACCACTGTTGATTTCTTCCACTGACATTTTCTTTGCTACGTCAGTGGAATGATATATTCGTTACTTTTCTTGACCTTAAATTAAAAGTAAATAAGTATTTTTTTTAACAAAGACAAACAACTTAAAATTAATACTTAAATATCTCTCTTTGCTTGTTTTGTGTATGAGAGAGAATAGGCTGAATCGTGCTCAGACTTGCATGTCAGCTATGACCTTTAATAAAAGACACATGAACCCACATGAACATCAACTCACACCTCAAACCATCACTGTACTGACTGCACTAGCATGCATCTTTTGCTAAGTCATGAACATTGTTATAGTTTGCATCTGCATCTGAACTTTCAAGACCTTACAGGTGGAGAGAAGTGAGCAACAGGAAATTGTGCACTGTTAGGGAAGCATATTAACGTCACTATTTTTATGAAGTATGTTTTTTTTTTTTATGTGATATTGAATTAAATATTAAAAACATTAAAACATTATTTTTTTTCCCTGATAAATAATATTGCACGAGTCATGTATGTTAATATATATTTAGAGAGAGATGCACAATAATCTGGATAAATTGACAATCCCGATTTTTTTAAGAGATCGCAATGCACGATTCTGAATAAACAACTAAACAAAATAACACAATTTACTAGATGTTCTGACAAAATGTTAATTGCTGCAGGCTTTTTAAAAAAATAAATAATTTTAATAAATTACTACTTTAATAAATCAGTTTGGATGAATTGTTTCATTACTGAATCAGCGTTTTTGAACAAATCGCTTGAATGAATGATTCAATGATAAATACATTTTTTTAAAAGTCATTTATCACCAGCTATTGGTGTCATGATGTAATTGAAACAATCCTTATTTGAATCGTCAAGTTTCTTACAAAATGTAATTTAGGCCTACTCTATTTTGATGACTACTGTTGATGACTAAACTTTTTTGAAATATTTAACACAGAAATAATGATACTGAATCACGCAGCTCTTACATATATATGCACTGTTACCTTTGAAAGACCTTTGGTCTTTCCTGACATTACTGAACTGAACTGAACTGACTCAATATGCAAAAATACAAGACCGAAAGGTATCTCTGCAGCTTTTCACTTGACCTGTGCATAAAAACAGACATATGTTGCTTTGAAATAAGTATGGTGTTTAAAATACTATAACATGGCTTGGATACATTTTACTTTGATAGTCCCCTTTAGACATTTTTATGACTATAATATTACACCTACTTGTCAGCTGGTAAAGGCATCGGTAACACTTTATATACTGATGGTCTAATTTAGACGTTCTGTTGACTGTAATTAACGTTGCATCTACATGTCACTTAACTTTCATTAGAGTATTAGAAGAGTATTAGTAGACTTTCGGGTTCGGGTTAGTAGAAGTTCTTGACGTGTTTTATTCAGTAGTCTGTTTAGGAACCAATTAAAATAAAGTGCAAACAGATATTCAGCAGAAAGTCTACTAATACTCTCATGAAAGTTAAGTGACATGTAGATGCAACATTACTTATAGTCAACAGAACGTCTAAATGAGACCATCAATATATAAAGTGTTACCGATGCCTTTACCAGCTGACAAGCAGCAAATGTGGCATGAGAGTTGAAATTAAAATATTTAATTGATATTTTCTTCAGAATTGAAAGTCTGTTATCATAAAAGTTATTACAAAAAAAAAAAAAAAAAAATGATGATGTCATTAAAGAAGAGGTGGTCTGCGTGGTAACAGACGTCTTGCAAGTGTCATTTGCACATGTCTGGGTGGTTTCGTTTCGAGACTCCCCTTCCCTCTTACGCACAGGGTATACCAGACGAAGCTGCTTCAGTGCAGCTGACTGTAGTGGTCTAAGTAAAATGTCACATGCTCAGCATGAGGTTAATTCCACGTAAGCGTACATCAATGACATGTTCACACTTTTTCGTTTCTCGGTTGTGAGTATGCTATAAAAAAATTGATGAGCACATTTACGTCACAATCATTGTGGTCACACCGTACACACAGGGTTCATGTTACCATATATTGCAATATTATTGAACTATAAAAAGCTCAATACACAAAAAAGTAATGCAAGCAGTTCATTAAAGCATGAAAAACATTAACTGAATGTATTTTTTTTGTGTGTGTCAAGCTGTTTGTTTAACATACACAAAAATCTGCAAGCTTTAATATACAGAATCAATTAAATTATATATATATTAATAAAAAAAAATATTATATTAAAAATGTTATTTATAAAAATGTATTATTTTTAAAGGAGTGTGTGCATTTTAGGGACGTATAGCCAGTCATAAATCAAATTTAAATTACTGTTAAAAATAACGTTTATTGGTTTTTGCACTCATATGGGATCAATCGCATTTAAAAAACAAAACAAAAAACATGAATTAAAATAAAAATTTGCACTACCCACAGCTTGTGAAATTTTTTTTTTTTGCACTATATGGAAAAGTCATTTTGCTGAATTTGGTTTGAAATGTTACTTCAACATCCTTCCACAACATTTAAACACATTCTGAGTTTAAAATCTTGAAAAAAAAAAACTTACATTAAAAATAACATTTTCCAAAGTGACAAAGGCCATTTAGCCAGTTCTTTTACCATTCTTGCAAATTAAAAACAATGCAACATTAATGCAGCATTTCAACTATTTTTGTCTGCAGTCAAATGATAGTTGATGTTCATATTTTGCAACAGCCTACCTCCTGTTACAAGAATTCAACTGAAGAATGTGAGGGAAACTCTGATCTTGTTACAGTGAAGCTCTTTAACAAGAATGCAAGGGATGTGGTTCATTCTCTTGAACAACAGATGAAGTAAGGAAATGAACATGTTCCAAGATTACCAAGCTGTCTGACCAAAAAGCAACAAGATTGCATCAAAAACGCGCTGTGCTTCATGCAAGCATGGCAGCACACATTAGTTATCAGGGCAGATTAGATAAAAAAAAAAAAAAAAATTATAAACAAACAGCTCAGGCTTATAGCCAAGATCAGGAAGTAGTGCGATTTTGGTCTGCACACCTTGTTCTTGATATCTGCAGCCGTGCAGCCCTGCAGATGGTGCTGCAACTTCAAAAAGAGTAGAGGAAATGAATATCAGACTAATTTAGCTACTAAGAACATTCTTCCGTGAACATCATAAGAAAAATGATTTTCTCATTTTTCACATGCTTTCTACTCTCTCAATAGTTGTCCACATCTTGGATTGAGCTTCATGCATGTCAGAGAATTTTATGGTTAACAAACCTTACTTCTCGTTTCAGATCCTTTTACAAAACGTTTCACCTGTGCAGGGGTGGTCAAACTCTGATGCAAAATGAGACATCACCATTTTCATGTAGTAAACGTAATAACAAGAAAAAATGGCAAACACTTCTAGAAATGACCACAGCAGCTTCATATTACAGAAATAATGATCTTCACTATGCATCTCACTGGCATACTATATTTGTAGAAAACTGTAGAAGTTGGTAAAGACTCAGTCCTCAGACGTTTTATCTAACCAAACTCTGGTTTTCTTTTCCTTTAACTCAAAACCAAACAAGCAGACTTGAAGTTTAGAATTAAACTGTTAACAGCCCTCAGTGTAAAGCACCTGCTTGTGGTTTTGTAAGTAGAAGGTGCATAACGCCATTTAGCTTCAAGGGTAGGAACGTGAGTACTTGTGCGTGGATGGAAATTTTCAACCGAAAGCTGTCGCCTCCCCAGAACCATTTTTTTTGCGTTTCTAGAGACAGAGGCAGGGAACGTTGTCGACGATCGGAAGAAACATAATGTAGGTGGGGACAATACCACCTCTGATGTTGCTATACAAAAATCTTGAGAATGAAAAAGCATGATCTGTTCTAAATGCTAGTCCTATTTTCTATGGAATCAATCAAATATCAACTTTGAGAAGAGTTTTGAGACCAAAGGGATGACCCTGCAGGCATTTTTTTTTTTTTTTTTACGTGTGAACAACAGGAAATGTAAAAATAATAATGTTTTTTTTTCTGATATTTATACTGGACAATATTAACAATCTTCTAGAGTTAGTCCTTTATTTAAATTGTACATTAGACATCATATAATGGGACACATTGCACTGAATGACAACAACTCACAGTATGAAGCAAGAAATGCAATACAATACAATACAATAAAAATATTACCGTCGACATAAATGTCAGGTGTTTATGCAGCCCATTTATTTCCATTTCACAGAAACAACATTAAACCTTTATAATAAGGCTACAGACAAACAAACAATTGAATAAATAAAGGAAAGATTCTCAGAAGTTGTCCTTAGCCCACTTAAATATGGGAAACTCAGCTAATTCGTCATATTTCTCTCAGGAATGCATGAGTCACTATACAGGACATGTCTGTGGTAAACAACTGTGTCGACGTGGAAAAGACTATAATCTTACTGCATTCAGTGATCTACCTACATCGACTGCAGTGCAAGTTTAGGAGCTGTGAAATTTAACCAATAAGCAGATTGCAAAGAAGAACTCTAAGTAATGAATTGAAATCAATTCATGGCTTAAATAAAATTAGCCATCTGAATTCAAATGGATGAGCATCTACACTGCACATGTGCAATGTGATCAAAAGGGACTTTGAACACCTTAACGTGGGTGAATCTCAATTTGGTTTCGGACCTCAAATACATCTGTATTTAATTTTGTCCCATTTCAAACCAGTTGCCAGAAATAAGTCCTAAACAACCCCTAAATTAAGCTAGCTTTCTGTTTGACTACATCATTCTCACAACATCTACCGAAGCCATTAAAAATAGAAACAATATTTTTTTTTTCTAAAATGTAAGACAATTGCAACTAAGCACTGATTTTTTTTTTTTTTTTTTTAAGTGGTATTATTATGTACACTTCATTTTAAGGTGTCCTTGTTACAGTGTAATTATACAGAGTAATACTAATTAACAACATGTACTTAATATGTAATTAAGGTTAGGGCTTGGTTTAAAGTTAGATGCTCGTAATTATGCATAATTTGCTGTTATTACTATAGTAAGAACATATAAGATGTGTAAAAGGAACACTGTAAAATAAAGTACTACCTTAAGTTAAGAGCAATTTAACTAGTTACATAACAACTACTACTACTACTAAAAAAATTTCCACAAAAACAAACACTAAGGCCATTAAAAACTGCGTTAGACAAGTAAGGACAGGCACTTTTCTCCAGATTCTTCAACAGGCTTTCTGCATATGCTCTCTAAAGAGAATAAATGTAAGAAGGATGAATAGAGAGTAGCCACACACACACAAACACATACACACACACACAGATACATGGTCAAATTATCAACTAAGGGTACTCCACCTTTTCGAGAATCCACTTTCTTGTGGTTATGAATGCAGTGGGTGATTTTACACTTGTGGTACAGGAGTCCAGACAGAAGAAGAATACCAACGCATAGCATGACCAGCCCTAGAATGAAATATTAATTCATGCTTAGCAAGAAAGAAACAAAATTGTAATTGATTTATATATCTGGAAGCAATGAAGAAAGAGTACAAAAGCTGTAGAAGCTGCCTTCTTTGTTGGAAGAGGAGGCTGTAGTATTAGAATGGGCTGTGGTAGAGGAAGTCATAGTTCTTGAAGGGCCAGCAGAATTGATGGTAGCTGTCTTCAGTGTGGTCATATGTATTGTAGAACCTTCATTCACTATTTCTGATCCATTTTTGCAGACGGCATCAGAAGTGCTGGTGCCTGCGATCTTAATCCCACTTTTACATCTACAGATGAAAAAATGTATGCAATTGTGGCAGAAAAAAAAAACAATTATAAAAGAATTATTCAGTCAAAGGTTAAAATTCTGCCATCATTTACTCATGCTGATGTCATTACAAACCTGTACGACGTCCTTTCTTCTTTAAAACACAAAGACGATATTTCCATATTCCATACATTGGAAGTTACAAAAATAAACATTCTTCAAAATATGTTCTTTTATGTTCCAAAGAAAGAATGAAAGTCATACAGGCATTTGGAATGACGTGACATTGAGTAAATGATGACAAAATTTAAATTTTGGGGTGAGCTTTCCCTTTGAAGTTTTACAGCTGAATCATCAAATATGCACAAGAGGGCGCTAATTATACATTTAAATAAAGCTGCTGAGATGATTAAATATGCTTTGGGGTCATCAATGAAATTCATTCAACTTTTTACTGGGGAATTTGTATGTGTTAGCTCCCCCTCATACCATAGACTTGGGTCCCCTTCGCATCTCTGAGCTTGAGAACGTAGTATATATATATATATATATGTTTTGACAAACATTTTTTGAATGTTCATAAAAACTTACTCTTTCCATTTTTGACAAGTTGAGTCATCTTTGTCTGAGAAGTATCCATTGATACATTTACTGCAAGTCTGTCCTAGAAGAGAGACATAGTCAAAGTTTTATAATATTCACTTTAGTCAGTTGATGTGATTCAGTAATGTATGATTTAATGTTTACCTGTTCTATCCAGTCCAGAACCTTTTTTACATACGCAAATCTCACTCTGCTGATCGATGGGTGTAAAACCGTTCAAACATTTGCAGCGAGTGTCCCTTGTAGGTGTGCATTTATGGAGTACCCTACTACCTGAGGGGGAAAAATAATACATGTTAAAAAATGGCTTTTTCTCTAACTTTGATTTCCATTCCACACATTCAATAGTGTTAGTTAAACGCCACAGTAACTTATCGCATTACAAACTTTATACAGTAACATTCTCAGTTACTGTATCTAGCTGCCTGAAAAAGTAGACTGTGGCACTTACCTCTTCTACATTCACTGCAGTTTTCACAGTGAATACCTTTTCCAGTTGGGTTGTACTGTTTTTCTGGACATTTCGCACAAATTTTTTCATTGTAATCGAACTTCTGACCTACCATTCATTAAACAAAAATCATTTATGAGATGTTTCATGCAACAAATATCCCTTTAGACACAACGGCGGATCCCAAATCCAGGTATTTAACCATATTTATACATACCTGCTTGACACGGTTTTGTAGCACTTGCATTTTGGTGAAATAACAGCAAACACAAGAGAGTTGAGAGGACTTTCATGTAGAAGAACATGACAGCAGTAACACTGTAGTATAGTGTTGGAACTGAGTGTAACCCTCAAACAAGAGGAAATAAGACTGAAACCTCGAGACAACAGACATCGTGACATTTACCTCACCCACTGTGGAAAAAAACATGTAGGATTATGCAATTTGTACTGTATGTTTTACCATCTTGATATGAAAATATATATTTAAAAATTAGCAATTAACTTCATCCGTTAAATTTGATCGCTCTGAATCTGATTGGTGCATGTCAGATGTTTACAAAATAAAACCTGACACATAAAGATGCTCAAAATTAAAGCTATAAACTAAAAGCAGATTGTGAAGAATTGCTATTGCTTATATTGCAGTTTTGCCATCCTTTTGTTTATCAATTTCTAATATATAGCCTATCACATACAAGTGCTTAAAAAGTTTTTTCTCTCTCACTCTCTTGGAATATTCTACATTCTCAACTGGATTTTTCTCAACTGGACTTTTTTCTGGATTTTTCTCTCAAATAGAACAGGAAATGAAATCTCTTTAGGTTGCTTATTTCTGTGCACTGCACTAATAAAATGTTCTATGTTCTCACGACAGAATAGACAGAGAGAAACAAGAAAGAAGATTACAATTTGTCAATTTGAATTATTATCTCTTTGGACATCTATTTAATATTTCTAACATGCCAAAAAAATAACTGAGACTTATCTAATGGCATTAATTCAGTTTTCAAAACGTAATTTCTACATTTTCAAGATCAGTTGTCTCTTTATCTTTTTTTTTTCTTTCTTTTAAATGTTAGCATCCCATAGTTTTCATTTGATTCTTGAAAACATCAGGTCTGGTATACAATATATTTATTGACCTTGATGAGGCAATCAAATGAAATGACACACTCAGTGAAGGTGCTCTCTATATGTATTCTAATGACTCAGATGTTTTGCATAGGAAAAAACTACTCTTAGAAGTACTGAAAACAGGTACGTCTGACACATTTAACACAGAGTAGTTGAGGTTCCTTGGTTTACTGGTCTGCAGTTTACAGGAAAAATGGGGTATGCTACACATGTGTGGAGAACAAGTATGTTCTGTGCTATTTTTTAATCATCAGTTAAGAAACAATGGATAAATTGGGATGATTTAGTACAAACAAAAAAGTATAATATTTTTGCAAGCAGTGGAGTTGGCAAGGCAAAACCAACATCAAAAACACTGGAAAGTAAAGCGAAAGAAAACATCAATGAACTGCATCTTTCATTTTGCAGAAAAGGGTGCAGAGCTTCCCTTTACCATGACATAGTGTAGATTTTATCATAAGCTTGTTCCGGTCGTCAAACAGAGAAGTCTGTGATCCTCTATGTGAAAGAGGATTTAAGAAGTCCTTATAAATATGTAAAGAAGTTATGACAGACAATGTAGAAAGGAGGGGGAAAAAAAAGAAAAGTAGATCAATTTCAATTAAACTGGGTGTTTTCCCTTCAGTTAACTGAGCATTTAAAAAAACAAAATGACTGTGCTAACAGGCTCTTTATTATACAGCTTACTCAGAAGATAAAAACAGAAAATGAAATAAAAGTAATGGGGGGGAATGACACATTGTTTGGAGTACTTACTCTCAGTCAGCGTTGGGGTAGCGCCAAAACGGCATTTCCGTGTTCTCCACAAAATTTACGCTGTATGTCCTACACCTTCCCTATTGTACTTACGGAAAAAAACGAAACTGCCGCCGCATTTTTTTCCGTAAGTAGAATAGGGAAGGCGTAGGAAGTTTTTTGGCGAATACGAAAGTGCGGTTTTGGTCGAGGCACTTAGAAGGCGATCATTTGTTTATATAAAGCAATTTTTTTTTTTTCGAAAATGACCGATTGTTGCTCTAGATAAGACCTTATTCCTCTTCTGGTATCGTTTTTTGAAGCTGCACTGAATCTGTAATTTTGACCTTCAACCATTTGGAGGCCATTGAAGTCCACTATAAGGAGAAGAATCCTGGAATGTTTTCATCAAAAACCTTCATTTCTTTTCAACTGAACATAGAAAGTTTGAACATGAACATCTTGGATGACATGGGGGTGAGTAAATTATCAGGAACACTTTCAAATAAAATTAACTAATCCTTTAATTACACAAAATGTTTAGCGTACATTTATTGAACAGTGATTGATTAGCCTATTTATTGTAAGCTTTATTATTAAGCGAAGTAAACATTTTGCTGAAATATCCACAAGATATAAGAGCGCATAATTTATCCGTCGATCTGATGCGTGTGAAAGTTGTGGTCGTTACTATAGCAACAGTAGAATCCGGGTGAAGGTGTTTCAGAATTAGTCATTGTAAAAAGAACTTTTTTGTCGAGATCACGAGAAAATTAAGTTGTGATCACGAGAAAAAAAGATAATAATAATAATCCATGGCCGTTTAGGGATTCCGTACCTCTGGAATGGGTCAAACATATTACCTGACAAGTTCAAGTAAATACACTAGAAATCCGCGTTCATTCAAGGATGTGCAGTTATTGCATGGACAGAGATGCACAAAGGGTTTTTTATTTAACACTATAAAGTTCAATAAGCATATGATATATAGCCTAACTTTTGTGCACCTTTCAGACCATCACTGAGAGCAAAGGTACCGCAGTGTAGCTCTATCTTTAGACGTTTTAAACGTTTTTAAATCTGAAAACTTAAAGCAACGAAATTTTCAGACATCCATTTAGCGCATGTTCACAGAGGAAAACGGCTGAAAAACAGCGCTGGTTGTTCTCTCGATACTGTGTGACTTACTTGAGAAATGCTTCAGGTGATTCCGTGAGAGAGCAGTCCAAACGAATGGAAGTGGATTCAGACCGTTTTGCAAAGGCGTTTTAAAATTTCATAATTTAGAACACAAATTAAGCGTCACAAAATATGTGAGCAGTTCAGTTACACAGCTGCTAAACTGAATACACGAATCGAGGTTAGCTTTTTTCTTAAATATCCACAACAAATTCTCGTCACAGCAACAGTAAACTCTGAGCTGACTTGAGTGGGGGCGGGGCTAATTTGCATATTCATAATCCGTGTATATTAAATGAGAGTTACATTCAAGCTATTTTAAGGCATGAAGAAATTTTTTTCACATGGAAAAAAAAGTTTACATATGTCATTTTGGTGATCAAATATGAGTTTTAAGGGATAAAATAATTGACTACAGGGGGACTTTAAGTATTATATGTCTAAAAATAGCCTTTAACTAGAGTAGTCTTCATTTTAAATGAAAAGTGAAAACATTGATCATCCTCAATGAAATTCATTCACTTGAAAAGGAAGCTGTGGCCGCACTTCCGTTTAATTTTGCTACATCTCATAAACTCATTTAGGCAATGGCGGTTAGTCGTAATGAGTTGTATGAAGCCAACCTATGGGAAGCCATTCACACTGAAAGTGGGATGAAACAGCACGCTGTTACAGAACTCTCGCCCCATTGACATTTCATCGGCGTGGCTCGATGGCAAGTGGCTCTGTAACAGTGCACTATTTCGTCCCACTTTCAGTGTGAATGGCTTGCCATACAACTGTTACAACTATCCACCATTTCCTAAAAATGTTTGTCACTAAATGGAAGCGCAGCCACAGGTTCCTTTTCAAGTGAAATTAGCTCTCATCAACTACTGAAATCTTAAACATGTGGTTATTGTAGTTCGAATCTAGACTAAATGTGACCAGGCATTAACTCATCTTGCACAAAAACAGATTCAGTATTACTAAAAATACTTCCTTTTTTTATTACCAAAGAAAGAGTTTTGACATTTGACATTTCTTCTGCATTCTATTCTTCTGCAATCTAGAATGGCAGCACAGTACAGTACTGTACAGGAGTGAATTTCTTCTTTCTGATGAACACAATCGGAGTTATAAATATGACACATGCTTTATAATGGCAGTGAATGGGATCAACGAGTATGAAGCTCAAGAAATTGCAATCAATCCATCATAAACGTACTCCACACGGCTCCAGGGGGTTAGTAAAGGCCTTCTGAAGCAAAGTGATGCATTTGTGTAAGAAAAATATGCATATTTAACAAAATATCTAGCTTGACCAGACTGCCTTCTGTATTCAACTTATGAAGAAAGTGTAAAGCCTCTCGCAGTTCAAAACGCTACGCTACATCCTACGTCTTCTGTATTCAACTTATGAAAAAAGTGTAACCGATGCAACGTCAGATACACTTTTTTCATAAGTTGTATATGGAAGGCAATCTGGCGGAAACTAGATATTTTACTTTAAAAATAAAAATAAAAATTTCTTACACAAATGCATTGCTGGGTTATTACTATTATTATTATTATTATTGTTTGCTATTGGTCACCCAACTATCCTATCTCAAACTTGGGAGAGTCAGTCTGCAAATTGAATGTCTATTTGTTAACAAAAGAAATTTACTTAGAACTCATATTTTAAGCCTCACTAAAGCCTGATACACAGCCAGCCACACCAGCTATAACACGTTTCAGTCACCGTGATTTTTCCAAGTAAGACATGTTCCTGGATCAACATATTTTGTTGATCCTAGAACAACATTCCTGTCTGAAAATGTATTCCTACCCCTAAACCTATCCATAACTTATCGCTAAAATCAGAGAGGAAAGATATGTGAATAACAATGATGTAGAAGCACCTAACCCTGGTTGCAAGCCTAAACTTGACATAAACTGTAAATTTGACCCTCATATCTGATTGGTTGATTGGAATGTTGTTCCAGGATCAACAAAGATGTTGATCCAGGAACACGTCGTACTTGGTGAAATCACGTTCACCACCAGGTTTCACACAGCGTTCTCAACTCCAAAATATGTAAACGATACTAAAAGGTTATTACCATGGTGAAGTTTCATTTCATGGGTGCATGAGCTGCAAATCAAAACTTTCCACTCTTTCAGAAGTGTGTCTGGGTGTTTCTTAAACTATGGGCACTTTTGGTCCTCTTATTTAAAATTAAAGCATGTGTGAGTGTGATAAAGGGATAGTTCATCAAAAAATGAAAATTCTGTCATTTATTCACCCTCAAGTTGTTCCAAACCTCTTAATTTCTTTTTTCTGTTGAACACAAGAGAAGATATTTTGAAGAATATGTGTAATCAAACAGTTAATGGACCCCACTGACTTCCAAAAACAAAACAAAACAAAAAATACAATGGAAGTCAATGGTCAAGTTTTTGACATTATTCAAAATATCTATTTTGTGTTCAGCAGAAGAAAGAAATTCATACAGGTTTGGAACAACTTGAGGGTGAGTAAATTACAGAATTTTCATTTTTGGGTGAACTATCTCTTTATCACACTCACACATGCTTTAATTTTAAATAAAATGTTTAATTTAAATTAATTTGTCCTCAATCAATATCCCATATATATAAATGCATCCCAGAAGAATTCAGTTTTTTTCTGTCACGTACATTCCCACTACATCTCAAATTAAGTATTGTGTCCCATATATTTTATGTGTTTGTGTGGTGGGAATGACTTTACAAATATGGGGCAGTTCTATATATTTAAAAAAACTATTAAGAAAAAAATGTTTACAATATAATTTGAAATAGTTTATCATCATGGTTTTAAACATAATTCATATTGTTTTAATGGATATTCATAGTCTAGATAGAAAGTCTGGGTCTTGGAAATGGGTAAAACAACTATCAAACAACATAAAACATATGTAGCAAAAGAAAATATGAAACTTTTAATATCATAATAAAATGGAAAAATTACATTTGTTTGATTTCACAAAAAAAAAAAAAAAAGCTACTTGAACATAAAAGTACCTGAAGTTGAAGAAACACCCATGTATCCACTAATTTCTATGCAGAATCACAGATTTACTCATACAGCGTACAGCGCCACTCCCTCCAGGCCGACAGATGGCGATGATGACACCGCGAATATTTCCAAACCTCCAGACATCTCTATGCGAAGAAGGCAGCGGCTCTGCTTTGTTTACTTTAAAGATGGATGTTCAATTACATATATTTTCTGAAAGCACTAGCAATCTGGTATAAAATCGGAACCTAGAATGTAAGATAGAAAAAACACAGCATGGAGGAATCGTGGGATTTTGAATTCTTGTCTCGTATGGTTGATAGTCTGGTGTCCTTTCTGTCCGAATTTGTGGACGATTGGCTGGCCAACGACATGCGAGTTGCAGTGTTTAAAATTCTGTTCAGCTGGCTCGTCATCAGTCTCGTAGCCATCCACTTTGCATGGAAAGTGTACGGGAACACTGTCAACGATATGTACTACAGACAGGGTGAGTATTTACTGAGGCGCTCCGCGTAATTCATAATAAGTCCTACTGTATTAAGACAGTTGTATGAATCTGTCTAGTTTTGTTATATTTATACTATAACGTATATATATCACAATATATATAGCGCCTTTTAAAAAGTAACGTTAGTACTTAGACTAAAGATGTCTGTGATCATTTCTCAGGGACTGGAGGACAGAATGGCGGGACTCCTGACACGGCGCCTAACCTGAGCGGATGGTAGGTGACTGACCAGACTTTCTGGATTCGTTCATCTTACAAATGAACTTGGGTTTCATTTATCTTTGGCTGCATTATGATGATTTCCTAATTCTAATTCACAATATGATCAAATAATGCGTGTGTGGAAATTTGGAATAGTGAAATATTGTAGGAGTTCACCCAAAAATGAAATTTCTGTCATTACTCACCGTCATGTCGTTCCAAACCCGTAAGCCCTTCGTTTATCATCGGAACACAAATTAAGATATTTATAATGAAAAGTATCTGAACCACACATAGGCAGCAACGTCATTGCACCTTTTAAGTCCCAGAAAGGTAGAAAAGACATCGTTAAAATAGTCCACGTGACTGCATTGGTTCAAGACTACACGGTCACGATAATCACTGTGTCAGATTACGATTTTGACTCCTAAAATCATGTGTCGTGTTGTGTACAAGAAACATGCCAGACTACAAGTCGCCAATGTTGCCAACTGCTTTCAATTGAAAGTAGCTAAAACTGGTAGCTAAATGTGACATCATAATGGCAAATTCATTGATCTATATAAATATGAATAGATCAGTGGGCAAAATAAGAATCTAGATAAGGTTTGTCCAAGAAGTTGATAGATTTGTCTCTAAACATTTGAAAAAAAGTCTCAAAAGGGGCAGGAAAGTCACTAAATCTAGTGACAATATCCCTAAAAGTTGCTACCTGAACATTCATCGCTGGCCATCTTTAATCGCTGTCATCGTGAAGGCAGGTTATCGGCTAGCAGCATGTTTTTTTTTTCTGTTTTGTTGTCAGAAAAGCCCAAAAGTTGACATGTCTGGATTGCATGGATATTTGGATTTCCTTCAAAAAGAACTCGCATGTTTTATTGAACTTTTTTCACTCTGTCACGATAACTTAGTCCCTCGAGGAAACATCATAAATGCAGGAGTATTGTTCCACAAACATTTCCTCCATTGTTAATTCCACCTAGCAGGAACAATGCCATTGTCTCTCATACATGTGACGGAACTTGTCATGGACGACAGAGTAAAAAAAAAAAAAAAAGTAAACACACTAGTCTTTCTGCTGTGATGTCGTGAAGCACCTCAGACTAAGCATCGGTTGTCGTCCACTATGACACACTACACAAGCTGAAACAATCGAACAATGAAATAATCTTGCGTCCCGACGGTCATTGTCATTTACGAATCCCCATGACACCCTACGTCAAGCAAACCGTGGCAAAAACGGGCTAATATCGTTTAGTCTGAACCGTACGGTGGCCGAGAGAGCTCAACGCGCTGCAAATGAGAAAACATCTTCATCAGTTTGACAACACACGCGCTGCAAACTCCACAACACTTACAAATAGTGGAACGCGCTGCAAATAAAGAAAACATCTTCATCAGTTTGACAACACATGCGCTGCAAACTCCACATGTTTTCTTTATTTGCAGCGCGTTCCACTATTTGTAAGTGTTGTGGAGTTTGCAGCGCATGTGTTGTCAAACTGATGAAGATGTTTTCTTTATTTGCAGCGCGTTTTTCTTTTTGTAAGTGTTGTGGAGTTTGCAGCGCATGTGTTGTCAAACTGATGAAGATGTTTTCTTTATTTGCAGCGCGTTTCACTATTTATCATCAATGAATGAAGCTGCATTCTGTTTACGTTCAGCACTTCCAGGTTCTACGTCAGAACGCAACTCATTATTGGCCAGCTCCTGCTTCAGCGTTGGCCAATACTGAGTCGGCATTCTAACATAGAACCTGGAATCGCTGAACGTAAACAGTGTAGGAGAATGACAGGGAGAAAACGGAATTGTTGAATGAAGTCATTATTTTTGTTTTATGCGCACAAAAACTTCATCACTTTATAACATTAAGGTGGAACCACTGTAGTCACTTAAACTATTTTAACTAATTTATACCTTTCTGGGCCTTGTAAGGTGTAATTACTTTGCTGCCTATGTATGGTTAAGATACCCTTTTGGATTTCATAAAAAATATCTTAATTTGTATTCCGAAGATGAACAAAGGTCTTACAGGTTTGGAACGACATGAGGGCATTTTTGGGTGAACTAACTCTTTAACATTTTAACTCAAAGGGACAAAATGACTTATATTAGTTCATTATGCTAATCAAGATTCAAAGATGAAGTCAATTTTTAAGCGTTAAGAGTTCATAAAACAGGACTTAACAATTCACTGATGAATCAAAATGTTCAAAGAGCTTCGAATCCAATCAAACCGATGAGTGAGCTGGTAACATTTACATTGGATTTTATTGATGGGCAGAGAAGTGCTTCAATGAAACTGTAATAAACAACACTATTAATAAAACACTATCGGAAAAGTAGCATGATGTAAGACTCATCAGTATTTTTAGTATGTAGGCTAATTTGTGCTTTTATGAACACTCCTGTTCTAGTGTTAAGTCCAATTATTTTCCATTTTTCCTAGGGAAAGTGCTGCTGGTGATGCCAAGAAAACCCACCGTGAGTGATGTACCAGCAACTGGACTAAGAGCACCAACACTCAAGATGGATTAAAGCAATTGAAGACTTCAGATGCAAAAGCCTCTAAGTGCCATCTGAAATTTTCTTCTAAAATGAGCATTTTTATCAAGCTCGTATGTTTAGGTTCAGTAATTTCACTTTAATGGCAATTAATAGGTAATTTTCATTGCCATTAAAGTGAAATAACCAAACACAAACATACAAGCTTGATACAAATGCTAATTTTAGAAGAACATTTCAGATGGCACTTAGAGGCTTTTGCATCTGAAGTCTTCAATTGCAATACTTCAATAACATTAAATACATCAGAACTTGTGCCATTAAATCTTTTTTTCTTGTTAAGATGTCTGTGATGGACTGTGGTGCAAAACTGAACACATGAATATGTGCTTGAACATACACGACTGAATGGTGCTATGCACTGGAAAGGGAGCATTAGAGGATACTGTGATATATAGCAGCTCTGGCTCTTTTAGAATGTTTGGAATTGAATTCTTAAAGCTAGTAGATAGCAAGACTTGAGCGATTCTCACACAGTATCATTTTACTAAAAACTGACAGGAATGCTAGACAAAATGCAGGTCCTAAATGTTCACATAATCATTTGTTCTGTTAGTAGAAATCAAATAATTGATTTCAGTGATGTATGAAAATGGACTCGACTGTACAGAAATAAGACATACCTCTGCCATGCTTTTAAGTGTCCGGAAGGTTACAGCTGTCTTTTTGCAGTGCAAATAATAAATACAATTTGTACCTAATTTTGTGTATTGGTTTCCTGTTATTTATTTAATAAGTAAAATGCATTTCAATGTATTGAAGTACACATCAAAAAGCACTTTGGTTCAGGACTATGGAGGAGTCATTGATGAAAAAAGAGAACATATTTAAAGTGGTTAAAATGAGTGATATTGTGAAAAACTTTAAAAAGTGCACTTCTGGCAGAGCTTGGAGGAAAAAAATAATTTATTCCTCCATAATTGTGTTGCTTCCAATCACAAATCAAGCTAAAGTCAAATAATTGGAAGTTTCTGGGGTGATTGTGGCAGCAGCATAACATGCACATCCATCACATTGGTTCCTGTCAGTCCAGGCATGAGTAACCGCCGTCCTTCAGAGAGCTGTGAGAAAAATGTGAATGAATCATTATTGGTGAGAAAGCCATTAATGTCCAGACCTTGAGATGCAGCCTCTTCCATCAGTTCCCCATCAGTGATGGCACCAGCTGCCTCAGTTGGGCCGTCCTGTCCATCGGTTCCTCCACTGAGGAACACTGCACCACTCTTCACTTCACTACCACTGAGCTCAAGCCCCACCCGCAGAGCCAACTCCTGGTTCCTCCCTCCCCTGCCCTTTCCTGTCAGTTGCACAGTGGGTTCTCCTCCAGCCAGCAGACATGTCGCACCCCAGCCTTCCTTCCTCTCCTCTACAAGCACGTTCATGGTGCGACACAAATCCCAGCTTTCTATCCCAACCTGTGGCCCTAGCTGAAGGATCTCTGCAGCAAGCTCTGGAGGAGGTTCCTTTCCTGGGGAGCATGCAAAACTTGAGAGCAGCCCGTATAGTCGTGCAACGGAGCGAACGTCACCACATACTCCTGGAGACAGAATGACAGGGCGAAGTCCTAATTCAATGGCCTTACGGCTTGCACATTCAAGAGCAATGGTGTTTGAGCCGATTACAACGTTTAAAACATGGTCTTTGACTTCTTGTGGCTGTTCCTGCACCTGCGACCCATGAGGCCTAGCTTTGCTAAGCACCTCTTTCACAGAGGAAGGAAGAGAGTCCGAGAGCTTATAACGATCCAAGACAGCCCAGACCTCCTCTGGCCGGGAGTCACTCCTGACTGTTGGACCACTGGCTATCAAATCCAGAGGATCTCCAATAACATCTGACAGAATCAAAGCCACCACCTTCAAGAGAATGTAATATCAGAGTAAATATTATGCTTAACTAACATTGTGGGGTATTGCTTAAAGGATTCGTTCACTTTAAAATGAAAATTACCTCATGATTTACTCACCTTCAAGCCATCCTAGGTGTATATGACTTTCTTCTTTCAGACAAATACAATCAGAGTTACATTAATAATCACTCTGATGCTCCTAAGCTTTATAATGGCAGTGCACGGAGTTTCCAAAAATTGCCATATTCCACTTACGAAAAAAGCGTAATTGGCGTAAGTGCTTTGAACTGTGAGAGAGGTTACACTTTGTTTGTAAGTTGAATACAGATGGCAGGTTGGTGGAAGCTAGATATTTCACTTTATAACGTGCTAAATATGGATATTTGTCTTTTACAAATGCATTGCTTCACTTCAGAAGGTCTTTACTAACTCCCTGGAGCTGTGTGGAGTATTTTTTAAACAGGTGTATTCGTCTGAAAGAAGAAAGTCATATACACCTAGAATGGCTTGAGGATGAGTAAATCATGGGGTAATTTTCAATTTAAAGTGAACTAATCTTTTAATAGTCATTTTTGTTTGATGAATAACTCTTATAGGGTAAAGTTATTCAAAAAACAATCATTTGCTATTAATTGAGTCCAATTAATGTGCAATTCTGCTGAACAGATTCTTTTAAAAGATCTTTAAAAGTGTTGTATGTCATTTTTATGTAATTTTGTGTTTTTATTAATAGTGCTGTTTTACTAATAAACTTTCTGGAGCTTAAGCTCAATGTGCAGACATTTATTCTTTTTTTTCCCCTTCTTCGATTTGTGTGCGTACACCTATTTCTATATATATATATATATATATATATATATACAAAAAATCATATTACCTTGGCTGGGTTGGCACATTGTGAAAGGCCTCCACCCTTTAACAATGACAGGGCTCGTCTCACTGTATTTAACTCCTGAATTGTTGCTCCTGCTGCTGCAAGTTTTCGTGTCACATCCTGTTTCTCCTGCAAGGACATTGGTGGGGCTGGAGCAGGTAAAAGTGCAGAACCACCACCTGTGCATCGATGCATGTAAAAACATAAACAATTAAACAAATACACAACTTTACAAAAGCTTGGAGTAGTTAAGATTTTTATTTTATTTTATTTTTTAAAGAAAAATGAATGCTTTTTTCAGCAGGGATGTGTTAAATTGATCAAAACTGACAGTAAAGACATTTATAATGTTACACAATATTTCTATTTCACATAAATGCTGTTCTTTGCAAACTTTCTATTTGTCAAAAAATTCTGATCTACCAGTTTCCACAAAAATATTAAGCAGCACAACTGTTTTCAACTTTGATAATAATAAGAAATGTTTGGCAACACATTACAATAAGGTTCATTAGTTAACTACATTAGTTAGCATGAACTAATAATGAACTGCACTTCTGCAGCATTTATTAATCTTTGTTAATGTTAATTTCAACATTTACTAATACATTATTAAAATCTTGTTAACATTAGTTAATGCCCTGTGAACTAACATGAACAAACAATGAGCAACTGTATTTTCATTAACTAACGTTAACGAAGATTAGTAAATACAGTAACAAATGTATTGCTCATGGTTCATGTTAGTTAAAGCAATAAATAATGTTTAAATAATGAACCTTATTGTAAAGTGTTACCAAATGTTTCTTGAGCACCAAATTAGCATATTAGTATGATCATGTGACACTGATGTCTGCAGTAATAATTTCACAATATTAGTTTTTACTGTATTTTGGATAAAATAAATGCAGCTTTGGTGAGCATAAGAGACTTCTTTCAAAGGCTAAAAAAGAAGTTTTGAAGTTTTTAACGGTAGTGCATGTTGTAAAGGCAAACTGATTATACAGGAAGAAAATAAGTCACAGTACCAGAGATAAGCACAAGCAGCACATCATTCTCAGTCAGTCCACTGGCCAGTTCTCGTATACATTCGGCTGATTTCAGGGCATCTGTATCAGGTAAATTGTGCTTTGCTCCTTCCATCACTGTAATTCTGCTGTGATTCTCAAGCAGCATCTTCCTGAACAGAAGTAAAAGTTTGTCAGTAACATCCAGACTGTACTGTGCGCAGCTAAACACAATATGAAAGATCTAGCTGAAAACTGGAAGCCAGTTTAATGTCAAGGCTATATGGGCAAATCTCATGAAGTGTCCACATTTCATTCCCCCCAAAAAGGAATTATTTTTATTATTAATTTTATTATTTTATTATACATTTTGCATGAAACCTATTTCTAGTACCAGTAAATTTTTATTTATGACGATTAAGCAATTCCACCCCTAATTCTCATCCATTCTTATGCAAAAAGTACAATAATACTATTTTTTTTAAATTGTATTTTTTTTATTACAATATACATACATTGAGGTAGGTAAAACAAATACTAAAACTGTAAATAAATAAATAAATAAATAAATAAATACATAAAAATGTAAAAATAAAATAATAATAAATCATTTATTTTCACATTACAGTAATGAGAAATTTTTATTAAATGTAACCTTCAGTTTTAAAATTAAATATAACCTGGGCATTTTGATAGAAAGTTACTAGTAACTAGTGAAAATCCCTGTTTATGGCTATATAAACTACTATATAAAAACAGGCACATTAAAATATATATACTTTTGAAAAAGCACTAAAATACTTACTCTTTCCCATGATTCCGCAGTGTATTCTGGATACCATGAGGCACACTGACCACCCCTTTAATTAGATGGTCCCCTACAATCCTCTCTGCTTCTGCTGCCATCCCCAGCACCGCCTTACCGAAGCCCACCAAATAAAGGTTATTGGTAAGTGTGAAACTCTGTCCACCCACAAGGAGTTTGTCTCCATGTCGCTCCAGACCCCTGCGAACCACTATGTCTGGCTGCACACCTTCAACCGCAGAAGAAAACACAGCCCTGGCTCGCGTGTCTAATGATGACATACTGCGAGAGTACAATGATGCTAATCCCACCCGCAGTGGCTGCTGCAGGTGAAGAAAACGTGAGAGAGCAAGAAATGGAGCCATAAACCACTCAAACTATCCACATCAGTTGAAGAGAGCCACTTCACACCTGAGGGAAGAGAAAGAGATTAAAAATAGGCTGATTAATAACCAATTAAACAGATTTTAATTGGCATTGAATTGTATCTTATTTATTACCCCATCTAAATGTCTTTAATGTTACCCAAATTCACTCTGGTGATGTCTAATCTCCTGTTTCATACCCCCAAAACCATTTTAGTCTGATTTTGAACAGATATATGGGGTTACCAAAGGTAACATTAGGTTACTAAAATCTGTTACCCCTGCTATGTCACATTCAGTGGCTTTAATGTTATCCAATTTCACTCTGGTGATGTCTAAACATATTTAATATCCTAAAAAGCATATCTTATGTGAACAGACAAAGATATGCAGGGTCACCAACAAGGCATTAGAGGTTACTGAAATCTACCCCCCTCTATTTCAAACATATTTTCAAACAATATTTGAAAATTTTATAATGCTACCTTGTCAGAGTTGGTGGACCTGCTATATATCTGCAGCTGTAGCAATATGCTTTATAAGAAAAATAAATAGTTTAGACATCACCAGAGTAAATTTGAGTAACATTAAAGCCATAGAGGGGGGTAACAGATTTCTAACACCATCCTATCATAGCCTTCAATGATTTTAAGAGAACATACCTGCACACTGTTCCTGGGAATACTGAAGCTTTTTTATGAGCTGACAAAACTTTTGAGAACTGCATTACACCAACCTGTGTACCAAGTGAGTAATGATTGACTACAGCTGACCATAGGGCAGAGAGTAGTTTCAAAGATAGTCAGTTACAAGAGGTTTATGGATTCATCAAGGGTCAGTCCCAAAAAAACAGTAGAGGGGGAGGTACGACAACAGCCTTGTGACACTTGTTTACTTAAGTTATAAGTCCAGTGCTGAGGGTGGTCAGTGTTACACGTCTATGCACCACCATTACAGACTGCATAGAAAACGTACGCAATTTTCCTCACAAATGACAACAAATGATTTTTACCTCAGTTTTCTTCCATACTCAAACTTCTGGTTACTTCAGCTATAGAAAACAACATAAAAATAAAAAAGGAACAACAGAAGTAAATAACTAACGTCTTGACGTCATTTTATTTTGTGTATCAGTCAAGACATGTTTACACATTCATAATTCCTCCGCCGTCTTTCTCTCCTTGTTGTGAACAAGATTGACTCACATACCAAATGAATTAACGACATGAAATGCCACCTCTCATCAGACGGCCAACAGACCCTCGTTCACGAACGAAATGTCTTGTTCAGTGCCGCTCCAAATCGGTGTTTTGAACGAATCTCGTGTAAACGAATCGTTCAGTGAAGGGGGCGAAGCTCGTTCGGTACACTGGAATGCTATTGGCTGAAACTAGAGACAATCTTAAAAGGCAGGAAAAACGAGTCAGTCAGGAACAAACACGACAACATAAACAGTTATTTTGCAAATAAAAATGTATTATTATTTTAAAAAAAAAAATATTATCACGTAGGAACTTTGACTCATTTATGTATTTAATTTGCTTAAAAGCCAATGTTTACCGCAGTGACTACCTACACTTTCGCGTTGCGTCACACAGCGGTGTTTCCGAGTGACCTTCTATGACACAATATTTAAATGTTGGAAATTCAAGTTGAGTGACACACACATGCTACTTCCGCACTACAATATCAATTTGCTGTGAAGACGGTGATCTGCTCTGAAGAAGCATTGACATCTTTTCTTCAGAAGGTGGCAGTATTCAATAAGTCAGATCTAAAACTAAACTAAAACCATGACAACACTTGCAACAGCCTACATAACACGTGAAATTGCACAAACATAGTCATACTTCACTAGCCTGCAGTTAGCCTATTTTTGTGTCACCAAAACAGCGGAGGTGACCGCATCATGCTGTGTATGACATCATCCTTCCTGTTATCAGAGTCTCCCAGCTCCATCTGTTAATCACACCCATGGGGAGAAGAGTACAGTACAATATTACAAGCCCTTATTTACAGGTACCAGACAACACCCATGATTATTTTCATTGCACAGGACTGGGTCTGTGACTGTGGTCTATAAACTTACATTCTAGTTCATTGTCTCCCTAATTTTCAAGGATGAGCTGGGGGAAATGTTCTGCAGAGACAAGAAATGGTAGCCTTAAAGTCAACATGAAATCAAAATGGACAATTCTTGGGTTGTTTAGAAATATTGAAATATATTTCAAAAATTCATGTGCCCACATAATCTTTTATCAAAATAACTTCCCCTCCCACTTGCAGAGACATCTCTTCTCATTTCTGATGACGTGTTTACTACCGTTGTGAAAGTGGGACAACCTGTCTCTCACATGAGACCACAGCAATAGGCTAACAAACCACAACCATACAATCAATACAATCAATTCCCGGAGGACAAAATCAAGCCCCACCCTACATTTTTGTCATGTTCAAGAAGCCGTTTCACTCTGATATACGTCACAATAGGGAATAAAAGACTTTTGCAACTTCTGTTTCATGTATATTTTAAGAGAAATCAACATTCATTAATTCAGAAATGAATATAAAAGTATGTAAAATATAATATAAATATAATTTTTAATTGCTTAAGCTAATTTGCCATATTTATCATCATAATTTGTCATTGTTTTTTTTTTGTTTTTTTAAATATGCAACTAAATTTAACGGACATATTCAAAGCCTCAGACACAAAGCTAGTCGAAAGTGCTGTTCTCTTTTGTTTGCATTGCAGTTCTGTCATGTTTGTTTGTTGTACTATCTATTGCAGCACTTTTTTGTGTTGTCATGGATAATTGATGTACAGAAGGCAATGCAATTCTCAGGTGGCTGCAGACAGCAGATGGGAAGAGGTCACTCTGCTGGCTGATATTTTCATTCTGCAGCACCAGTGACCCTTTGTCATCCTCTATGTGTACACTCCCTTCACATCCCCTTCGTCTCTCCAGTCCTCGTGCCAATCATATGCGCCGTTGTTTTATAAAGGGCTCAGATTTGGCTACTGTGTAGAGTAGAATGTACCAAGCCATTGGACGTTTTCCATCAGGGATCACTTATTCACCTGAGGCCTGAGAGGAATGCAATCAGAGGATGATGGAACGACAAATGTACAGATATGATGGCAAAGAGTTGGCAGGTGACTTTCAGCGCATACTGAGAGAGCCTGCGATTTATGAATACTCAGCAATAAGGAGCATAATTTGCATGACCAGAGGGTATCTGGCATCAGTACGGGGACAAGCTTAACTCTCTGAGGTGGCTGAACTCTCACTTTCGGTAAGTGACTAAGATGAATCACTTTACTGTGTGCAATTAGATCTTCTCACTTTTTCATTAAAGCCAATATAGGGAATAATGGTAAATGGAGAAGAAGGAAACAGAATTAGCAGGCCCGAATACTTTATCATATTCCACTGCACATTCATCGCCAAGGTTTTTCCCCGATTGCACCATCGCTCTTGTTATTCCATTACAGCAAAAACAAAGAGAAATCACTCTTTCTCATAACCGTATTTGGCTCGTGAGTGGCCATCTTATTGCCTTTGTGCTTTAAATATCCTGCAACATCTGGCTGTGATCTACATTTATATATTATGCAGAATATGCATGAAGCAAGGTTCTTTGATGCTTTGTATCTGGGGTTCAGATTGTGGAATACGTTCATTTGAATAACAGTCCATAAAGCCATATGCCCAACACAATCATGTATGCACTTATGAATACATGGATTCAATTTTTATGAAGAAATTTCACCATGACAAAGATAAAACAAATAAACTACGGGTGAGAGGGGGCACCATGCACCTATTTTAATAAATATTTTAATAAATCAAACAAAATTGCTACTCAACCTGACAGATAGAGATCATTACGCATTCCATTTGTTCTATGGAAAAAAGCTTTAATATTTTTGCTTTTATAGCTAAAATATTATAGCTTTATAATAACTAATTTTGTGTTCCATGGAGAAAAAAACCCTATAATTTCAAACAACATGATAGTGTGTTGATGATGACAGAATTTTCAGATTTAAAGCAAATGATCTGCAGAAAATGCAACTTAATTAGACCTACCAAATGCAGACATCCCTGCAGTGTTCGGGAAAGTTACTTTTAAAAGTAATGCGTTACTCCCTAAAAAAGTAACTAATTGCATTACTTAGTTACTTTTCATGGAAAGCATGTGTTACGTTACTTTTGTGTTACTTTTTCTCACTAGGGCTGGGCTTGCTTGTTTTTGTTTTTTTTTATAAAAAAGTCCTATTTTTGGCTATTGTAAAGGACCTTTCACACCAACTTTTGTGGAAAAACAGCATTTAATGAATCGACAGCCTATCAGCTGATCTTTAATATGTTTGCTCTTAAACATTAGTTTTGGATTTAACTATTTTTAGAGTTTGCACTGAAAAAAAAGATGTGTTATAAGAGACAAGTAGGATTCAGTATACGGCACTTCTCATTAATTTCTATGGTATCTGCAAACAGTGATTGACTGTTGAAAATTCAGTGATTGGCTACACAACTCTGAACAAAATCCAATGACGTCAAGGTTGCAATGTGATTGGTTATCAGGGCACACATGATCCAAGTTGGCCGTATATGCTTTCTCCAATGTTAGAGCCAGGGACCCTCGTATCAGCAATAAAACAAAATAACTTTGGCAATAAAAACTAAAAAATTAAACAAATGTGATGTTTATCTAAAGTCTTTTTTGCTTATTAGTATGGTTGAAATGGGTGACAGTGATTAAAGCTGCAGTCCGTAAGTTTTGCCTCTTTGTCGACATCTCTGTTTGAAACCTGCAATTGCAGTTATTTGCGGAATTATCATCTTTACATGGGTTGTGCGTTGCCACGGCTCCTCTGCGACAAATTAACTAATGTTTGCTGTCAGTCCCCGCATCGTGTGGATACTGTACTTCGGAATCACAGATTGTAGTCTTGAAGTATGACCAGTAAGAATTTTCACCAGAAAATGTCATCTGAACAAGTAGCTAAGTAACATGTCTGCCACTTTTGTTCTGACCAACTGAGGAAAAAAAACATTACAATAAATCGTGCTGCCAATAGTGATTAAATTTAAAGATTGCTTAGCTCAGATCATGTTAAACCATGCAAGTTATTATTATTGTTATACTTTGTTCTGAAATTGTTAATGTTAACAACATCAACATTGCGTGACTGTGTATTTAGTGTGTATTAGCGTTACCTGTAGATTTCAATTTCTGTACAGTCTAATCTCTAACATTAATTTTTCATACCATACAATCCCCCATCCAAATTATAAGTTTGATTATTGCAGCTGCTGTGAAAAAGGCTATAAATCAGGGGTGCCTAATCCTGTTCCTGGAGATCTACCAACTTGCAAAGTTCAGCTCCAACCCTGATCAAATACAACTGAACTAGCTAATTAAGATCTTCAGGAACACTTGATAATTACAGACAGGTGTGTTGGATCAGAGTTGGATCTGAACTTTGCAGGTATGTAGGTATCTCCAGGAACAGGACTGAGCACCCCTGCTATAAATGATCCACCTGCGAAGCTACATACATGTAGCCTACTAGCTGTGGCACGTTCTTTATATAAACAGACATGACTCGAATTTCCTGTGAAAACCCATCAGTAACATCCGAATTATAAAACATTATTACTGTTGTGAATCGGGTTAAGGTAAGGAGATAGTTATGTACTTGTTAAAAAATTGATTTTGAATCATTTTTAACCAAAAAAAGTTACAGACAGCAGCTTTAAAGTGAGATTAAATACATAAAGTATATTTGTGTAAATTAACATAATTATTGCAGGTTTGCATCTCACTGTTTTTATTCATTTTGAGAAATACTGAATCTGTTTTTGTTTTTTTATTTACATATAATCATTAAGCAGACGCTTTTCTCCAAAGCAACTTACAAATTTTGTGCAAGATGAGTAAATGCATGCTCACATTTAGTCTGGAACTGCAATAACCATCATGTTTACACACAACGCCTCTGCACTTATGATTTCTCTCAACATGGGGACAGGAAAGCTGTCAGTCCATAAATGGGAAAGTAACTTGAGTTACTTTGTTGTAAATTTAAAAGTAATGAGTTACTTTACTAGGTATTTGAAAAAAGTAATCTGACAACATAAATCACGTTGCTTGTAATGCGTTATCCCCAAAACTGTAAATAAATAAATAAACACTTTTATTATTATTATTTTTTAAGTTGCTTTTAAAAAATCTGAGGGTTCACATTTTGCTGGGGTGCCTGAACGAGAGGATTTGTCAACATTTAACACATGAACCCACTGCCCGGAATAAAAAAAAAACAAAAAACCCACAAACCAAGTCATGCTGTTCCCTGTCAGTTTGCTGTTTTTGCAGGGCCTCACAGAACAAAAGTGATTTCACAGACTTCCTGTCTCTCTTCATTACCTTAAAAGGCTGATTATTATTGTGACTATGCCTTTGCCAATTATTCCAACTTCTCAGAAAGGCCACCTACAGTGACTGTCCTAAAGTCCCTCAAAAGGCCTCAGGTCTTCAGCCTCTGAAGCATGTGGAGTGACAGCTTAGAGTTTTTACAATAAATAGACTGAATAGGAGAATCCATGTGTCATGTAATGAAAGAGACAGATGGACAGAGACAAAAAGAGAAATATGTAGATAATTTGGAAACGAGGGAAGCTGAAGGAAGAAGGAATGACAAACACAATGGTGATCTAATTGAAATTTTAGTTACATAAATAACCTTTAAATAGTATGGTAAAGATCTTTATGAAGGAAATGTATAACAAATAGACTGGGAAACAGGATGCAGGTAAATCGACGTATTCTCCATGGGGCAGCTTCCAGCGCTCTGCTGCTAGGCAACTGCTTGGGCACTATGTGACTCTTCACATGACAACATTTCTTCTGAAGCGATTAGAACAAATTCAGAACGTTCAGCTGTTTCCTAAGTGTCCAGTATTTTTGATCTAAAATCTGCTAATGCAGACAACCCCAGTGAGCTCATTTCCTTCAGCCTGGCCTGTTCTGTACATTCAAATTAATAGCATAAATTAAAAATTACAGGAACTGGTTATGATCTGTGTTAATAGCAGTGAACAAAATTTTAAAAATTAAAAGTTTGAATACCAAACCAACATAATACTGTAGAGTTTTCTGTATCATGTCATGAAATGGAATCTTGACATCATTTTGTACTGTCATTGTAAATTATTATCATTATAATTATTATTTTTAAGGCATAAAACACACTACCATTCAAAAGTCTGGTATCTGTAAGATTATTTTGTTTTTGAAAAAAGTTCTTATTCTCACCCAGGCTGCATTTTTTTTAAAATCAAAAATACAGTAAATACAGTAAAAAGACTAATATTGTGAAACATTATTTTTTTTTTTTGTTTGTTTTTTGTTTTCTATTTTAATATATTTTAAAAAGTAATTTGTTCCTGTGATTGATTAATTTTTTAGCATCCAGTCTTCAGTGTCACATGATCCTTCAGAAATCATTTTAATACACTGAATTGGTCCTTAAGAAACATTTCTTATTATTATCAATGTTGAGATGCTTAATATTGTTGTGGAAACCATGATAAAAAGATTTTTTGATAAAAAGGAAAAAAAAAAGCATTTATTTGAAATAGAAATCTTTTGTAACATTATAAATATCTTTACTGTCACTTTTGATCAATTTAATGCATCCTTGCTGAATAAAAGTATTAATTTCAATGACCCCCAACTTTTAAACGGTATTATACATTGATATAATTAAAAATAATTAAAAATATACTGAATAAGCTCTTTGTTCTTTTCGTGACTCGTTGGGCAAGTTTAACCACCAATTCAAATCACTGAAGGTACTTTTCTTTTAAAAGTACCTTCATATATACAGATAATTTAGTTGATTGCTGTATTTTTACTGTAAATGCAGGAACTTTGGCGTTAGCGTGCGTGATTTTGAATGCAAAGTGACCTTTCACAATCATGACAACAGCGTAGTTCCTCTGAGCTCCAACCACATCCTGTTTCCTGTTCAGTTAGTTAAGCAGAACCCTTGGTATCTTCTAAGAATGGACAATTCCATTACAATGCACATTTGAGCAACAGAAACAGAGATATATAGAGATTACACCGCCTGTGCAGGAAGAGTGTTGCCCATATATGGACCTTTAGCAGCAGAGTGCTGAAGCAGCAAATGATTAAGTTTGATTTATATACATAATTTGTTCAAGGGTGGTTGCTGCTATAAAACTGTCAGGCAATTTTTAAGGTAAACAAAAAAGAAAAGTTGATGCTAAAATGCTATTTATTATCAGAATGACTCTTGAGACAGTGCTTCGACCTGTCACTGCTGTAAAAGAGGCTTGACAGTGCATAAATCTCTCATCGTAAGCAATCTGTTTCAGTGATTCCAGCCTTTTTAAGTTAGAAGAAAATGAAAGTGAGCTTCTCAGGACCTTTGACCAAGAAAGTTAACCATATCCTGAGTAGCATTATAGAGAATCAGCCTACATACACTCCCAATGGGCTGAAACCAATCACATGCACCCCTGTATTCAGAGACTGTCTCCTCTTTGACAGTTTTACTGTCTTTTAATGATTAAATGGGATCTAAATCATGTCTAGGCAAACAGAAACTGAAATAACTCAGGCTATAATGATGTTTAAGAGAATCCCCTTCACTCTCGAAGTATCCCCAGAGTGCCCGTCTATATTTACAAATAATGTAAATTATATCATTGTGAATATATTGTGACAGCAGTATCAAGTGAATGTTAATCTAACTATACCTTAACACTCAAACAAACCTTGCCAACTGTAATTTACAGACATTACCTACCACGACTTACTGTATCTCTGAATGGATTTTTGATTTAACTGGATTGTCTTAACGTTGTTTTCTGTTTCAGTCAAATAAATAAAGTGGTTTTCACTGAGCTCTTAGGATGTAAAACATAAGGTTGTCAAAAGTACCGATTTTGGTACCAAGTCAGTATTGACATTTTAAAAATGTGAGAATACCAGCATTTCTTTCTAGCATTTCAAGCGCTGTTGAGCGGACTCTTAAACACCTCTGATTGGCCATTGTGTACACACACTCAACAGATATGTTTGTGATTGGCTACAATGATCAACGCTGAAAAAACATGCGTGTCCACATGGACTAGAGTATTTTCAAAACCGCAGCTTTTTCTATGCGTTTGGCCGTTCATCCACATTTTCTTTAAACAAAGGAGGAAAAACTCCCTGTGTACGTGTGGACTAGGCCTTTGACACTCTTCACTGAGTGCTTACACAGATACACATGGTAGAGTTTGAAAGCAGGCATCTATCAGCAGATCCCTAATAAATACGGTGATGGACGGATACGCTGATTTTTAAAAATTTCAGTACTGACTTCAAAGTCGGTACTTTCGACAACCCTAGCAAGTATTGTATTCTCTCTAAAATATGGACTACTGTATGGGTCATTTTAGGCTTTTAAGGATGTTTCCTGCAGACAGACGCAATAATTCAACCTCATCTTCACCAGAGGGGTCCAATGCTGTGGCAGCATAATTACTGTTATCAGAGACCCCTCTCTGGGTCAAGTGGGAAACAAACCCAGGGGTGCACAATCAGCCAGAAAACAAAGATTAATCTGCAACACACACACACACACTTTGCTCTTTAGGGTATATATCTAGCAAATCATTGGTTAAAACATTCACTGCTTGTCTGTTCCTCCTAAACCTTGTTCCTTATTCAGAACATCTCAAGGAGCTTCATCCCCCTCCATCTTTAAATAACACTGTAGGATTAACCATGATAAAACTACAAAGAACTAGAAACATTTCTTCCCTTCTTCTATCACAAGACTGATGGCTTAATCCACTGAATGAAGCGAGTGAATCCTAAAGATTTTTATTTCAATTTAGGAGAGCCCAAATTAGCCAAATTAGAGTTTTTTAGTGGTTGTGCATTAGAATGTATACTGGATCTTATTTACCAGACCACTTCATTAAGCTGAGGTACATTACAGAAAAAAGATATGGTTATGCAAAACAAAATGGATTGCCATATGAGCAAGGCATTTTTTCCTTGGAATTTGAAAAATGTATTCTAAGCAGACTTTTCAGTATAAGTGTAAAAATTATAGGGCAGTAAAGTTATTTTTCCCTCACCGTTGTGTATTTACTCAGCTGTGGTTCCTCAATTAATGTGATGCCATCAATGAGAACAGCAGGACGCAGCTGCAAAATTCCAGACCATTCCATGCCTGCCTTATTTCATCATCTATCATCCTGTTACAACCAAATTGTCTAATTGACAAACCAATATGTGTGTAATATAACAATATAGCATAATGCGACAATATGAATCAATGCTTAATTTGCTCGTATTATCATCTGACTAAAGAATTTATGCATATCACAGTATATCACTATTTACATTCATTATATGATTAATTAGTTCGTCCATAGATTTTAATCAGTATTATTTTAATATTTTTATATACTATTATAGTTTGTATTAATATTTTAAATTAGCTTTTATTTTTTTTTTTTACTAATTTTGCTATGTGCTTTTGTAATTTTTATTAGGGTTAGTATTTTTAAATGCACTGTAAAACAAATCCCAGTAAAATTTATGGTAAAAAAACAGCAGCTGTAATTGCCAGAACTTTACCGCAAAAAATACAGTAGCAACGTAAAAAAAAAAATCTGTCAAATTTATGGCAAAATAATGTATTTCATTAACTGATATAATGTTCATTTACCAACCTAATGAAGTACTAATATCTGTTTTGTACCGTTATAATACACTGACAGTCACCAAACACAGTGGGGATAAGAGTCACATGATGAATCAAAGTTCATCACAAGCAGATTTTCCACAAGCTGAGGAGGAAAATACTAATATATAGAAGGTGCACACAGTGTTATTCACACACACTAAACACCATCATGGTAGCATGCATGAAATTTTAAAAATGCAATACACATTAATTTAACAACATTAGATGTAACATAAAACCCTAATGTACAACTGATTAGAAAAAAATGAGAAAAACTAAGAAGAAACGAAAATATATCAAATGTAAAGTGTCACGCAGGGAATTGTGGGAGTGTCAATTTACGTTTTTTTTTACTGTAAATTTTTCAATGAAATGTTATTTTTCATTTCCAAAAACTGTGAATTTAACGGTATTTTACCATAAAATTACATTAAATGTACAGTTAGAACTATTACAGTTATTCACTGTATATAGTATGGAAACTTTCTGTAAACCAATTGACAGTTTTTCACCGCAGCATTTTTACAGTCTTTTACTGTTAAAATCACGGTCATTTTTTACAGTGTGTTGCTATTTTGGGTGATTTTTTTTTTTTTAGTTTTTATTTCTTTCCAGTTAGTAATCTGCTTCAACTTAACCTTATTTCATATAATTGTCAAGACAACATTTCTAATTTTTGTTTAGGTTTTCATCTAACAGTTATATTTATTTTCAATTAACAAAAATGTTTTTACTAGTTGTAGAACCTGAATTACTTCACCCCAAATTCTCTCATCATTTACTCACCCTCATATCATTACAACTGACTTTTCAACCCGATCTTACGGAAAACCACTATGTTACAAGGTGGCAATTTCGCATATATTCGTACAATGGAATCGTACAAAAGCGAATATTTTTTTTTGAAAAAGTAATAACGAAGAATCACCTCAAACATACCTGCAGTGGGGTGTAAACAAGATCTCATTTGTACAAATTCATATGAATTACCCACCAATTCACCAAAACATGAGATTGTGTTGGAATTTTTTATTTTTTTTTCTGTTGAAGGCAAAATGTGATATTAGGTAGAATCACATTGCTCCACTGAAAATAAATGGACGTGAGTGCTGTCGAGCTCCAAAAAAGCATCATGAAATATGACTTGTGCACTATATTCTAAATCTTGTCAAGTCATAAAATATATTTGGGTGAGGAAATGAGGAAATTTGTGTTGTACAGTTGTGGCCAGAATTATTAGGCCCCTTCATAAATATGATCAAAGATGACTCTAAAAATAAATCTGCATTGTTTATTCTTTTGATGTTTAATTTATAAAATTAGCAAAAATCTAACCTTTCATTGAAGGAAAATAATTGAAAGTGGGGGGAAATAACATTATGAAATAAATGTTTTTCTCCAAAACACGTTGCCCACAATTATTAGCACCCTTTTATTCAATACTTTTTGCAACCTCCTTTTGCCAAGAGAACAGCTCTGAGTCTTCTTCTATGACGCCTGATGAGTTTGGAGAACACCTGAGAAGAGATCAGAGATCATTCCTTCATACAGAATCTCTCCAGATCCTTCAGATTCCCAGCTCCATGTTGGTGCTTCTTCTCTTCAGTTCACTCCACTCATTTTCTTTAGGGTTCAGTTCAGGGGACTGGGATGGTCATGGCAGAAGCTTCATTTTGTGCTCAGTGACACATTTTTGTGCTGGTTTTGATGTTTGTTTTGGATCATTGTCCCAACGGATGATCTAACCACAGCCCATTATAAGATTTTGTAGCAGAAGCGGTCAGGTTTTGATTTTTTATCTGTTAGTATCTGATAGAATCCATGATACCATGTATCTGAACAAGATGTCCAGGACCTCCAGCAGAAAAATAGGCCCACAACATTAAAGATCCAGCAGTATATTTAACCGTGGGCATGGGGCACTTTTTATCCATGTGTGCACCAAACCCATCTGGTGGGTTTGCTGCCAAAAAGCTCTTATTTTAGTTTCATCTGACCATAGAAACTCGTCCCGTTTGAAGTTCCATTCGTGTCTGACAGCTGAATATGCTGGAGATCGTTTCTGGATGAGAGCAGAGGATTTTTCTTGAAACCCTTCTGAACAACTTGTGGTGATGTAGGTGCTGTTTGATAATTTTTCTTAGGCTTTCTGAGATTCAAGACTCAACTAATCTCTGCAATTCTCCAGCTGTGATCCTTAGAGAGTCTTTGGCCACTCAAACTTTCCTCCTCACCGTGCATTAGGACGATTTAGACACACATCCTCTTCCAGGCAGATTTGTAATATGTTTAGTTGATTGGAACTTCTTAATTATTGCCCTGATAGTGGAAATGGGGATTTTCAATGTTTTAGGTATTTTCTTACAGGCACTTTCTATTTTGTGAAGCTCAACAATCTTTTTCTGCACATCAGAACTAGATTCTTTGTTTTTTTCTCATTGTGATGAATGATTAAGGGAATTTGGCCTTTGTGTTTCCTCATGTTTTTACTCCTGTGGAACAGGAAGTCCATGGACAATTTCATGTTCATGATCACCCCGGTGAGCTAAAAAAAATTGAAATATGAATGCGAATATACTTCATAGATATTTTACTCATAAAAAATTCTAGGGGTGCTAATAATTGTGGGCAACGTGTTTTGGAGAAAAACATTTATTTCTTAATGTTATTTTCCCCCACTTTCAATTCTTTTCCTTCAATGAAAGGTTAGATTTTTGCTAATTTTATGAATTAAAGATCAAAAGGATAAACAATGCAGATTTATTTTTAGAGTCATCTTTGATCATATTTATGAAGGGGTCTAATAATTCTGGCCACAACTGTAATCCACTGAAATCCCAACTCAATCCCAATCCCAAATTGTACTTTGGCATATTCAACCTTGCCATCTTGTGCTCAGTTGTGGTACACAGAAGAACCAATTGGATTTCGAGTTCCAAGGAATTATGGAAGTCATATGGTTTTGGAATGTCAAATAAAAGAAGTAAATGACAGAATTTTATTTTTAGGTGAACCATCCCTTTAAATCAGGGTGGAGTTGGGGTTTGTAAGGGGAGACTATAGAGTCAAAGTCAACATAAGGTCACACATAAATGCTTACAGTGATGTCAGGGAATGCTGATACTGCAAATGTTTCCTCCTCTGAAGCATGCGCTACAACACAGGTATGGACCGCTGCATTCACTCTTTGTCTGTAAAACACAAACCATTTTCATACTCAGGCACACAAAAGGTAAAGGAAGCTAGAGATGTTTAAAGAGAAGAAGAAGCCCATAAGAGAACCCTTTTCCCATCACATTATAGATAAATTTAAACCATCACCATTTCCACAGAAATTAGGTCAACAGAAATATGATGGAGTGGGGCTGCCTTTGATGCTGTCCTTTAACCCATAAATACTGCATTGAGGGGAGCAGATACAGCTACTCATGGTGGAGAGGGACGACTGGAAAGCGAGAGGTAAGGATTGATGGCTTTTCTCTGTAGTGTGACACATTTATTGTCCAGGGACACCTGATAAGGGCCAGAGGTTCCCCTCATCTCATAATCAAGTTGTACCACAGATACCACAGGAACATCATCGTCCCATTTGAGCAGGAAGTGAGGATCTGCCATGGTCAAATCATCTGTGCTCTGTTCATCACAGCTGTCTTCAAATGTCAGCATTGAGGGAAAGTGATGAAGCATATGTTCAAGTTAAGCAACTCATTTAACACATAATGTGCAGATCTGGAGTTAAAAATAAAATGTTTTGCTTAAATATGGCTCTTGCGACATGATTAAATTAAAATAATACATCAAATAAACATGGTTCAAAAAGTCTAAAATGCTTATTTTCTCTCATTGGAAATGTACAAATGAGCTTGACGTATCGGAGAGTACAGACAACTGCCTGATTATCAATCTCAGAGTACTGGCTGGGAAACTAAAAACACACCACAAGCCAATTGAAACTGTTAATTAGGTCCTAAGAGAAATCTTCTCTAGTGCAAAATCACAGCACACAATTCATGTATCAGATAATTAACGATGCTGGAATATTTTTTAGTAGCTATCTGTGAAAGCTTGCTTCTCCTATTTGTAACCCATAGTATTTCAAATACAATATAAGTAAAATGTTATGTTTATGTCACGTCAAAATTAAAGCAGAACTAAGTAACTTTTTTACCTTCATAAATAGTTTTCCAAGTGAGCACTAACCCCCTTGCAAGTTGAGCTGTGCCGACCCGACACAATCTCGCCTCATGTTCACGTTCACGCAAGAGTGACAAAATGCTTTACGGTAATTCAAAAACAATGTATATATTATGACTTTATAAGACAATTTCGAAAATTACCCACCTCCATCAGGATTTCTTGTACTGTATTTGCAAAACTACAGCGCTGGTGAGCGTTGTAGTCGTTGTAGTCCAGAGCTGCGCTTGGAGTATTTACGACAGTGTGATTCACTGAAGGAACCTGTAGGGGGAGCTTCGCAAATCTTACTGAGTTCCGCTTTAAACTTGCAATGGCCTGAAATTGAAAACATGATGACTGTGGGGGTTGTTTTAGTGAGCAATCAGCTTGGTGAAATTAAAGTTGCATCCTCTGTTTTGATGACTGATGACCGAAGCTTGATGACTGATAATAGTTGACTATTAAAAAGAATAGCTGAACTTAAATTCACAAATAAAATAAATTGTTTAAATTATTACAGCCTTTTTGGAGTAGATGTAAAAATGCTTAAAACACTAACTTGATATATACTTGGTTTGAATAAATAGAGCATTAATAACATAAAACTATAACATAAAAATGTATAAAAAAATTTTGATGCAATGTTTACTTTTATCAGGAAAACGTTTCAACATTAAGTATAACAAACATATATATATATATATATATATATATATATATATATATATATATATATATATATATATATATATATATATATATATATATAAATAGTGTTGAGGGTAACACATTACAAGTAACTTGAGTTATGTATCAGATTAATTTTTTCAACTAATTAGTAAAGTATTGCATTAATTTTTCAATTTACAACAAAATATAACAAATAAGTAACACAAGTTACTTTGTTTTCACATTTATTGACTGACAGCTCTCCTGTCCCCATGTAGAGAGAAACAAAGTGAAGAGGTGTTGTGTGTGCTGTGTGAACATGATATGGTTATTGTAGAAATGTGAACATACATTTCACTTGCACAAAAACATTCAGTATTCCTCAAAATGAATAAAAACTGTGAAATGCAATCTCAGAATTTTTATGCAAACCTGTAATAAAATATATATTAAATTACACAAATATGCTTTATGTAAATATGTATTTTTTGTTTTATGTATTTAATCTTACTTTATTAACCACTGTCTTTGCTGCTGACCTTCGATGATCCAATTCAACCACACTAATAAGCAAAACTTACTTTAGATGAGATTTAGAAATACGAGTGTTAAACTTTCTTCTCCTGTATCCTATTCTTCTTTAATCCAGAATGGCAGCACAGCTGAAAGGTTGGTTTGAGCAGCGCCCTTCTACTGTACAGGCATAAATATGCATTTCCTTCAGCCTGAGGCTTCATTTCACTTTTGGTGTGAAAGGGCCTTTACATTAACCAAAAATAGAACGTTTTTTTGTTGTTATTAAAAAACAAACAAGCAAACCCAGCTCAGGTAACAAAAAGTAACGCAAAATTAATGTAACACATTACTTTTCATAGAAAGTAACTAACGTAATTAGTTACTTTTTTAGGGAGTAACGCAATATTGTAATGCATTACTTTTAAAAGTAACTTTCCCCAACACCGTATCTTACTGGCCCATACTTTTTGAATGGTATTGTAAATATATTTAAATAAATAATACATAATTTATTTATATATATATATATATATATATATATATATATATATATATATATATATATATATATATATATATATATATATATATATAAATTTGTATATGTGTAAATAAAATAGAGATACCTAGGCAATCATGACTGTGCTGTACTGTGAATATATTCGAGGCTAAAGGGCGTTGTAGGTACAAAGCACAGATGGACTGTCATGAGACAGAAAGACAGGTGCACTCTCTGCAGGAAGTCATGGAGGTCCACAGTATGAGTGTGAAATCCCACTGCAACAGAGTAAACATCAATCTGTAAAGATGAAACTCTCTCAGTCAGTGTCCGCTGTTGAGCAATACCAAACCCACCCTTTCATCCTCACCCTTTCATCGTAGCAGAGGTTATGTTGACACATGGGTTAGAGAACTCCCTCGCTACTTCTCTCTGTCACTGTCTCCAACTCTCTCTTCTCAGTCTCTCTTTCAAAAAAAAAATGTATTAAACAACAAAAATAGGAAGGTCAAGATCCTTAAAAATTCTGTAAAAGTGAAGGTATCAGAAAAAAAGCAAAATAAATTTCAAACAAGGATAAAATATTACATTTACAACAAGTAACAACACTAGCCGTAGCCTAAAATGAGATTATTTTTTAGGAATACACACATGATCCTTCAGAAATCATTCTAATATATCTCTATATTTATTATCTAAGATACTTTCCAGGAGGTTCTCATTTCGCAGGGCACCTTGCTATATTACTGTATGCAAATGTTTCTTTCAAAGCTTCTGTACTTTATTATGCACACTATTTTTGTGCAGCAAAGAGACATGCATGCTCACAGCTGGCCACTAAATGAAACCACTTACTGTTTATATTTATGACACTTAACGCTAATAACCCATTTAAAGGGTTTACAATGCAGGAGCTGCTTTACCTGTAAACTTAAAAGGGAATTGAAAGTGCACTATTTTTTCCCACTCAGAAACCCTCAGAAAAGATTAATTGAGGTCTAAAAATGGTTGCTGTGACCGTGTGGGTGATTGGCTTGGTAAACAAGCCTTTTTTCAAAGTAGGACAGTTTCATCATTTGGAAAAAAGACAGATTCTATTTCAAACATCCCCACCAAAAGCTGGTAATTCTGAGGACATTGCTTGAGATCATTTAAACAAATAAGCTGAACAAAACAAAGTATATAATCAGATAAAACATGTTTCCATGTTCCATGATCATTATGTTCCAACTGCATTCATTATGCCACAGCATTTTTACCCAAATGACCTGTTTCCATAAAGGTCTAAAGTGGATTCAGGGCTGTTTTCAAGAGTATTTTTATTTTTGTAAGCCAAACTGAATATGTCAGGCAATGCACAGAGGCTTGGCTTCCCACACACTGTGAGGGGAGATTAAATTTTGATTAATTTCTCACAGCTAGAGGTGGCGGCTATGTGCTAGTTTGATGAGCAGTGCTGGTGATCCATGGCACAAGGGAGGTCACTAAAGCTTAACTCGACCCTAGTCTGGCCTGGGTCAACCCATGATTCTTGCATTTTATGAACAGTACTGTTAAAAACAGACTTTAAATTGCGCACAATGGAAACAGTAATGTGATTTCAACTGTAGCCTACTTGAGAAATGTATCAGGTGATAATTGGGTGTTGATTAGAAACTTTCAGGGAATAAACATTGCAGGATATGGTGGTACATGAACAGTCTGCAACATCTTCAGAAAGTCCAGCAATTTTTTGAGACACTTCATGTAGTCTCACAGGATGCATTTTTTTGAAGCTGCATTTTAATTCCACTATAGGTTCAAAAATCTGATGATGCTTCTGCAATATTCACACATTAAACATCGCAGTATGCCTGTCAGATTCTTCTTCGGATGCATGCAGAAAGGATTACGCCAGATGCTATCATGGTTAATTTGCCATCAATATTCAGTCGCTTCACACCGAAGTCTTTTTTTTTTTTTTTTTACACCTCTGAGAGGCTACAAGGTGTTTTTTGCAGTTCTTTGCCTGCAGGGAGTTGACCTTGTCAGTGATATTTCTGTCTGAGTGCCTAGAGGCATCTCACAGACGCCACTGCCAGTTTTGGCAGGTAGAGAAATGGCGGGTTGCCGCAGAAACAGGACCGCCGGGAGGGGACATACAGCAGATTCCTGCAGACTGAATTTCAGCACGTCTGCGGAATAAATATTGACTGTAAAGAGCAACTGCAGCCATAACTGTAGGATATTGGTCTTTTATTGTTGATCTGATAATTTGATTAAAATTTGTTTTCAAACATTTCGATTAAATTCATTTTAAATGTGAAGAAAAAGTCAAATAAAATTACGCATAAATACCTCCAGTGTCTGTGATAGCAACAAATACATTTATTATTTATTAAAATACTTTTATTTTTTTTAATATTTTTAAATTTTCTAAAAAATCCACAAATTATAAACGATAAAAAAGTGTAATCATACAGGGTAAATGAAAAGCTATCATGCAGTAAACATTGAATCCTTTTGTTTTTAAGTCACCATGAAATCAAAATTGACAGTTCTTACATTTATTTTATAGAATATTGCAGTATTTATTATACCATATACATCTGTGCACATTAGAGATGTGATGGTTGGAGTTTTTCCCTCTTTTTCCACCTCGCTTTTAAATCTACTCTGTGCCAGTGCGGCCTTGCGCATTTTACTTTCGCTTTCGAATCAGCAGCCAGTTCGGGCGTGGCAATTGATTGAATGGTGGGTTCATTATTATTCTTCATGAAAAGCACAACAACAAACAGTACAATGACAAACTCGCTTGACTAGGCACTTTTACATTTCACTTCAACTCTTTCGGCTCGTTCGGGTAACGCTGAATTGAGCAGACGCGTTCAGTTTTTAATTGCAGTGTCTGTTCTCTAATTGAACTAAATTATTTTTATTACTATAAAAAATCAAAACGACAGTGGTGGGAAAGTGATGTTGCAGTTGAACACCAGTAACATCTTTAACACCAACTATCGCAGCAATCCTAGTGCACATCATTTTTTAAATTCCCTCGTAATCTTTAATCGAAATAACTTCCCCTCTCTCTTGCAGCAACTTCTATTCTCTGATGACATGTTTACTGGTGAGAGGGCGGGACAACCTGTCACTCACATGAGATCGACCAATAGCAAACAACAACCATCCAATCAATTCCTGATGAACAAAATCAAGTCCCGCCCTACATTGTTCGAGAAGCCGTTTGGACATACGTCTCAATAGGGAAGAGAAGTCTATCACAACTTCTGTTTCATGTCGACTTTAAAAGAACTAGACCAAAACACCCGGACCCACAGTCAAGATCAAGACTTGAACTCTGCTAGAACAATCCATGACATTCAGTGACATTTCAAATATATTTTCCTACCCTTTCAAAAGTCGACAACATAAATGGCAGGATGGACACTCTTTTAATGTTTACAAACTAATGTTATGTCCTTCCAGCTCATAACCATCCCCATTCTAGTCATTTAGGATCTTAAAGCAGTGGCTGCAATCTACGGTCAACAGGTCAAGTACACTTGCTTGTAGCTCCACCTCAAGCAAATAGATATCTTCATTTATATGAGCCAATTTACTTAAGAGATCCCACCATACAGCAGGCTGGGCACAATAAATGGAGCTGTCCTAATGGAAAAATCTTGTTGGAGGAGCATAAAAGGTCATTTAATTCATTCCAGCTCCAGTGAACCATCCCTTATGCTCCTTAACCAACAGCTGTGACTGTGATGACCTATATCTACAGCTATTAGCATGATGCTGGTGCAGATACAACGGCACTCTTCATCCATAAGGCCATGCTTGTGATATTATCATTATAAGAATTATATAATATATATTATTGTGAGTGCATCATAAAGTGGAGTAGATAAGTAAATTGAAATTCAATTGAAAAATGCAAGCTAAAACAGAAAAGTGGTCATCCGAAAAGTTAATTCACTCGATTCAGGATTTAGTTAAAATAATGCTCCACTTGTGTTTCTTCAAATTGGCCTTTTTAAAACAAAATCAATGCAGTTGTGTCAGATCAATATGGGATTCCCTGGGGAGATTTCACAGCCTCAGCTGCATCAGAAAATCTCCCCTTTTGCCAACATTGAGGAGCAACAGTCTGGATGAACTGTTCGATCTTTTCTGTCCAGACCTGATGATCATCCTTAGTCACACTTACTCCAAGACCCATGCTGCTACACTCCTGATTTTGGTACTAAAACTTACAAAACTTTAGACTCAAAAATAGAGTCTAAAGAAAAAGACCTGGCATTTTATAATTTTTACAAACCTACATATAATCATGTATAACCAATTAATTTTATTTGAATTACTATTTTCTATTTATTTATTTTTAAATTTGTAAATACATATCAACTTTAGATGACTTTGTATCACACTTAGGCCAATATTGTTGGGTATTTCACCAATTATTATTTTTTTTTTCCGAGACTATTGCATGCATTGCATCCTGTCAGTAGGAGAACACTTGGCATGAAGTCAAGGGTAGCTTACAGAAAGCAATTAAATACCTGAACAGCCCAAGGAGGAACCTCCTCCAGTTTAATTCTTTGGCAAATCCTTAGCTCTGTGTGGGTGATTCTTAATTATTCCTCAGAGTCCTTTTCACCTGGCTCACCGTGTTGAGTCTCTAGCAATCTTTCAGTTTTGGCTCATAAAAGAGGTATAGGTTATATCCCTGAAGAGGCAAAAGAGCTTCATTAGAAAGACATAATGTTCTCTCTGTGATGAAATGACCTGGTAATTGCTGATAAAAGTTTCTTTGGTCAGGAAGAAACTATGAGAAACTGTAAGACAGGTATAGCCTTAACTTAACCGATTGATTGTTTTTTTGTTAAATGTGATCAACCATCTGGGATAATTACCAGCTCATTTGCTTGCTTGAAATTATTTTATATTCTTACCTATAGTTTTTGCTAAGAAAAAATAGTCCATTATAGTGTACATAACAATTGTCATTGCAAAAAGACGAGCACTACAATAATATATCAGTAGGCTATTATTAATATGGCCATATTGATATTAGCCAGAGGTCAGTTTCACTAGAGTTGATAACTATATGACAATAGACAATATGGCAGCAGTTTGGTTGTATTTGTATGAAATGCAAAATGATAAGAGACATCAAAAGTTCAGCTCTCAAAGTTTCAGAAGAGGGTTTGCTATGGGCAATGGCAAATATTAAGATGCTGGATTGACCAATCAGAACCAAGTACCCTCTAGAGAGTAGTTTAATGAAATATTCTATCAAACTAATGTTTCGTATAGAAGGGAAATGTGTAACCAAATGTGATACAATGTATATAGCATGGATCTTTGACACCACAGGCGGGAGTCTTATCAAAGTCCCTTTAAGACAAGTCATTTCACTCGGCGGCCATCTTTGAAATGCCTCTCGGGCATCCTGGGCATCATGCCCTATATCTTTGAATGGGGAAACATCAAATTCTCCAAAACTGTTCGCCAACCTTACGATTAAATTTCATATTTGAAATCACCAATGAAATCTAACAACAACCGGCTCATAAATTTTGTTTCTAAACGCTCGAATCATGACAATAAACTGTATTTTTCAGGCTGGAACAAGTTAATGCGCATGCGCAGACCTAACTGCGCGTCTCTTCGGAGTCGCGCGTCTGACTGTTTCTATAGAAACCGGCAATTCTAATGGCCGATGAAGTGACGCGATGACTTTACCAGTCGGCGATTGGCTCTTATTTAGAAGGCGGGACTTATTCCGCCATATTGCGCGTTACACTTTCTCCCATTCAAAACTATACGAGTGACACGTCTTGTGTTATTCTATAGTCTTTGGTCTTATTTCACTGATTAAAGATATGTCCACAACTTGTCCTTCTCAGTCAAAGAATACTAAGGGATTTCCCATCCCAATAATTATGTAAGTTCATAAAACCGATTTTATCAGTTTCTAGTCTCTAGGCCAGATTTATGAATGGGACTTAAGAAACATTCACTTTCTGAAACATATTCAATCTTATCTAAGACAATGTTTTAATTATAATATCACTATATACACTGGTTTTAAATTTGTTAGATCACAGATGTCAATAATATTATGTCTTCTTAAAATTGTGTATATGAAAGAAAGACATTTTAGCTGTAAGCTGATTTTACTAGTCATTGTGACATGAGATGCAAGTAGCACAAGACAAACCAATGGGAGGATTCTCTCAGACAAAGACATATATTAAAATTAATGGATGCAGTCATAATTTCCCATTGGAGAGCTACAGAATCACAAAGAGGCAATCAAACTGCAGGCATGAGCAATGTTTCAAAGGCTCAATATAACCCTTTAATGTTGTTTTGGGGAATTCTTTGGATTTATGGCTCTCAGGTAATTCAGATACTGAGGCCTGTAAATGTTTGATATTAGCAAGAGACCAAGCATTTGGCTGATTAAAACCAAGCTGAACATTTTGGCCTGCATGTGCCAATGGAGACTGGTTAATTATCCACATTACCCCTAAATCACAACCTTCTTTGGTTTTGGTTCATTTACTCTTTTCTTCTATGATTTTCTGACTCTATACGCCAAAATGTCATCAGCAACGTATGTGTTCGTAAAATACCAATAAATAAAATATATTTTAACATAAATGATCAGAAAAAACACCTGATATAAATAAGCATCCCATTTCAGATGATTTAATAATTACTTTGATGAATAATTTGTCCTTGAGGACTTGGTGGCAATAACTGAAGGAAGACAGACTTTAATCATATTTTTGTAATTGCATTCCTTGACCCTATCACTATTGGGGACTGGTAATGGAGATCTTTGTATTATGCTGTCTTTTAGTTCACTGAAACTATTAAATCATGACCAAAGTAAGTAATGCATAAAAAAAGAAGGAGGTTAGGGGGGGAGCATAAGATGTCTGAAATAATAATTACAAAAGTTAGAGCAGAAAATTATAATAATGACACTCAACTTGAAAATCATTGTATAAAAAATATCAGAACAAAACTGTATTTTATTTTTGTTTGCACTGTAATATGCAACATATTTTGCATGTGTAAATTACAACAAAATTAAATGAAGATTCTTGGCTAGAATCTGTTAAAGAAGAATCTGAGTAATTAAAAAAAAAGCATTTTTCTACAACCTAATTATTTAACATTCACATTTCTATTGCTGGTTTACAATTCTTTAATCTGCAAAGTTAAGATCTAAATGAAAAATTACTTTTGAGAAAATCCAAAATGTTCAAATTATAGTTGATACAACATTACAGAACAATTGCTAACATTTTTCAATAGACAGTGTATCAAGTCTAAACTCACCTTGTCAGCTTACACTGGAGTCCAAAGACAAATTTGTTAATATATTTCAGTGCACAACAGTTAAACTGTCTTACGCAAGAGAGAAAGAAACAATGCATTCTCTATGAATACTGCCAAAGACATATCAATATTGGATCAGATACAGTACTACAGCATCAATCGACCCAAAGTCAATCCTTGACATTATCTATGCTGTGCTATGAAAATATAATGAACAAAAAGAAAAAGCACAGCTACTAACATGTCTCGGAAGCTAAACAAAGCTGCCATATTGAAAGTTAAAGAAGATTAAAAGGCGAAACACTCTACTAAAAAGTCAGAGATATCAGTCTGAATAGTTGCTTGCAAGTAAGCAAAGCAGAAAAAAGAAATCCATGTCTTTTTACGCACAAATAAGTAAAGATGTGTCTTTGTGCTCTAAAGAAGAAAAAACGTCTGGTAAGCTTCACCACATGTAATAACTTCTTGTTGTGTCCACCTGTGTCGGCTTAGTGTCTGAAGAACCGTCCTTGTCCTTTTCACTGTCTGCCTCCCATAAGTTAATGAGGGGAGGATACAGTTCGTTTAGGGGGATGGAGGAGGTTTTCTGCATGTACTTCTTTAAGGAGTGGTGGTAGTTCTTCCTCTTCCATCTCTTTGCAATGTACACCGTGATGGAGCCTAGGCTGATGATGGCCAGTATTGTGCCCATGACACCTGCCAGAGCCGTATTGGTGCCCTGCTCAGAGATTTCCACCGCAAACGTTGCGTGCTTGGTTGTGACGTTGACGCATGACTTTTGGGTCTGCTGGTGGATATTAGAGACTGAGAGACAGACCTCATACTCAGTGGCTGGCTGAAGGTGTGTGAGGTTGTACTCATGAACATCTACAGGAACTTTAGCTGTATAGGTGATGTGAGGGTTGTCGATTTTCATGGTGGCAGACGACCACTTTAGATTGGACGTCATGACATTGGAGTTCACTTTCCAGGACACTAAAATCGAGTGAGACTCGGTTTGTTTCACATAGATCTTCATAAGTTGGGTGCTATCCAGAAGAGTTCCATTGACTCGAATGGCGGTCACCCGAGTGTCCGCTCCTTCTGTGTTTTGGGCCACACAGGTGTAGTGGCCAGAGTCGTCCACCTGAATATGGGATATGCGCAGAGTTCCTGCACTGCTGAGTTGGTATTTATCTGACACTGTATCCATCATGACTTTGTTACCAGATGGGGTCACCCAGTATATTTCCGGTTCAGGTTCGGCCATAGCACGACAGTCAAGATCTACTGTCATTCCGATGTCTAGGTTGAGGTGATTGGGGAACGTGTCGTGAGAGATCATGGGCAGACACTGGCCTGAAGTTTCACGAGAAAGCACGTCTCTCAAGCGCTGACCTCTAACCTCAAGTGGCATCGCACAAAGCATGGAAAGAGGCTCCATAAATCGAATGGTTGTCTTGTTTGAGCTCATCCACTGAATTACACAGTCGCAGCGCAGCGGGTTGCTGTGGATACTGATCTCCCTCAGGTTGGGAAGGGACTCCGCCGTAGCCTGGTAGAGGGAGTTTAGAGCATTGTTATTGAGCATTAGACTCTCTAGTGACGGCAAGTCACGGAATGCTAAACGGCTCACGTAGGAAAACTTGGGGTTGTTGGTGGCTTCGAGTTTGGTCAACTCTGGGAGGTTATCCAGGGCAAAGCGATCAATGGACACAAGTTCTCCCATGTTGTTAATGCCAAGTTCTTTCAGCCTTAGCATGTTCTTAAAGTCCCCCTCTTGAATTTTATGTATTGGATTCTTGTTCAAATCCAGGAATTTCAGGTTTGGAAGCTTCTGCAGAGCAGTCTGCGGCACCCGAACTAGTTTATTGTCATAGAAGGATAGACTCTCCAGGTTGTCTAGTCCAACAAACGCATTTCCTGGGATATCAGTGAGCTCCATTCCTGCCAGGACCAGGCTTCTCAAGTTGGTAAGAGGTTTGAAGTTCAAATCCAGGATGCCGACCACAGGATTTTCCCCAATCATCAGGATCTCCAGGTTGGGGGTTGATTCAAACCAACGATTGTCAATGGCCTTGAGTCTGTTGGAGTTCAGATGAAGTCGCAGAAGGTTACGCAATCCAGCAAAGGCATTGGGTGCAATGGAGCTGATCTGATTGTGATTAATGTACAGCTCCTGTAGATTGGTGAGGTCTTGCAAACTGAAGTCAGGCATCTCGACTATTTGGTTTTCCTCCAGGTGAAGCGTCGTGAGTTGTGACATGTTGGTCAAGCCGATATCACGGATGTTGCTGAAATTGTTCTGGGACAGGTCGAGTTCTGTGAGATTCAGTAACTGCTCCAGTTCCTCGCTAGTTCTGGCAATGTAGTTACTTTGCAGAAGCAACACCTGCGTGTCAGCGGACAGGTTCCCAGGGATGCGCGTAAGGTGAAGGTCATTGCAATCAACGGTAGTTGCTTCTCTGTAGGTGGACTGGGGTGTGAACCAAGGCCGGATCTCACACACACAAAGCTGCGGACATTCTGTACTCTGAACTGAAGAGAGGCCCAGTAAAGCCAGAAACAGGAAGAAACAAATCTGGCCCTGCACAACAAAAAAGAAAGTCCCTCTTGCCATTCTGACTGTACTTGTTTATCCTCTCAGATCTGAGCTGGAATTCCTATATAAGAGATGGTGAGGTGAGATTCTCATTCAATAGAAGTGTTGCAGAATAGTCCTTTTATCCCTCTGCAAGCTTGAACAGCGAAGTCAAAGAGCTTCCGAAAGATTTAAAAGGGTGTAGTTCCCGTGGGCTCATATAGGTTTTAAACTTCCTCACAGTGTGAACCTTAGACTGGAGAGTTGGCCTAGGAAAAATAACAAACAGAAAAGATTGTGTTACAATAATCAATGGAAAAATTCCATGACATGAAAAGTGCATATTGAGATATGAGATGAAAGCAGAAAGTATGGATTCAAACAATGGAAAAATTTCAAATGCACATGACCGTAGCAAACATTGCACTATAAAAATACTATTTTTGTCTAATTTTCTAGGTAAAATATATATATACATTCTTGAAACAAGATAAATTTACTTTCAGTTAATTTCGTTTTACTGCACTGGTAGATTATTTTACACTTAAAGGATAAACAAAGGAAAATATTTTTTTTTTTAATGCAATCTGACATGCTTGAAGGGCTGAATCAAAGCGGAAAGAAAGGGTGACCAAAAAGGAAGGAAACATTATTTCTCAGAGGATCAAACAATTGTTATTGTAAACAAAGACTGAACATTAGTGAGATATAGAAATGATGATACATTTATCCGCAGTCTTTCCTGTCAAGACATTACCATATCCTGATTCTAAGTTAAATAACTACAGTATTACCTCTTTGCAGCATTCATGTAAAACAAAATGCATAAAAATAAGATATTATGCAAATGTGAACCGTATCAAATCAATCATATCAAATCAGGTACGCTTTGCTTGATTCTGCAGGAAATGTGTTGTCCTAGATTACTGCGGCTAATTTAACACTAGAAGGGGTTTTGTTGAAGTTTGGAATGAAATAACCAAGCATATTAAGCATCCATCGCAAGCAATAGGCACAAAAAGGTGGCATGTTATTACGTCTTTGACAGAGCAGCAGTGAACGGGGCATCTGTTATCCCATATGGTGATAATGCTGATTCAATCACACAAACCGCAAGCCAGAGGGATTTAGTCTATGCCAAATACCACCTACATTAAGAACATATACTCAGTTGCTCAGCATTGCTAATGTTTTTAACTGCAATTATCAACACAACTGAACTGCACTCATCCTGAAGCATAAGATTTAAAGAACCAAGATCGAAAACATTTCACCCACATCATATGCAGATTACAAGTGGCAGCAATATGCCAACTTAACTTCAGAGCTTTGGAGTCTCTTGTGAAGTTGAATCCACCAACAAATACAAGCTTGGACAGCTTGAACAATTTTAAGTCTCATACTCCCAAGAAAATGAATGGAGGAAACATGGTACAGCTGGTGTAAATGAGTCCTTTAATGTGAAAGTGGAAATCAATAAGAGGCCTGATCTCCCCCCTGTGGCCAAAAGAGCATCAGGGCAATTTAGAATGAAAGCTGACTGTAACTGCCAGTATCAGCAATTCTCATAAAAGAGTGCAGTACACAGATGGACCCGGCCTGTGTTATCAGAGATATCAGCACCATCCTTAAAGTATTTCGTAATGCAATACAAAATGACACCTCACACTGAAACTAAACTAGTAAAGATGGGAGCGAAACCAACAATATATTTTAAGGGTAATTGACTATTTTAAAACTGCAAAGATCAATCAGTGTGAGAATTTCATTCAGTTTATCTCACAGGTTTGGACAAGAAAAATGATACAATAAAAAAGTACCTTATCTAATTATCTAGCTTGTAATACAATATATCACACAATGACATGTGAAATATCTTAATAAGGTAATTAGAATGGAAGATTAAACTTATCTGTAAAATTTAAAGACGGGCAGATGAATGAAATGAAAGATAAATACAAGGACTAAAGTGTTCCATCATTTTCCAGGAATAGCAACTAATTAACTAATTTTTACCAGAACATGATCTATGCTTTTAATGACACTTAATTTGCAAGATGTCTAAGCAGTCTCTTAAAGGGATAGCTCACCCCAAAATGAAAATTCTGTCATGATTGTAACCTACCAAATCTATATGATGTTTTCTTTAATCCGAAAGAATATCTTTTGCATAATGTTTTGTTCACACAATGACAGTCAATGGTGTCCAAAACAACAATGGATCCTGATGACTTTAATTGTATGGACAGAAAAAAAAAAAGTATCTTTAGAGTATCTTCTCACTGTAGAAAGAAAGTCATACAGGTTTGACATGATATGAGGGTGAGTAAATTATGAAAATTTTCAGTCTGTTAAAATATACACTACTATTAGTTTTTTTCCATTGTTTAAAATCAGTAAAATGTGCCCTTTTTTCTGCCATTTTCACATGAATTATGTTTCATTTTTACCAATATTGAGGTCAATCTCAGATTCAGCTCTTAATAGCAGTATTTACCAAAGTGGAGGCCTTTCCAGTAAGTAGGATAAAGTAATCCAGCGATCACAATTTCATTTAAGACTGAATACTGGGGCTTAAAATTAAGCCACAATTTCAGCTCTGTGTTTTTAGATTAAGGTCTAGTTGTCTGTCTGTAGTTCAGAGACATCACTTCAGTTTCATTAAGTTTGCAGTGAGCATTTTGGCAGCCCAACTTATTACCAAACAAAACTAATGTGGATGTTTCAAATAAGCCTAAAATTAGCCAGAGACTTTAAATGTTTCTCTTTAAAGTATGGCCTTATAAATGAGGATATTAGTAAATATAATATGATGGTTAAAAATGAAAACCTCATAAGGAAGTTAATGCAAACAACAGACAATTACTCTTATCACACTTCAGCGGTGGTATTTGGGGAAAAGTGTGCACAGGCTGCAATTATGAATGGAAGAAACATGATGTAACAAAATGTTTGTCACAGTACCATTTGCCTAAGGACCGCAAATAACACATCCTGATGATCCTCATAAATATTTACTTATTATAAGTAAACAGGATCTGAATCCACATCTGCGGGCAAATTAATGGCTATTTACACCACTCCAACCTCATTAGGTGAACTTCTGCAGCCAGCTTGCTTCCTGTTGTCCAGCCCGTCATCCCAAACTTCCCCTAGTTTTAGATAACAAATGACAGCTGTGAAATTCAATGGGAGCCTATTTGAAACACCTGCCATTTCAGATCACCAACAGATGCAGATCTGTTCTCTGCAGAGAGTGAAGACTTCTGTTTTGAAGGCACATCTGATCTATGGGTCACAGTACTGCTAGTGTTTGACAGGGTATTGAGGAAAATGTACACTCTAAGCCTGCTGGTTTATTTGAAGTGTACAGTAAAAGCTAACCTGAGGTTTGGTTGATATCCTAAGTATCCTCAAATTCTAGCTCAAGTGATTACAACCATACAAATTTGTCAGTGAAACTCCCAAAATGGCCATAAAAACAAACTCTAAAGATATTTAGATAATGAAGATACATGCTCCTATCTCCTAACTAAGTAACCTCAATATGCTTTCAAAATCTCAACTCGAGCACGGTAGAGTGCAGTTTTTAAATCTCAGCAGAAAATCAATATTCTAACTACTACAAACAACACTAATGGGTTTATGCTTGTATAAAAAATAAGGGTATTTGGATTGGTACACACGCCTGAGCTACTAATGGCCAGGATCCACATAAACATTAGAACACATCATTTGTTGTTCATGATTTGATTCAGTGATCCATCAAGCCACTTACTGAATAGCAACAGAAAAAAGCTCTTGTTGCTACAGATATGAACAGGGCTGATTTTGTTGATGTTTCTCACAGCCTACATGACTTAAAATAAACTGTATTTGCTTTTCTAACTCTCTATATGCACACAGTTTGCTGCGGAGGCAGAGGAAACACTGGAAATACATTCCCAGCATACAATACGAAAGTCCAAATAAACAAGAGGAGAAACTCAAAAGGCCTGCTAAAATGACGTCAACTCCAAAAAAAAGACCATCTTGTCTCTAACTCTACATTCTTTTCTCTACTAATCTCCTCAAGGGACTCACTTCCTGAAAACCTTCATAGAAAGTGAGTGAGAAATTAATGGTAATTAATTTTATTCTTGGATCAAAATGGGTTTGCAAAGGGCCAAGAGAGCAGATCTTTTCACATCCAACATTCAAGACCCTTTACGCTTGCCAACTCTTAATCTGAGGGGTATTATTAATTGCATGGTGAATCATAGCTTTGCCCAGGGTTGAACTGTGGGGTAATGGCATGGGCGGTACAGTGCTGACTATACCGCGAATGGCATAAAAACATTGATTGCCGATCGAATGGAGTCTCTGTGTCACTGCACAAGCATAAGTGCTGAGGAGTAAATGCACAGGAAACCCCAAAGGTCCCATTTCAGTTTCCAACTATTTGCACTTATAAATGTTACTAAGTGGATCCCAGAATGTGTATTATCTAAAACTCAAAACCTCAGGTCAAATGATTTTACAAAACTGAATATTTAACATTTATACAGTCACACCTTATTCATAAGAGCAGTAAGGAATGTATTTTGCTCCTTCACCTGCTGTCCAAACAGATCCTTTGCAGAGTGATTTCTTAACCAGATTATGGTTGCAGAATTAGTCAAACAGGTGCATGGTCTATTCCACTTTTTATCTCTGTGACCAACAAAAAAGCCAGACTTGTTCTTATCACCACTTCATGAAACTGACCACTATTGCTTCTAATCCCAGCAGACTGATACATTCCAAATTACATGCATATTTATAGGAAAAACACATAATCTTACAGCTCCAGACCATCTTGCATCTTTCTGTAAAATCCAATGTCATGATAAACCACAGTAAGTGTAGACTGAGAGTGTTTTGGATTGACAGAAAGAAATTCCAAAAAACTAATATATAGCTCTACAATGGTTGTGGAAGTGACATAATATTTAAATTATTATATGAATTACAAATAATTTTTTTTTGTTTTCTACAAATAACCAAGACTTCAAGAGCTATAGTATTATACAAAAAATAATGTTGATGGAACAGTTTTCATCACACTGTCACCTATTTTATTATTTTACATGTTCTTATTTATTTAGTAAAATGTTCATTATATAATATGAATTAATATTTCGATTAAAACAGTAGCTGTATGATAAGAGGCATACAATTTATTTATTTTTAAGAAAAAAAACATGACATTTTCCCACATACCTTTCAAAGATGTAACCACCTGCAGCCTACACTATTGTCCTCATCTAAAAATATGCCCGACATTTTCCTTGCGTTGTTGTTGCTCATGAGGACGCTTCTCTTCACATGTCAGAAAACAACTTCTGCAACAGACGCAACAGCTGCAACAAGGGGTGGCGTCCCCAGGGACAATACAAACCCCCTCCTCAAACCCTCATTATACATCCTTCCCTGACTAAAAGACGTCTTCCCGTGTTTATTGTCTTTTCTATGGAAGTTGTGGCGTCTTATTTCGAATGAGTAAGCAACGAAACATCTGCTAGAGTGCCTGGACATTGAGATGCAAATCACATTTCTGCATCGCCAACCAGACCCCATGCGCGCGCCTGCGGTAAGCCAGCAATAACGTGATCAGATCAAAGTTTGCGATCGATTTCCGCCACAATTACAGTGTGAAATCACTCTCGGTAGGTAAAATATAACAAACGAGTCACTGTGAATAATTTAAACGATGCAAACGGGATAATCGAGAAGAATTAGAAGTAAAAGTGTGGTATATGTAGCTACTACATACAAGACGCAACCAAATGCTTCAATGCATTCAGTTAATGCTGTTTTAACACTGCATGCATTCATGTTTGACACAAAGCTTTTAAAAAAGTCGACCGTATCCCATTCCCTTCACGTTCTGCTAACTATATAGCATACATTCGTTATGGAATTATCTTTCACCAGACTATGGTTCTAAAAAAATCCTGCATGGATTGTGTGAACTCATAAACAAACCATAAATTATTAAAAATCACACACGTTTTGCCCTTGAACATCTCAAGCAACAGCCGATGCGTCCTTGCTATTAAACGCAGTAAATCACGCCGTATGGCAAGCCATTTGAAGAGTTATTTCTTAAAAACGAACTATTATCAATTTTAATTGTAGTACTTAGGCTACTTTTATATTATTAATATTTATATTTTAAATACAAGTAAGTTATCCAAAATTGACAACACTGTAAAAAATATTTTAATGATTTTTTCTTTTGTCAAATCAACTTAGATAGTTAATGTGGTTCAGATAACATAATATTTTGAGTTTCTGTTGATTAACCATCATTGTATTAACTCAATTTTTTAATTTAACCAGGTAACTTACTTAGCTATTTAAGTTAAACCAACAATTCTTTTTTTTTTTTTTTTTTTTTACAATGTAGTATCTATTCAATACACACCGTACAAACTAGTATTTATTAATTGTCATCTATGTCCTAACAGTATCATGTATCTATTCTATTGTTGGTAACAATTTGCAAAATTTTGTAACTGAATTCAGTCAATTAAGTATTTAACTATTGGGAAAGTTCCTATATAATGAATAAGTACTACTATAGTTGCAAGTGAAACTGAATAATTTGATTGCTTATTAATTATTTTAAAAATAAAGTATTATTTATTATAATACTATTTATAAATAAGTATTATTCATAAGTAAGTACTGTTAATATGAAAAGACACAGTTAAATGAATAAATGCTAAAACTGCTTGCCATACATCCAGTCCATGGAGAAGCATCAAAAGCGAAGCAACACAGATACCATCTATTTTCATAACCTGATGGAAACACATTTTGGGCAGACTTACCACAGCTCGTTATTACAGACAGAAAGCTTTTGTTTTTTATGATTGCAGCGCGCAGGATTGAACCTATTTAGTTGCCCATGGTTCTGGTTTAACATGCAAAGGGTAATAGCTATTTGGAAGCTTCAAAATATATCTGTGAACATACCTCTTTCGCTTGCTACACGTTCCGAATGGCATTGAAGTCCTCCCTCCGCGCTGACTGGTTCATGCACTTACAGTATCTGGATACAGTATCTATGTCCTTGTGAACACAAGAATGAGCACTTAACGAAAATCCATAGATAATAAAAACCATCACGTCGTTCATAAGTTCCGTTTGATAAACTGCTTAACGATTACAGTGGCATCATTTCGTTACAGCCACTCCGCGAATATGCATGTGCAACCGTCGCCAAGCGCATGGTCAGGATTTGCATGGATCCTTGCAACAGGAATCCGCTGACTGGCTCCCATCCGCCGTGTCTCCGTGTTACTGTGGAACCCGTGCTGCGTCGCCAAGGAAAATATGATGACAGCACCTGGCGCTGTCCAGGCGAGTCAGCTGATTCCCGAGCAGGCGATTGGTTGCTAGCCGGTGGCTGTCACTCGATTCCCAAGCAGAGCACCATCTGTTCAGGGATTGTTGTGATGCGAACAAAGGCGGGCATGGGGGAGCGCGTTGGGGATAACGCGGGGCGTGGAAGCTGAAATACTAAGGAGGTGATATTCTCTTATGAGAACGTCTTCCACTGACTCCCTCCTTCTCTTTGACGTATAGTGATGGAGGGCTCTGCATGGTGTCCCACTCACCAAAGATTTACAATGAGACAATGTCCCTTTGTTCGGTGCCTTACTTTGAGGAAAGTTTTTCTTCCTGATCCATCTATTCTTTGTGCATTGTCTAGGCTAGAGACAAAATTTCCTGTTTTAAAACAAATAATATATTTGTTAATAGTTTATAAAATAAAAACAAATGTATTTCACGTGTGTGTTGTTATGGTGTTAAAAGAGAATGGGGATTAGCTACAACTTTGCGCTCTACATAACATGCAAATAAATAAATAAAATAAATCTCATGAGACGTGGTGGATGAAAACATTTCCGAGCTAATTTATTCGCCTGTTAATTAGTCTGCTCACAATAAGCACACACTTGTTAGGAGGAAAAAAACATAATGCTGTAAGCATGAAAGTCTGACATTTGGGGTGATTAATTTCTAATTCTCTTTTGATAGGTTGTAAAAATGTATTAAATTTTTTTTTTTTTTTTTTTTTTTGTAAACTAATCTAATTCCTAAATATTGTTTTGGAGCAATGAGCGAACTCTGGACTAAAGGTTCACACCAAGAACGACAACTATAATGATAATTAGCCCCCACAACGGGACATTCTAAAACGCTTAACGTGGAAAAATGATTAACGTGGCTTAATGTACTAAGACAGTGATGTTAAACAGACCAAACTCGGTAAACATCATACTAATAAAGTATAATATGTACAGAAAAGCAGTTGAGCCCAGAATATGAACGCAGCACGTTTAATTTCACCTTAAGCGTTTTTCTCCAAAGTCCCTTTAAGACAAGTCATTTCACTCGGCGACCACCTTTGAAACGCCTCTCGGGCATCGTGGGCATCATGCAATCTCTTTGAATGGAGAAACATCAAATTCTCCAAAACGCCAACCTTACGATTAAATGTCATATTTAAAATCACCAATGAAATCTAACAACAACCGGCTCATAAATTTAGTTTCTAAACGCTTGAATCATGACAAAAAAATGTATTTTTTTCAGGCTGGATCAAGCTAATGCGCATGCGCAGACCTAAATGCGCGTCTCTGGAGGCACGAGTCTTACTGTTTCTATAGAAACCGGTGATTCTAACGGCCGCTGAAGTGACCAGTGCCCAAGGAAGTCGACCGGAAGTTAAAGTCGGCCGCGTGCTGCCATCTTGTAGCAGAACTTCACTTGCGTTAGCATCCCCATTGACTCCCATCCATTTTGGCGTCACTTTGACAGTGAATAACTTTACATCTGAGGCGTTTAAAGACTCCATTTGTCCATTATTTATTTCCAAAGATACACGACAATGTATAAAGGGCTCCATTACCTTCTATGTTACATTATGGCCCCGTAGAAACAGTTTTTGTAAAAATAAGCTAACGATTGCATCATAACCACTCAACTCTCTGTCACACAGTAGAGAAATTACCGCACAGACAGGAGGAGAAGCTTGCGGGCAATCGGGGAGATTATCTTAATATGGCGTACTGGCGTTACATTTTAAAATACTATACAAACGAATTAATCAGAATACTTACTCCTGCTCACTCACGCCAAAGAACTCCCCGCTCAAGCTCGCCATCTCTGCAAGATTAACGATGGCAGTTTGCACGCACAGCTACTAGAAGATTTACATCTGTCAGACAGGTTGCGGACGTCATCAAGCTTAGTTTGAGTCTGCGCGTCAGAAACGGAAGTGCTAAAAATCGCTAAAAATGGGCTTCACTTGTCTCAATTGAGTTCCAATGGGGTCGCTGTATCCATTTCTTTTACTGTATATGGTCATTTCACTCGGCGGCCATCTTTGAAACGCCTCTCGGGCATCGTGGGCATCATGCAATCTCTTTGAATGGGGAAACATCAAATTCTCCAAAACGCCAAGCTCATGATTAAATTTCATATTTAAAATCACCAATGAAATCTAACAACAACCGGCTCATAAATTTAGTTTCTAAAGGCTTGAATCATGACAAAAAAAATTATTTTTTCAGGCTGGATCAAGCTAATGCGCATGCGCAGACCTAAATGCGCGTCTCTTCGGAGGCGCGAGTCTGACTGTTGCTATAGAAACCGGTGATTTTAACGGCCGCTGAAGTGACGCGATGACTTTACCAGTCGGAGATTGGCTCTTATTTAGAAGGCGGGACTTAGGGGCCGTTCACACAGAACGCGTTTTTCCAATTCCAATGCGCTACTTTCCCATTGTTTTTCTATGTAAACACGCGCTTGACGGACGTGCATGACCATTACGCTCGCGTCTTTTGCAGCGCCTCGCACATGAGCGCTGCGTTTTTAAAATGCCGTGTCAAGTTAAAAGAATTTCAACTTTTAAACGCAGCGCCGCTCATCAATGTCAGTTCCAAAACAGTGGACCAATCAGAAGAACTTGGAGGCAGCTAAGCATTGCGAGTTGGCATGACAACTGTTTTATATAATGGCAACATGGCGGAGGAGACGCTCATTATTATCTTATTTTCTTTTTTCCATGTCAAAACTTTTACCTGTAAATTCTGCAGTTTGCCTATTTCTATTATTTCTGTTATTGTCGTTATTACATCACGTCTCAAAGGCGCGTCTTGAGACTCTCGCGTTCTATGCTGCGTTTTTTTTAAAACCACTCCTGAGCGCTGCGTCACACGTTTTTAGACGCAAAGACGCGTTCTGTGTGAACGGCCCCTTATTCCGCCATATTGCGCGTTACACTTTCTCCCATTCAAAACAATACGAGTGACACATCTTGTGTTATTCTATGGTCTTTGTTTTCTCCCATAGAAAACCGTCATAAAGAAAACACTTAACGTTGCTTAATGTAGCCTATTAAGTGATATTAACGGTGTGGAAGTAGATTTTGAAAAACACTTTTTGGAAGTCAGTCGGCCAATGTAATGTAACCAATCAGCATTAGGGGCGTGGCTATAATGGTAGAGGAGACAGAACGAGTAAGAGGGAGATTTGGAAAAAAAACTCCAGAAAGAGAGATGATGAGACACAATACAAAAGAGCTCAAAAGAATATCACTGGAATGAAGGGTTATGACTGGGTAAGATCTTTAGGACCCACGTTAATATTAGAAAAGCTTTCCAGCGGTGAGAGAGCTTGCGGAAAACAGGCTGCTTTGATTCCGCTTCACATGTGAGTAACACTAGGATTGAGTGTTATGATTGTCTGGAGCTGCTGTGTCGTTGCCAACTAACAATGATATCTTGTTTGTATTTACTCTTGTGCACTGTACATTTTTTTGTGCTTCCTTGCCGTTCGTTCATCATCTGCTTTTTATTTTTCATGAAGCGTTATTTTGTTTGCGTGTCAGCTGTGATAAACAGACATCCATTCTCACATTGCGTGTGTAAAAGTGGCCAGATAGTGAGAGTTGTACAGGTAAACCACTGCACACTGACGATCGCTAGAGAATGCGGTGTTTAGCGTCATTGTTAGTGCACTCGCCTGCCAGCAGCGATCAAACTGGGGTTCGAGACTGACTCGGAGCAGGGTTGTTAGCATTGGAGAGTGAGTTTTGGAGGCGGAGCAATGAAGTGAGGGGTGGGTTTGTTTGGGTTGATTTCAAATATCAACAATGTCCAACAGCGTTTTTCAAAATCTACTTACCGCACCTTTAAAAGATCGAATTCTGCACAAACCAATTTTTCTCTATATTATGCTTTATCTGTATAGTTGTTACAGTAGACGGAGGACAGACACAGGTATACCTTAACACAGTTTTTTTTTTGACCACAGGAGAGCAAGGAGAATGAAACAGGTGAGAGAACTGGTAGTAGAATGACTTGAACTGGGAATACTTGGAATAGTTACTGTCCTTTTCTTTGCAGGGAGTTAGACGCTGGAGACTGGGGATCGTTGGAGCACTAGGAAGCTGACGGGTACACACTCACGAGGCAGACGAGGAACACAATGGGAATCGACACAATGGAGACAGGTAGGTATGCGAAGACGAGTCCTTGAGGTAAGCATAAACTGGTATGGTATGCAAACGAGACCGGATGTGGAGTGCTGTGAGTGTTTTATGGAGCTGCTGATGAGGGGAGTGATGAGGTGCAGGTGGCGGTGATCAGTATTCTGGAGATGGTGCGCGCTGTGATTGGGTGACGTTGGAACCTGACGTGTCTGTGTCAGTACCCCCCCCCCCCCTCCACGGCCCGCTCCAGAGGGCCGAGAACCCCGACGCCGTGGTGGTCGTCCTCTTCCCCGCGGTGCCAGTTTCTCAGGGTGACTGTCATGGAAGGTTTGGAGTAAACTGGGGTCTAAGATGTCGTCCCTTGGGACCCAGGAGCGTTCTTCGGGACCATATCCTTCCCAATCCACCATGTATTCAAGCTGACCACCACGACGCCGGGAGTTCAAGATCTCTCTCACCTTGTACGCAGCTCCGTGCTCCACGATGAGTGGAAGGGGGGGTTTGGCGGGAGATACGTCAGGTCTTGTGGGAAGAACAGAGGGATGGTGAGCTTTGAGGAGTGACACATGGAAAGTGGGATGTATACGGTACCCTTGTGGAAGACGGAGTTGATAGGTGACCGGGTTGACCTGCTTGACGATGGGGAATGGGCCAATGAACCTGGGACTCAGCTTTCTGCAGGGCAGACGCAGTCTGATGTCACGGGTGGATAGCCAGACCATCTGACCAGGCTGGAATACTGGGGTGTTAGAGCGTCGGAGGTCGGCTACCATTCTGCGTCTGCGCAGGGCTCGTTGCAACTGGTGGTGAGCTGAGTCCCAGACCCTCTCGCTCTCTCTGAACCAGTAATCCACTGCAGGAACGTTGGAGGGTTCCCCATTGCAGGGGAACAATGGGGGTTGGTAACCGAGTACGCATTGAAACGGTGTAAGCCCAGTAGTTGACTGTCGGAGAGAGTTTTGGGCGTACTCGGCCCAACCCAGGAACTGGTTCCTAGAGTCCTGGTGGTCATGACAGAAGGTACGGAGGAAGCGGCCAATCTCCTGAACCTTCCTTTCCGTCTGCCCGTTCGACTGGGGGTGATATCCAGATGTGAGGCTGACGGCTACACCTAGGAGTGAGTAGAAGGACTTCCATACACGGGATATGAACTGAGGCCCACGGTCGGAGACGATATCTTCTGGAATTCCGAAGTATCTGAAGACTTGGTTGAAGAGTATTTCGGCGGTCTCCATTGCAGTAGGTAATCCAGGAAGTGGAATTAAACGACTTGACTTTGAGAACCGGTCCACAACAACTAGGATGGTGGTGTATCCGTCCGAGACAGGGAGATCAGATATGAAGTCCACTCCTAGGTGTGACCAGGGGCGATCTGGAACGGGCAGCGGAAGGAGTTTCCCAGCTGGCAGATGACGCGGAGACTTGGAGATGGCACACTCCCTACAGCCCTGCACATACCTTCTGACGTCGGCTGCCATCCCTGGCCACCAGAAGCGTTCTTTCAGCAACGAGAGGGTCTCATTGGCCCCCCGGTGACCAGTGCCAAGTGACGTGTGGGCTGAGTGAATGGTGGGAGTGCGTCGGGTCCGTGGAAGATAGAGCAAGCCTGGTGGACAGCCCGGCGGAAGGTTAGTGGAGGCATTGGAGGAGGGAATGGTCTTTTCTGACCACGTAATGGGACTCACAATGAGGGAGCTAGGAATAATGGGTTCAGGTTCCTCAGTCTTTTCTTCTGGGGCATGCAGACGTGAGAGAGCATCCGCCCTGAAAGCGGGAGAAAAACATGGCCCAGCGAGCTTGTCTGGGGTTCAATCTTTTCGCAGAGCGAAGGTACTCCAAGTTTTTGTGATCTGTTAATACCAAGAACGCATGCTTGGCTCCCTCCAGCCAATGCCTCCACCCTCCAAAGCAAGCTTGATCGCTAGAAGTTCCCTGTCCCCGATGGAATAGTTGACTTCCGCCGGGCTGAGCTTGCTGGAGAAGTAGGCGCATGGATGGAGTCTACTTGGGGTCCCCTGCTGCTGCGATAACACCGCTCCCACTCCGGTGGTCGATGCGTCCACTTCAACAATGAATTGTTTCTCTGGGTCAGCGTGTACGAGTAATGGAGCGGTGGTAAAGGCTTCTTTAAACTGGTTGAAGTCGTTGGTGGCTGCCGGGGTCCAGGACAGAGACTTGGGCTGGTTGCGGAGTAAGCTGGTAAGTGGATGGGCGATAGAGCTGTAACCTTTGATGAATCTTCTGTAGATATTTGAGAAACCGAGGAAGCGCTGGAGTTCTTTAATGGTGGTTGGTTCTGGCCAGTTGGTAATGGATTCCACCTTCCTCTCGTCCATCCGGATGCCTCTGTGGTCGATGTTATATCCCAGGAACGAAACGGAGGGTTGATGGAATGTGCATTTTTGGGCCTTGAGGAACAGATGGTATTGGCGAAGGCAGGTGAGGACCTCCGCAACGTGTTGGCGAAGTTCGGCCTGGCTCCGGGAGTAGATGAGAATGTCGTCTATGTAGACTAGGACAAACCGATGGAGAAACTCCCAGAGCACCTCATGAATGAAGTCCTGGAATACGGAGGGGGTGTTGACTAGTCCATACGGCATGACCAAGTACTCGTAGTGGCCAGTAGGGGTGATGAAGGCAGTCTTCCACTCGTCCCCCTCACGTATCCGGATGAGGTTATACGCGCTGCGGAGGTCCAGCTTCGTGAACACAGTGGCACCACGGAGATGTTCTAGGGCAGCTGGGACGAGAGGAAGGGGGTAACGGAACTTTACTGTAATCTTGTTGAGTGCACGGTAGTCAATACAGGGCCGCAAGCCTCCGTCCTTTTTAGCCACAAAGAAGAAACTGGAAGCAGCAGGGGAAGTAGACGGCCTGATGTAACCTTGGGCGAGGGCTTCCTTGATGTAATCCTCCATGGCCTTCTCCTCCGTGATGGAAAGCGGGTAGATTTTTCCTTTAGGCACTGGTTCACCCGGAAGCAGGTCGATGGCGCAGTCCCATGGCCGGTGTGGAGGCAGCTTGGAAGCCCGCTGAGTGCAAAATACGTCGCTGAAGGGGGCGTAACACTCGGGGATAGCCACAGAACGTTGTTCAACAGGACTTTCGATGGACGTGGCGCAGAGAGAGAGATCAGGTGAGGAGTTTGGTGGAACTGGCAGATCCGTCAAACAGTGCTTGAAGCAAGTGTCGCCCCACTTCAGGACTTCGCCTGTTTTCCAGGAGATGGTCGGATTGTGCTGCTCCAACCAGGGGCGCCCCAGAACCACGTCAGCGGTTGAATCCTCCAGAACCAGCAGATGTGCCTCTTCTTGATGTAGAAGTCCAACTTGAATGTTAACGGGTCCTGCCACAAAGCGGACGCGCTTACGGCTCAGGGGTTGGAGCGGATCTTGTAGATGGTTGTAGTCGGAGAGGTCTTGATGCGGAGTTGACGGCAGAGGGCACCAGAGATGAAGTTGCCGGCGGACCCCGAGTCGATGAGCGCGACCACTGTAAGTGAAACATTGGCGGCAGTAAGATTGACGGCAGTAGTGAGTGGTTTCATCTTATGAGTAGCAGGAATAATGGCACTCACCAGGGGTCGTGGCGGTCGTGTGGGGCATGCAGCAATCACATGCCCCGGTTCATCACAGTAGAGACAGAGACGAAGGGTGAGGCAGTGGCGACGTTCTTCATAGGATAGACGAAAGTTTTCTACTTCCATGGGTTCTTGAGCTGGTTCTGGAGTGCTGACGGGTTCGGTCGATTGTCCTCGCATGCAGCGAGTTGCAGCCGCACCCGAGGTTCCAATCCTTGCCGGTAGTTCGTTATCAGGGCTTGTTCGTTCCATCCGCTGAGGGCTGCAAGGGTTCTGAACTGCAAAGCATAATCATTAACAGACATGGAGCCTTGTCTCAAATTATAGAGTTTCTCACCAGCTGAAGAGTCTGCGAAGGGTTTCCCGAATACCTCCCGGAAGTGGGAAATAAACGACGAGTAGGATTGGGTTACAGCGCCCTGCTGGGACCAGATGGAATCGGCCCATTTTAATGCTTTGCCGCTGAGCTGAGAGATAATGAACGCTATTTTGGCAGTATCACTCGGGTACAGGTGCGGCTGCATCTCCAGGACCAGTGTGCATTGCAGCAGGAATCCGCTGCAATCCTCCGCCGATCCTGAGTAGGGCCATGGGACTGGCGTACGGCGGCAGTGAAGGAGGAGTGTTGACGTGCTCTGTGGGGCTAGCTGGTGCTGGTGCAGGTGAAGATGGAGGAACTGGAGATGGTGGCGATGGTTGAGTTGTTAACGTGCGCCGAAGCGCATCCACCAAATCCTGAAAGGGATCGGGTTGGCTCATCCTGGGTCAGCGGTGTTGGTCCGGTCTTCTGTTACAGTAGGCGGAGGACAGACACAGGTATAACTTAACACAGTCTTTATTTTGACCACAGGAGAGCAAGGAGAATGAAACAGGTGAGAGAACTGGTAGTAGAATGACTTGAACTGGGAATACTTGGAATAGTTACTGTCCTTTTCTTTGCAGGGAGTTAGACGCTGGAGACTGGGGATCGTTGGAGCACTAGGAAGCTGACGGGAACACACTCACGAGGCAGACGAGGAACACAATGGGAATCGACACAATGGAGACAGGTAGGTATGCGAAGAGGAGTCCTTGAGGTAAGCATAAACTGGTATGGTATGCAAACGAGACCGGACGTGGAGTGCTGTGAGTGTGAGTGTTTTATGGAGCTGCTGATGAGGGGAGTGATGAGGTGCAGGTGGCGGTGATCAGTATTCTGGAGATGGTGCGCGCTGTGATTGGGTGACGTTGGAACCTGACGTGTCTGTGACAATAGTATTTACTGAGTTTGGTCTTATAATGTCACTCTCTTAGTGCATTAAGCCACATTAAGCTTTTTCTTTAGGCTGTGTGTTCACCAAAGTGTTCTTTCCAGTGGCTAGCATACTTTTCCAATTGTTTTCAATGGGAGCGCCACGTTTTTTAAATGCATGTCGCCTCGAGATGAAGAATGTTAAATTTTGAGTAAAACGATGCACTCATCACTGTCACTTTTTAGTCAGCCATCCAATCAGAGTGGAGGAGGGGAGGGACAAATACAACACCGACCAACTCTCACATTGTGTCGACAAATTACCTGCAAAATCAGTTATAAGTAACAGTGCCTCAGATATTCCGTATCATAACAACAAAGCGTCTCAACTGAAAATCCAACACACAATAACGTTCAAGCGTTTTAAAGTCAGGTGGATTCTGATTGGCTGTCAATGTTTTTTATCGTTCATCAGCTTGAAAGAAAAGGTTCTGAAAGTAATTTCAAAGATATCGTTTCACTGTGTCATTATAGTTGTGTGACTTTCCAATTCTCATAATTAGAACGATTATTAAAACTTCATAGTTATCGTTATCGTCTGTGAAAAAAAAAATGGATTCAAAGGCATGCGTAACTGAACATCATTACTGGTCTCCACTAAAATGAGATACCACAATTACCCAGAGAGTCAATGAGTTTAAATCACTGGATAAATGCGGGGGCACCCTTTCTGAGTCACTTTCAGACATACAAGTAGAGAACTTGAGGCAAGCAGAGAATACAGCTCCTGCATTGCCTCCCCCATGGTATGCTTTATCCCCACTGAAAGAGCCAGACAGATGGAGTGCTTTCAGTGTGTTTGTGTGTGCGTGGGTGGGTGCAGATAACAGGGAAACTTTTTGAGGTCACTGCTACCCTGAAGGCCTTAGCTGCCAGGTAAATAGAAACACTATAGGTGCATTGGCTAGATTTGCATTGTGATAAGATGGTGAAGATCAAACACATGCACCCACATAACTAAACCTTTATCTTGAAAAAAAATTAGGGAAAAAGACATACCATGATAAATCAGAGAATAATTAGCAAAACAACCCTTTATGTGGTAGCATCTAAGTCAAATATATTATCTTCTATGACTAGGTTACAACAACAAACACAATTTAGACAGTAGGTAGAAACTTGATGGTCTCCTCATGCTTAGTAGATTTCTACAGACCTTAGAGCTTAAATAAAAGTAAACTGGACCCAACTGACATTTACAGTCTTGCTTCAGTTGTGGGAATATTCAGGTCACACTCATTGAAGATATTGATTTATTCCATTAAGGCAGACAGCAAACAGAGTAAGATATGTCTGCTTCAGAGGATTCCCTCAGCATGCTAAACCATGCTGAAAACAGGCAGGTTCAGTCAGCCTACACACAACTGTCTACCCCTTAACAGCAGTTTTATAAACTGATAGACTCAGCAGAATAGCACAAAAAATGAGTGTTATCTTTTGAATGAGTTATATAATTTTTCCATTTGCTGTATGATTCTCATTACACATTTTACCATTATAATATGGAAAACAAATAATCATAATGTAATGTACAGGGAGTGCAGAATTATTAGGCAAGTTGATTTTCTGATCATATTTTTTTCCAAGCACATTTTACCAATTCCAATCCACATCAATCTTAATAACTACTATTAATATTGTTTTTAAGCATTTATAAGTGATATATAATTGTTCATGATGGCTGGAAATGAAAAATGCCCTATATTCAGGTGTGCAGAATTATTAGGCAGGTTTTCTTTTACAGATAAAATGAGCCAAAAAAGAGATTTAACTCAGACTGAAAAGTCAAAAAATATTAAATAATAAGTTCACTTTTAGTCCATCTCTTATCCTGAAATGTCCATCTTGCAGAGATGGACTAAATGATCTTCCAAAACTTACTGCCAGATTCTGGAAGATAAATTCTTCGAACAGTGGTACAAGAGGATGTGGTGCTGGTCCTTCAGGAGTCACTCTCAAGCTGTCTGTCTATAAGGCCTATAAAAACCCAGTCTTCATGTACTTTATAACACTTCAGCTTGTCATTCTTATTAAGAGCAGGTCGCTTTTTAGGATTCTTCACCTAACCTAAGTCTCTGAGATCCTGACACGTCACACTTCTGAAGACTCCAGGTAGGTTTCAGTACTGGGAAATGGTGGCGCTGGAGACTAAAGGGTTCCTGATGGTTTCACACTTAATTCTTCACCTTAATTCTTAATTATTTTGCAGTTAACATGTGTCTTTTCTTCTCCAGCTGTTTTTGTATGACCCAGCTGACCCAATGAGCATTTCACTGTCCAATGGTCATGCTTTAACTTTGCAATTTCTAGTATTACATTAGTATTGCGTCCTTCTCATGAGTATTTAATAATTTTTGACTTTTCAGTCTGAGTTAAATCTCTTTTTTGGCTCATTTTATCTGTAAAAGAAAACCTGCCTAATAATCCTGCACACCTGAATATAGGGCATTCTTCATTTCCAGCCTTCATGAACAATTATATATCACTTATAAATGATTAAAAACAATATTAATAGTAGTTATTAAGATTGATGTGGATTGGAATTGGTAAAATGTGCTTGGAAAAAAAATATGATCAGAAAATCAACTTGCCTAATAATTCTGCACTCCCTTTAGATGCTATCAATGATTTAATAGTTTTCTATACTCTTTGGATAAAATCAAATTCCTGAATCTATGAACCAGTATTGCCGGCTGTATAAATGCCACCATCTACTTCAGACTGACACAGAGGTTAACAGAAGTTAAACCAGAGTCTAGCTATCTGCCACAATGAGTTTTAAAATCATGAATTTGTTGTGAGAGGGTTCACATGAGCACCGAGTCAGATGGGACCTGTGGATATGGGGTGTCGGCAGAGGTCAGTCAGTCAATAAGGCCACATTATAGCCTTGGTGTACTGTAGAAGAGTACATGGCTCTGTTCAGCAGATTGCTCTTTAGATGGTACATGCATTCACTGCATGTGGAATGGGTGAAAACTAGAATTTAAAGGGGCCCTAGAACTTTTATTTTAAAAGATGTAATATAAGTCTAAGGTGAATGTGTCTGTGAAGTTTCAGCTCAAAATACCCCATAGATTTTTTTAAATTCATTTTTTTAACTGCCTATTTTGGGGCATAATTAGAAATGAGCCGATTCAGGGTGTATGGCCCTTTAAATCTGGTGCTCCACGCCCCAAGAGCTCGCGCTTGCCTTAAACAACATAAAAAAAGTTCACACAGCTAATATAACCCTCAAAATGGATTTTGGATTATTTTGATGTTTACATTTGATTCTGAACGAGTTTGAGGCTATGCTCCGTGGCTAACGGCTAATGCTACACTGTTGGAGAGATTTATAAAGAATTAAGTTGTGTTTATGCATTATACAGACTGCAAGTGTTTAAAATGAAAATAGCGACGGCTCTTGTTTCCGTGAATACAGTAATAAACGATGGTTACTTTAACCACATTTAACAGTACATTAGCAACATGCTAACGAAACATTTAGAAAGACAATTTACAAATATCACTAAAAATATCATGATATCATGGATCATGTCAGTTATTATTGCTCCATCTGCCATTTTTGCTTTTGTCCTTGCTTGCTTACCTAGTCTGTTGATTCAGCTGTGCACAGATCCAGACATTAATACTGGCTGCCCTTGTCTAATGCCTTTTGTAATGTTGGGAACATGGGCTGGCATATGCAAATATTGGGGGCGTACACCCCGACTGTTACGTAACAGTCGTTGTTATGTTGAGATTCGCCTGTTTTTCGGAGGTCTTTTAAACAAATGAGATTTATATAAGAAGGAGGAAACAATGGAGTTTGAGACTCACTGTATGTCATTTCCATGTACTGAACTCTTGTTATTTAACTATGCCGAGGTAAATTCAATTTTTGAATCTAGGGCACCTTTAAGTTTATCCTTGTCACAAACCCAGACTTTTAATCTTAAAATATGAAAATCCATCACAAAAAATATTACATTACATATTATATATTTTTTTACAACAACATTCTAAATAAAAAGTAAAATAATCTATTTTAATTTTAACTAAAATTTTTAATTTTAACGGAGCCGCTCGGGACATTTTGCAAGAGCGAACGAAAGTGATGCGTGGATCGCGGTTATATCTGCATCAGATAATCCGTGGGTCGAGCCTGCCAAGTAATACAAAATAACATTCCAAGTAACTGCGGGTGGGTCGTGGGTGGATGAGAGATAAATCATTAATCATCAACACAGAACTCTCATTTGGTAAAACTCAAAGAACGTGCGCCACACTTTTACTTTCATTTTCAACAACATATTTCTATTCAGGGAAAACCAATCAAGGAAAGAATATGCCTAAAAAACCTCCTGTGTTTAGGCTAATAAGGAAATGTAATTTTGCCAAAGAAGAACTTTTATTTTAAATATTAATTTAAAGCAACCTACTTAAGTGTGATATGTTAATGTATCATCATGCTTAACACTGAGAATTTGAATAATTGTATTGTGATGATCAGGTGCAGATATTCAAAATAGGAGAAAATCATAGGTTCGGGTGGTTGGCGGTTGGAAGATTTATTTTTAATTGATTTTAATTTGTGATGTTAGAGCTGATCCACACATCTCTAGATCCCTATAGAGTCCCCTTTAAAGTTTAGGTACAAGACTTTTTCTTTGTTCAGTTTGCACACTGAACATGGGTAACATGAACATGGGAACTCTCAAAGCGCACCAGAATAATGAATTTATCTTTAAGATGTACAAAATTTCTTCCAGGTAAGAATGCCCCCCTATATAGGGACAGAGGTACACTGTCTAAAATCCTATGGAAAACACTGTATATATGATAGTGTTCTCAAAATACAAATCTTTTTATATTAATATTAAAATACCTAAAATACGTGCTTTTAAAAAGTGTTTTCTTCTGCCGTGAATATGGCCAGAAAATTTGAACATTAGAGAGCAGTAAATTAAGACTAATTTGATATAGGCATAGGTGGAGAGAAGAGAAAGAATGATGCCCTAAATTCATTTTAATTCAGTTCAATCAGTGACTTTAACCAGGGGATTAATGGTCATGTGGAATGATGTGTTGGCTTAAGAACCAGTGAAGGAGCAGATTAAACCCAAAGCATGAGAGCACCAGCTGTATTGCTTTTTCTCATGGGTGGGAGGTGACAAAATCACTGTGGTCTCTCCCCTACAAGGTTATAGTGATTGATTATAGTGGTTTCTTTTGACTCTGATTTATTGTTTAATAACAATTAAATATATACAGTACCTAAATCTAAATTATATTTAGAAGTGTGATAAGTAGTAAAACTCAAATGTTGCATCAATTGATTGTTAACTAAGAAAAATGGCAAAAATGTTCCATAGTATTCTTTAAAGAACTTTTGAAGAATGCAGTATTAATCATTCAGTACCATGGCACATTTCAAAGTGGTAAACCATGGTATTGTGCCTAATGAAACTCTCAGAGATGGATGCCAGTGCCTTCATATGTGCCCCTCCTCCTCCAAAACAAAGAGAGAGACTTGAGCGCAAAATCTCTTGTCTTGGGGTCACAATGGCAACCTTGTTTGGGGTCAGGGTTATGACCCCTTGCACAGAGAATGGATAAGAAGAAGAGAAAGGGTGGGGGAGATATAGGAACGATCCTTTTAGTGCAAGAAATTCTCTCACATACAGCAGAGAGAGCTCATGCTTGCACGGCAACGGTTGCCAGGCAGATTGGATGCCTTGATACAGGCTAACATGCGAGTTCTTCTCCTGATGGTGGAATCTAATCCCCTATAGCAAAGCACGTTCACATGTCAACTCCCTCTCGCTCTCACTTCTTTATATGAAATTTACAGTAAGACTGCAATTTCCCCCTATTACTCACAGAATTATACTTCTTACTTTCTTCAAAATGGAGGTTCATAATCATGAAAGTATAAAATTAATTACAATTGGTGCAATGCAGAGCTATGCACATCCACACATATGATATTGTTCCTCCACTCAGGAAAATGCAATAACAAAACACTTGAAGCCTGATTAACACAAGAAGAAATGTTCTGCATTTGTAAATTGAGAAGAATAAAAAAGTAATTGGATGAATTGACCAGGAACAGAGTTAACGGTCTTATTTTTGTTGAATATATTGTAGAACCTAATGTACTTTTAATCAGGATGAAAAAGGTTTTGATTTTGTTTTAATGTGCTCTAATGGATGCAAAAAGCTTAAATATTGGAGAGACACTCCCATATACTCACCTATTTAAAATTTGAAGCAGATCTATGCAATATTTAATTGGCCAAGAACCATCTCCTGAAATCTCCTCCTCTCTCAACAGAGGCAGTGTCTGTGCCGCATTACGTCAAAGAGGCGATTCACTTTGGCCTGCGTGTAGTTTAAATATTAAGCAGCTCTGCCTGGTAACCAAATAAATATAAATTTAACAACTTAATGAGTCATTTAATATAAACAGAAATAGAAATTTTGGTAACACTTTACAATAAGGTTCATTAGTTAAACATTAGTTAATGTATTAACTAACATGAACTAACTATGAGCAATAAATTTGTTGCTGTATTTACTAATCTTTGTTAACGTTAATGAAAATACAGTTGATTGTTGTTTGTTCATGTTAGTTCACAGTGCATTAACTAATGTTAACAAGATTTTTGTTGAAATGTTGAATGTTGAAATTAACATTAAGATTAATAAATGCTGTAGAAGTGCAGTTCATTATTAGCTCATGTTAACTAATGTGGTTAACTAATATTAACTAATGAACCTTATTGTAACGTGTTACCGAAATTTCGATATTAAAATTTGAATGCAACCATTTAATAGAGATGTAACAGACATTTTTTTAATCTAGTGTATATTTTATTCTTGCTACTTTTTACATATACATTTTTGCAAGCTGTTTATTCAATGTAAGGAAACTGCTTTCTCTGAGTATGCTGAAAGGAAGTCCTCACTATTCAGGTCAAAGTGAATATTTTATAGAATGTTCTAGGAACTCTGTTGAGGTTGCGAGTAGGTCATCTTTTAGTGAGATTTAAAATCTCTTTTTTCCCCTCTGAGAATGGCAATAATTTAACATAATTTTTCAGAAAAGAAATGAAAATGAAATGAAAGCTATCTGATAAGCAATGCAGATAAGCATGCATATTTAAGTTGAATAAATATAAAGAAACCTTACCAGAAATATACATCTGCAGTCCTTTTTTTGCTCTAAATCGGAGGCAATTTATCCCTCAGGATTTCAGCACCACGGATAGTGGTAATAAAATCATTTTGAGCTCTAAACCACTGTGAATCTGAAAGAGAGCAAGAAGAAAAAAAAGAGTCAAAAGTGAAAAAGCCAACCATTCCTACAAACTTTCTTTCTTATCATAGGTTTCAAATCAGATTGTGTGCCACTTTCAACCACTGATCCCTCACCACCTGGCAAAACACAAAACTGATGTACAAACATGAGGTTAATCTGTATAATCCAATGCACTGAGAGATTATATTTGGATAGAGGCTTACATTTCATATTTTCACTAGGACCTTTGTTCTCCTCAGCATCAAAAATACATCTCCACCATTCAACACAATCCTTAAAGGAGATACTGTACGCGTCTGGCCAGTGTTGTGATGGATAATTCACTGGGGGAAAAAAAATAATATATACATTGTACACATACACACACTCAATTTAATAATATAATAAAGAATATTTATGAAAGAAAACGAGAATATAAGAAGCACTGAAACCATTGAATAAAAATCAAATAATGCACAAAGTAAAACACAGTATATGGACTATTAGGATTATTAGGACATCTGCACAAAATGCATTTTTTTTTTTATTTCATCCTTCTTTTCTCTATCATTAATTAAATAATCAATCTGTCCATGGATTAAGAAAAGGATAACACAGGATCAGGTCAACTGGAAAAGATCAGAATCTTTTTATTGCCTGGCAGTAGAGAGTCAGCTGCCAGTTTATAAACTATGTACTATTCCCTATCTTAAAACGACACTAGATTATTTGGGATAAATGTTTTACAGTACACCTTAAGGCACTCAGAAATGTTGACAGTGCGTGACTGTAGCTCACTTCAGGCTTCAAGGACAAATGTAACTCTGCTACAAAAATAGCAAAACTGAAAATGTATTTATTGATTTACTTACTGCCCTTGTTTAGCCAGTAACCATTACATTTCAAAGCATATTACAAAATCAATTCAACACTTTGTTTTGTCATTTTAAGATATATCGAACAAACAAAGGCCCATGGCATAAGAAACTGAACTAATGCCATTCAACTGCCATTACCGAGCTGCTTTTATATTTTGGGTCATGCTTCAAACACCCCATGTGAAAGCAGCTCAATAATATGATATGAATGAGGAAACGTTAAGGCTCAATATTGACTTTACACTATGTAGACTTAAATTATCACAGATTGAGATCTAGACAATCCTTTATCTTGAATCCCTCACATTACTGCTTACTCTCACTGCGCCTAGTGTTTGTTAATACAATATAGGGTTAAAATTGGGAACACAGTGTCTTTCAGCAGATATGGGACGTCTTGTCGCAAAGCCATTGCAGTTTGGAGATTCCCATTATTTATTTATTTTCTCCAGCAGAGGGGTGTTAACTAGGCCACCAAAGAAGAGTGAAGGGCTGGAAAACGTACTCGGTTACTAACGTAACCTCGGTTCCCTGAGATACGGAACGAGTACTGCGTATGGGGAAAGGTCTCCCTTTTTCCCCGCTGCTGAAGCCTTTTTCAATAACGCAGTGTAACTGCACCGTCATTGGTTCACTCATAGACAAGTTGTTGAACCAATGGCGGCGCGGCATAGCTGCGCGGCCTATGGCGACAAAGCGCGCGAATATTCCCGCCGAAATGGGCGGGGTATAGGGCTATATAAGCAGGCGTTTCGCCATAGGATTTCAGTGTCAATCGACTGAAGCGACGACCCTGAGCCGCAGCCTCGTGGCACGGCAAGTGACGCAGTACTCGTTCCGTATCTCAGGGAACCGAGGTTACGTTAGTAACCGAGTACGTTCCCTTTCGATACTTCACTCGTACTGCGTATGGGGAACGAATTCAACCACGCCGTGCCACGGTTGGGAACGATATAGCTTGCATTTGGCCACCCAGAGGGGGCAAAAAGGACAAGCGGAGGCAAAGCCTAACCGAACCCATGGTTACACTGAAGGAAGATACTTCCTATGGTGGCGTGAAGCGGGACCTGTTGGAAGCCGCTAATCACACCGACAGGACCCGAGCTTGTAAGGTCGGGACATCGAGGTGATAGAACCTGACAAAGGTGGACGGCGAAGACCAGCCGGCCGCCTCACAGATGTCTTGGATGGAAACTCCGTTGGACCAAGCCCACGAGGAAGCCATTCCTCTAGTGGAGTGGGCCCTGACTCCTATGGGGCAATTAGTGCCCAGTGAGGAGTAGCACAGGTTAATAGCATCCACTATCCAACGGGAAATGCGTTGTTTCGAGACCGGAGACCCTTTGGTGCGGCCGCCAAAACAAACAAAGAGCTGATCCGACAGTCTGAAAGACTGTGATCGGTCTATGTAGGTCCTCAATGCCCTGACTGGGCAGAGTAGCTGCAGCTCTGGTTCGTCCGCCGAGGGAGGAAGAGCAGAGAGCGAGATGACCTGAGCTCTAAACGGAGTTGAGAGCACTTTAGGGACGTAGCCATGCCTAGGTTTCAGAACGACCTTAGAGTCACCAGGCCCGAATTCGAGGCATGCAGGGTTCACAGAGAGGGCCTGCAAATCGCCAACACGCTTTACCGATGCTAGTGCTAGTAGCAGAGCGGTTTTTAGTGTTAGGGGCCTGAGGTCGGCTGAACCCATTGGTTCAAATGGGGCTCCTTTCAAGGCCCTGAGGACCAACGAGAGGTCCCAGGAGGGAATAGTGAGAGGGCGAGGAGGATTCAAACGCCTAGCACCTCTCAAAAACGGATCACGAGCCCGTTTCGTCCCACCGATTGGCCAGCAATAGGAGCGTGGAACGCTGCAATGGCTGCTACGTAAACCTTAAGCGTGGAAGGGGAGCGCCCCATTTCCAAGCGTTCTTGGAGGAAAGACAGTATGGAAGATACGTCACTCTCCACAGGGTCTATGTTGCGTGTTGAACACCAATCAACAAAGACTGACCACTTCTGGTCGTAGAGGCGCTCGTAGATGGGGCTCTAGCCTGAGAAATGGTATTTAGGACGTCCTCGGGGAGGCTAGTCGGCTCCCATCGAGGGACCAGAGGTGCAGAGCCCAGAGCTGCGGCTGTGGGTGCCAGATTGTTCTGTTTGCCTGAGAGAGGAGGTCCCGTCTCAGGGGAATCGGCCACGGGGCTCTTAGAGAGAGCCTGAATAGCTCTGAGGACCAAACCTGGTTCCTCCAGAGCGGGGCCACCAGAAGGACTCTGTGCTGGTCTTTTCTGATACGCCTGATGACCTGGGGGATCAGTGCGATCGGAGGGAAAGCATAAAGGAGCGTGCTGGGCCATGTGTGGGCCAGAGCATCTACTTCCTTCGAAAAATGTTGGGCAATGAGAGTTGTCTTCTGAGGCGAAGAGGTCTACCTCTGCCTTCCCGAAGAACTCCCAGATCGTGAGGACCACTTGGGGGTGGAGCATCCACTCGTCGGAGGGGATGTTGCTCCGTGACAACATGTCCGCACCCAGATTGTTCCTGCCAGGAACATGAGTCGCTCTGAGCGACTGAAGCCTCGGAAGAGCCCATTCCAGCAGTCGTTTCGCCAGAGCGCATAAGCGGCTGGACGAAAGACCGCCTTGGTGGTTCAGGTATGACACCACCGTCATACTGTCTGACCGAACTAGAACATGACGTCCCGTCAAGTAAGCCTGAAAGAACTGAAGGGCTTTCATCACTGCTAGCATCTCTAGACAGTTGATGTGTAGATGGCTTTCCCTCGTGGCTCCACGAGCCGAAGGCCGGTCTGCCCTCGCACACAGCGCCCCAGCCCAAGTTGGAGGCGTCTGTTGAGAGCACCGTCCTCCGTGAGACCGCCTGTAAGGGGACTCCGCGTTGGAACCATACTGGATCCATCCAAGGTTTCAGGGCTAGAAGACAGGCCCGATTGACCTTGAGACATAGGCGGCCGTGCCGCCATGCGCTGGGAGGAACCCGGAACTTCAACCAGTACTGAAGAGGCCGCATCCGAAGAAGGCCTAGCTGCAGCACCGGGGAGGCGGAAGCCATCAGCCCTAGCAGCCTCTGGAAAAACTTCAGAGGGAGATAGGCTTTGTTCGTGACAGATGCCGTGAGCTGCTGAATTGCCAGGGCGCGCTCTGGCGAGACTACTGCCGTCATACGGACCGAGTCGAAAACTGCTCCCAGAAACGAAATTCGTTGAGTGGGGCATAGCGAGCTCTTGGCTAAGTTGACCCTGAGACCCAGGCATTGTAGATGGCTGAGGAGCACGGATCTGTGGCGTTCCAGCTCGTCTCGCGAACGGGCTAAGATGAGCCAGTCGTCGAGGTAATTCAGAACCCGGATTCCCATCTGTCTCAGAGGGGAAAGCGCCGTCCATGCACTTGGTGAAAGTGCGGGGAGCCAGAGACAGCCCGAAGGGCAGGACCGTATATTGGTATGCCACCCCTTCGTATGCGAATCTCAAGAATCGTCTGTGACGGGGGGCTATCTGGATGTGAAAATACGCATCCTTCAGGTCCAGCGAGCAGAACCAGTCCTCGGGGCAAATGTGCGCGAGGATCTGCTTCAGCGTCAGCATTTTGAACTTCCGTCTCATGAGGGAGTGATTCAAAAGCCTGAGGTCTAGGATGGGTCTGAGACCGCCATCCTTTTTGGGGACCAGAAAGTAGCGGCTGTAAAAGCCTGTCTCGCTCTCTGACGGAGGAACCATTTCCACAGCTCCTTTTTCCAGCAACGACATGACTTCGGCCCGGAGGACATGAGCGTCGTCCGGATTGACCGATGTTTGAAGCACCCCGGCGAAGCGGGGGGGCCGTCGTGCAAACTGGAGCGAGTAGCCCTGGTTTACGATCCCCATGACCCATTCTGACACATCGGGGATGGCCTGCCAGGCCTCGGCCCGAGTGGCTAGGGGTTGAATAATGTTGGGTGACAGACCGCCGTTGAGAGGGTCGTACACCGCGAGGGGTGGAAGAGGAAATTTGCTCTTTTTGTGATGAGGTAAAAATTTGTCCGCCGTGAAAACGGCGTTTGGAGTGGGCGCAACAGGTGTGGGCCCAGCTGTCACTTGGAGTATGTTTCCCACGCCCGGAAATAAACGAGGCGGAGGGGAAATTACCCGTGGGAGCTTTTGGGGTGGTCCGGTCGTAACGGGACGGTCCCCCATCCTCTTCCTGTCCGACGAATCAGGACGACTTCGGAGGCACCGGGTCCAGCACAATCCTGGGCCGGGGTCCCTGGCGCCTCGGGAAGGGAGGGCGCTTCGCAGGGCGCGAGCGCTGGCGATGCTCCTGGGGCGGCGCTGCCTGTGTTGCAGGTGGGGCTGGTTTGTTCTGCTGAGCCGGCGCAGTCCTGGGGCGGCTAGACGCAGAAGCGGAGCTGGAGCGCTTAGGCAAGAAATGCCTCATAGCCTGAGACGATTTCTGCGCGGCAGTAAAGCGCTCAGTGAAGCCATCCACTGCAGGCCCGAAGAGACCAGAAGGCGAGACCGGGGCGTCTAAGAAGGCCGTCTTGTCTAGGTCTTTGATCTCCGTTAGGTTGAGCCACAGGTGGCGCTCCAACACGACCAGGCTGGCCATGGAACGACCGATGGCCTGGGCCGTAGCCTTCGTAGCTCGCAGGGCAAGATCCGTGGCGCTGCGGAGATCTTTGAAGGCTGGCGCGTCGATTCCAGACTCATCCAGAGAGCGGAGGAGTTTGGCCTGGAATGCTTGAAATATGGCCATGGTGTGGAGCGCAGAGGCAGCTTGGCCCGCCGAGGTGTAAGCCCGTCCAGCCAGAGTAGAGGTGGTCCGACAGGGCTTGGAAGGAAGGGCCCTCTTCGTCTTCCAACCCACAGCCGCGGGAGGACAGAGGTGAGCAGCCACCGCTTCATCTAGGGGTGGCAAGCGCTCGTATCCCTTCTCCTCGGCGCCGTCGACGGCGGTGAGGGCGGAGCGGTGCGTAGTGTGGAGGCGGGCAGAGTAAGGAGCGCGCCACGACTTCGTCAGCTCTTCGTGGACCTCAGGAAAGAAGGGCGCTGAACGCTGGCGAGGTGCTTGGCGGCGGCCTGGCAGAAACCATTCGTCCAGGCGGCTGCGAGACGGCTCCTCTGGAGGGGCCCACTCGAGGTCCAGCTCTTCAACGGCTCTAGACAGGATGCGGAAGAGCTCGGCATCCATGCCCTGGCCATGCTCGATGGGTTCCAAGGGAGGCGGTGGAGCGGGGTCTTCCGGCTCGCCAGCCCATCCTTCCGCTTCGGAAGCCGCAAGAGACATGGAGTCGTCTTGTTCGTCGTCTGTTCCCCCGAATGAGACGAGGTCACTCGCTTCTGCGGAGGGACGCTGCTCAGGGCGAGAGAACAGAACTGGAGAGAGTTCCCTGGGAGGAGAGGGCGAGGCACGCGGGGGCTGGGCCGGCGTGAGCTCGCTCAACTCCTGGCGCTGAGTCGCTCTACCCCGCTGTCTTTTCCTCGCCGGACCGCGGGAGGAAGGAGACGGGAGGGCGCGAGCGGCGAGATCGCCCTCAGTGAAGAAGGCGACCCGCGAGCGCAGGGAAGCGAGACTCCGCCCCACTCGCAGTGCGGGCATGAGTCTCCAGCGAGCGCGCCGTCTGCGTGGGGCTTGCCCAGGCAAGCGACACACTCGCTGTGTCCATCGTCGTCGTGCAGGGGGCCCTGCAAGTACCACATGAGTGGCGGGGCATCGTGAGACGCCGCTGCCGTGAAAACGGCAATTGGGTGGCTCTTTTAGAGCGGCGAGGGCCGCGGAAGCTCTTAAAGCGGTGAAAACCGCTGGAAATCGCTCTTTTAGAGCGGCGTTTAAGCCGCGGATGAAGCTCTCAGGCGGCGCGCCGGATGGCGGCAGGGGACGCACAGGAAGCGGCCGGAAGCGGGAAGCGGGAGGCGGCGGCTCGGCGACGGCGCTAGAAGCTGCAGTCCGCGAGGGCGCCGGCGCTTTCTTCCACCGGCGAGTCCAGGCGAGTCCGCTGCGGGAGCCTCTTCAGACGGCGGCGAGAGCAGAAGGCGGCGAGCTTCTTCGGCTTCAGGCGGAGATCAGCGAAGAGAAGTAGATGTCGTCGCTGAAGGAGAAAACACTGAAATCCTATGGCGAAACGCCTGCTTATATAGCCCTATACCCCGCCCATTTCGGCGGGAATATTCGCGCGCTTTGTCGCCATAGGCCGCGCAGCTATGCCGCGCCGCCATTGGTTCAACAACTTGTCTATGAGTGAACCAATGACGGTGCAGTTACACTGCGTTATTGAAAAAGGCTTCAGCAGCGGGGAAAAAGGGAGACCTTTCCCCATACGCAGTACGAGTGAAGTATCGAAAGGGAACTATGTTAAATTATTACTCATAAATTTCAGGTAATTCAAAAAGAGAAGTCACTTCTCTCAACATAGGCAAAGCAGCTAATCATAAGGATTTTAGGAATTACCATGCAACAGATGGTAGTCTTTAGTCTCTGGTTGCTTTACACAAGTATGGTTAACAAAATCATGTATTTGAATCATTGCTGTCATTTGAATCTCCTAAGACTATAGACAAAATGTCTGATGTCTTTTAAATTTGCTTATGATTTTAATACATAAACAGTGTACAGAACAACACTTGTGGCAGTAATCATGACAACAATACACAGTTATATACAATATTATGTATAACAGTGCTGAATTTGCCTCCTACGCCATTTTAAATGCCATCAAGATGTCTTGTTTCTAAAAATATACAGACATATGGGCATCAGTTTGCTATTGTTTGCACACACTCCCTATTTTAAGATGATTCTAACTAAACTACAAGCATACTGTGGATTACACCTGCTAGTTTGAGGCAGAAAGAATCAGGGAACAATAGTCCTCTTTAAACTCTCTAGACTGCCATTCAGTATGCGTGAATTCTGCACGCATTCACTTCGCACAGCTGATTGGCATTTCAGACAGAAGGAGCTTAAAGGTGGACCACATGGGGCTTACAAACACTAGACCAAACTACCAGCCAATGTTAAAACCCCCCACCGCAAAGAGCTTAAGATACTTATAATGTTCGCCTGTACAACAGTGCAGTGATTGGCTTCTTCTCAACTTTTAAGTTTATAATCCATTTTGTCTCCTGTGAAATCTTGATTAAGTGCCATCTGCAATCTCGGTCTTAATATGACTCAAATGCTTCTTGTTTGGCTCTTAGACGTTCAGTGATTCTTCACTGATTTATATATTACATGATTATCAAACACACTGTTATTGTGGTTTTTAAAATATCATGCAAGCACAATCTTCATGCAGGGCCAATTATGACCCGGCTTTATACAAATGTGACATTTGCTGTCCGCTGTGAGACTCCTCTGGGACTCTTATCAGTGTAACACATGAAAGAGGACAAAACCGTAGACATATCAGATGAGTAAATTAAATTTGCAGATGGGCGCAATCTCCCCAGAGAGCTGTAAAACAATATAAGCATAAATCTCAGGCACTTTGTCAGGTTTATATGTGGGTAGATAATAGACTCTAATTTGAAGCTCTCACTAGACATTTTGATTGTGCCACATAAATATAACCCTGTTTATTTCCATTTCAAAAATGGAGAAAAAAAAAAACAAAAACAAAAAAAAATGTTGTGTTGATTATGGTTTTAACATATCCAACAGTCTTATTGCCAAACAAAATTTCCTTAACAATCAGTGGAATTTTATGATTATCATTAAACATCTTACGTTTGGGGATTTAAGACAAGCTTGAGGTTATCCTAACTTTAAGAGTTTATTTTTAAGAATACCCTCTGGCCCTCTTCGTTTAGGTGTCACACTTACCTTCTTTACGGTCAAAAGTGACCGAAGCCTTGGAAAGTAACTTTTTTGTTCCTCAGGGAAACCAATGTAATATATTCTTGTACAATAATATTTTTTGATTATTATATAAAATTTTGAGGGTATTTTATGATACTATGCAATATTTATTACATTTTTATTAAATATTTTTCCCCATTCAAAATAATAAAAAAAAAAAAATTCTAACATATTTTTTAATTATTTTCCATTTTTAAGTATTCCATGTTAAAATAGAGACAAGACATTTAAAATAAATTTTTTTTGAAGGTAGATTAGTGCCATTTGGTGAAAAAAGAAAAACTTATGCAATGCCATGTTATAACCACTAGATTCCTATAGAGCTCTATATAAAGTGGCTTATAAATTCTCTAGTGGTTTTTGGACACAAACACTTATTTTTATTAAGTTTTGGATATGGATTTATACTTAGACACTCTCAAAGACTACTTTTTGTCAAGGTTTAGATTTTTTTTGTATTTATTTTTTTTTTGAAATGTTGATTTGAAGTGTCGATTTTTGCATTAATTTTACTACAGTCAAACCTGAACACAGAGGAGGACATTTGTCACACAACATCAAAATTCAATAAAAAATATAACAAAAATGAACAGGTGTGTTTTATAAAACCTTATAAATTTGTGTCTGATCTGATTTCATCCTCTTATTTGAGTTTTGGCTCAATTTTACCATATTGTTACAGCCACACTGGTTCATTTGTATGTGTATAATGGTGTGTTGTGTGTGTGTGTTTGTCTGTGAATGTCTGTAAGTGAGTGTGTGTTTGAGTTGTTGTATTTTTTCATATTTCCCATTCATTTCCTATGTCGGACATTTTTGACCGAAAAGAAAGTACAGTAAGTGTGACTATTTTTTTACGACCCCTTAACATGTCTGAATCATGTCCTTGAATTTTTTGTGTGTACCTATTGCTAATGCGCCAAAAGTCACCAAGTGTCATCTTATTCCAACGAAGCTACGATTTTTAACAATTCGAAATATAAAATTTGTTGCTCAAAAATGACCGAAGAGGGCCAAAGAATTCAAATGTTTAAGTTTTGTCTTCAGAACAATCTTAAGAAAAAAAAAAGGTTAGAATGTTCTTAAGAAAGGTTTTTAGGAATACAAAATATAAACATTATTCTTAAGTTAGAAAATACTAGTTGAGAGAATTTTAGGGTGCTTTTATACTGGCAGTTTAGTTCCAGCGGCAAAACAAACATTTAGTTTAGTTTCATTTAGTTCAAAATGAACCGCATGAAAAACTGGTAATGCGAAAGCTGTCATGCATATCAGGGAGCGCACTAAGGTACCGAACCCGAGACTACCTGTAGGAGGTGGTCTGAGTTCAGTTGCACTGGAACTGTCACAAATTTATAGTTTATTTTTTGTCACAATTTAGTAATTGTAGTCTGATGCCCTACATTGAGTTTTACAAAGAGCCTTACATGAAAACATTATGTAGTACCATTTCACAACACCTCTGAAACAAAGCAGACTCAGCTTTCTTTCATGGATGTTTCATTGCACACACATACTTACCCACCAAAGTCTGGGAAAGTTGTCTCTTTACCATTACTTACTGCACAAGAGTCAGTTTGTGGGAGCACGTCGCCTGCCTCTCATTCACACGCCTGTGTTTGTTTACACACTGCAGCGAGAGCAGATGGAGCGACGTCATCCATATTCATCGACCTAAACGCTGTCACCTTGACCCTGACGCCAGGCTCTTGCCCTGCGCTCTGTGATGGTTCAATAGAGCTACTCACGGCTGCTGCACAACCCCAGAGTAGGCCCATTATAGAAGAGGCTGGGAAAGATGGAGAAGAAGCCTCTTCTTCCCACCCCCATGCCTCAAATCTGCATTCCGAAACTCACGCTCTCAAGGAACGCTGTTGAGAATGGAACATCTGCCCAGTAATGGGGGTTTCCTAAGTTGATGGATGAAGGAAGGCAAAAGCAGACAATAGTGTGACACCAGGGACAGTTCAATGGAGAGCTTGGTGGTTCATCTCAAGGTCTTGGTCAGCATAATCAATTGGAAGACCTGGGAAGAAGGGTTTGTGAGAGCAGCGAGGCAATAGCGGTCCCACAGCTTGCGATTTGGACAGAGCGACATTTATTCATCGGTCCTCACCAAAGCTATGCCAAAACATGCACCAACAGCCCTAAAGTACCTCTGAGAGCAACAGACCCTTTATGCAGATGAATATTGGAGTTTGATGGAGAAAAAATGCTTTGGTTGCACTGAATTACAACAGTTAAATTCAAATAAACCCCTTTGTTTTGCACTCTTGGGTTTTGTAAGGATGACAGAGAAATTTACTCCCAGAATCTGCAGTAAAATATCCTTTACAATGAGACAATTAACCTCTCTGATTACAGAAGTGGGGAAAAGATGACCCATGATGTTCCTGCCAAAATGAATGAATGCAAAGTCATAAACTAAGACAAGTCCATGCTAATTTGCATCAAGTGAATATAATGAAAGCCATAAATCACTGAGCACATAAAACACACCCACAAGAACTGAGATGACACCGGTGAGGAAGGTTGCGTGAACCAAAAATTATTCACAGGCACTGGATAAAACAGCAGGAGAAGTACAGTTTCCTGTCCAGGCCAGACCTGCCTAATTAAGTCCAGGACTAAACCCTGGAGATCACACACTATGTAGTGTCAAGGGAGAGGGCTAAAGCATTTATTAGTAAACTACGAGGTTTCAGGCTTTGCTGCAGTGTGAACCCCAGGTTTGTATTTCCTATGTGTGCTACAGGAAACACATTAGTCACAATGACTATGAGGTCCCCTAGTGGGAGGCATCATCTTAATGAACTGCCATGTGAAAGGATGTCTCTCCCTCTCGTGCCATAAATACGTCTTTCACTGTTTTTGCACCACGGAGCGCTCGCCTGTGGGTGCTCATAGGGCAAGGGGAGCACGGTGTCATTGTTACATGCACCATAAAATGAAGTGGATGAACCTGCCTGGATGGCGCAGAGGACACAACCTTGAAAACTGGCATGTTAAGTGGAGAAATCAGAGCTTAAAGAGAAGCCAAAAAAAAGTTTCAGTACTTTCCCCACAGAGGAATGAACTAAATAAAGCAACGAGCTGCCGTTTCATCATAAAAAGAGTCTGGGATTTGATTTTGCTTTATCTAAAACAAGTATAAAAGACAAATGACCACTTTAAAATAAATAAATAATAGGGCTGTCAAAAGATTACAATGATTACAAAAATGGAATTAACTTTCGACTTAAGAAAACAAGATAATATGTTGTCCATTTGTGTGAACGGCAACATGTAACAGAACGTAAGGCATATTCAACAGCGCTCTTTTCTCATCTCCCTCGCACAACACACTGCTCTTTCCTATTTTTATCTCATCAAATGTCTCAGCTAATCAAACTAAATCCAGCTAATATAAAAACACATTCTCCTTTACTTTGAGTGCAATATATTTGGTGAATCTGTTTTTACCCACAGTAATTATTTCAGTTTAAATGTCATTTCTAATAAAGAACATTTTAGCAATATTTATGATAACTCTAAAAGATATGCAGTACAATATGAGTTAGAAGGAATTATTTTAAAGACATTCATACTGTTTATAGTGTTTTTCATGTTTTTGAAAAGTCTCTTTTGACCACAAAGGCTGCATTTATTTTGAATTTACCATAACACTGTGAAATATTACAACAATTAAACAGTTTTCTATTTTAGTAATTTATTCCTGATGGCAAAGCTATATTTTAAGCAGCCATTACTGTGATAGATCCTTTTGTTTTAGAATTATTTGATGAATACAAAGTTAAAAAGAACGGCATCTATTTAAAAAAGAAAGATTTTGTAACATTTTAATACTGTCACTTTTGATTAATTTAATGAATCACTGCTTAATTCATTTCTTTCAAAAGAAAATATAAAGCATACTAACCCCAAAGCTTTGAACAACAGTGTACTTGGCAAGATAATTAATGTTGGGAAACACTGAACTATATGAATTCAGGTTAAACAGCCATTAGTTTAGTTTTTCAATAATACCTTGTCCTTCTAAATTTGCTGTAATTCAAAGCTTGCTCTTGTTACAGACTGATTATCTTGAAATGTATGTACCAAATCATAACACTAAAGAAGGATATTGTCCCTCCACAGCTGACTGATCATTGTTCTACACAAAAACACTTCAAGGAGCATCTCATTGTTGATACTGTGGTGACAGGCTTATGCTGAAAGGGTACTGTTTGCTGAAATATAGTAACAACTTCACTATGTGAAATAAGGACAACTCAACTGAATGAGAACATGTTACAGATGCCTTATGAATAAATTAACAGTATGAACAACATTTCTGTTTCTGTTCTCTATCCAAAAAGACCAAAAGCCTATTCTGAGTTGTAGTGCTGTGTGCTTAGATCCTCTTTTTGTCAGTGCTGAATAATAGCAACTAACAATAAAAACGGCTCAATAATATCAGGTTTTTATGTATTATACTGTCATATGTTATATGCACGCACACAAAATATATGTGAAGAAAAGTTTTACATACAGAAGAATGCATGTAATAATACATTTAAATGGATTTCTGCATACATTAGTCTTAACATTTTCACAAAATTATTCCTGAAATTGTAAACATGTGCCTAGTTGCTTGAATGTTTGCTGTGTTCTCAAAGGCATTGTGGGACACCACTCTTACTCTTGTATGTTAAACAGACGTCTCAGTCTCCTGGCTAAAATCAAGACAATTTAGAAACCCTTACTCTACAGGGAACTGGCTGACTAATTAACTGACCAAGCTATTTTGAATAAATGCAAATGAATTCTCCTTAGCATGCAACATCGCAGGGAACATCTCAACCTTTTTCCACATAGTAAATATTCTGCTGTCACCAGATCATGTTTCATCAACTTGTTTCATCCAGACCATGAATACCAGAAAATCATTGGGCCTAAACATATTAACAGAGGGAACAAGTCAGAGTGAATGAAAAAAATTATTTTCACAATTTTACTCCAAAAAAATGACATGACCGAATTGTTATCTCTGATGCAAGTGAGTGAAAATTCATAAAGGGCATAGATGTGCTAACATTTATTTGTTGTAATGAAGGCTAAAATCACCTTGTGAGGCTGTCTATTTGTAGATCCTGGATGTTGCAATATTCTACAACAGGTAAATTTTGAGGCTGTGAAGAAAAAAGAAAAATGTCAGGATTGAAGAGACATGTACCGACTGAGTTTATCGTGTTAAAATGTGTTGTTGCACTACAGGAGGTAAATTTTAAGTCATGCTGTGAAAAGGGGTATGGCAATCAAAGCAAGATTTTCTACATAAGGAGCTTTCGCATCGGAGGAACCTTATTTTGCCGTGTTCGCACCTCAGGAACTAGGAACGATTTTAGTAGGAACCGAACTCCTTTTGGGGAACTAAAATAGTGCCTACTTCAGAGCAGGGTCCAAACCAGCACTATAATCAAGTAAAGTCACCTTTATTTATATAGCACTTTTTACAATGTAGATTGTGTCAAAGCAGCTTTACATTGATAACTGGTACATAATTTTGGCTGCACAGCAGCTCTTAATAAAGGGTTAGTTCACTCAAAAATGAAAATTATGTCATTAATGACTCACCCTCATGTCGTTCCAAACCCGTAAGACCTCTGTTCATCTTCGGAACACAGTTTAAGATATTTTAGATTTAGTCTGAGAGCTTTCTGTCCCTCCATTGAAAATGTTTGTACGGTATACTGTCCATGTCCAGAAAGGTAATAAAAACATCATCAAAGTAGTCCATGTGACATCAGTGGGTCAGTTAGAATTTGTTGAAGCATCGAAAATACATTTTGGTCCAAAAATAACAAAAACTACGACTTTATTCAGCATTGTCTTCTCTTCCGGAATCCTTTCCATTGAATTGATTCCATTGAACTGATTCCATTGAATCCTTTCATTTGTCGGCGTTGGTAATGCACTTTTACATCGCCGTGGTTGTTTTTGGTGATCAGGACATCCACGACATGCACACTTACGCACCATTTTAAAAAATATAGCAATAGTTGCTTGAATGTTTGCTGTGTTCTCAAAGGCATTGTGGGACACCACTCGTACTCTTGTATGTTAAACAGACGTCTCGGTCTCCTGGCTAAAATCAAGACAATTTAGAAACCCTTACTCTACAGGGAACTTGCTGACTAATTAACTGACCAAGCTATTCCATTGAATCCTTTCATCTGTCAGCGTTGGTAATGCACTTTTACATCGCCATGGTTGTTTATGGCGATTAGGACATCCACGACATGCACACTTACGCACCATTTAAAAAAATATAGCAATACCAAATACAAACAATGTAGAATAGCTTGAATACAGCGTGTGTCTCCCTCAGACTGTAAACGAAGCTTTGGCGCACCAGATAACATCAGTAGCGTAACTGCGGAGTTGTGAACCGCACTCCGGAGCAGAATGGGGCGGTGATGCACCAATAAGCTGGATGCCAACCACCATAAAACAGGAAAGAAGAAGAAGCGGAGTTGTGAACGTGAATTGACAACAGACCCGGAAGAGAATACAATGCTGAATAAAGTCGTAGTTTTTGTTATTTTTGGACCAAAATGTAGTTTCGATGCTTCAAAATGTCGTGGATGTCCTGATCGCCAAAAACAACCACGGCGACGTAAAAGTGCATTACCAACGCCGACAAATGAAAGGATTCAATGGAATCAGTTCAATGGAATCAATTCAATGGAATCAATTCAACGGAAAGGATTCCGGAAGAGAATACAATGCTGAATAAAGTCGTGGTTTTTGTTATTTTTGGACCAAAATGTATTTTCAATGCTTCAACAAATTCTAACTAACCCACTGATGTCATATGGACTACTTTGATGATGTTTTTATTACCTTTCTGGACATGGACAGTATACCGTACAAACATTTTCAATGGAGGGACAGAAAACTCTCGGACTAAATCTAAAATATCTTGAACTGTGATCCAAATGTGAACGGAGGTCTTACGGGTGTGGAACGACCTGAGGGTGAGTCATTAATGACATCATTTTCATTTTTGGGTGAACCGTTTAAGGAATAGTGTCAATGCAGGCAGATCAAGGTGTTAAAATGGAGAAAAAAACCTTGGGAGAAACCAGGCTTAGTCGGGGGGCCAGTTCTCCTCTGGCGAATAGTGCTTTGTCACGATTCAGGTTGCTATCATAAGGCCGATAGGATCGTGTTGATGAGGCCTTCACGATGAATGATCTAGTTGACTCAATCTCTGCTGATACTTTAGGGCTGCGTTGTGGTCGTGTCAAGACGCACGTCCTTGGTCTCACCTGGATACGGCCCGGATCCGGTTGACTACGGTAAACCTCGGGATAAGCAGAAAGACTAATATTAGCGTAGATGTCATTCTTCTTCTGATGTAAAGAGTACATCTGGTGTTACAGGAAGTGCTCTTTCAGTCTTGTAAATTATGCGATTACATTCCATCTTTGTTATCACGAAATCCACGACACACAGCAAACACAGCTCTGATCGTGGCATCTTCCATCCATCAGTTTTTAGCTATTGTAAATGCCACGCTTAAAGGTGCCCTAGAACACTATTTTACAAGATGTAATATAAGTCTAAGGTGTCCCCAAAATGTGTCTGTTAAGTTTCAGCTCAAAATACCCCATAGATTTTTTATTATACCATGTTTGGTAAAAATGCACTGTTTCACCTTTGAATGCTCAAGCTGCCAGCCCCCAAGCTTGCAACTCTATAATACATTGCATAAACGATAGAATAAGTTCACACAGCTAATATAACTCTCAAAATGGATCTTTAAAAAGTGTTCGTGATGCAGCATATCAGATCACGTAATTATGGTAATTATGGATGTTTACATTTGATTCTGAATGAGTTTGATAGTGCTCCGTGGCTAACGGCTAATGCTACACTGTTGGAGAGATTTATAAAGAATGAAGATGCGTTTATGAATTATACTGACTGCAAGCGTTTAAAAATGAAAATAGCGACGGCTCTTGTCTCTGTGAATACATTAAGAAACAATGGTAACTTTAACCACATTTAACAGTACAACCACATTTAACAGCTTTCCTGTAGCTCAGTGGTTAGAGCATGGTTAACCACATTTAACAGCTTTCCTGTAGCTCAGTGGTTAGAGCATGGCACTAACAATGCCAAGGTCATGGGTTCGATCCCAGGGATTACACATACTCAGATACAAATGTATAGTATAATGCAATGTAAGTCGCTTTGGATAAAAGCGTCTGCCAAATGCATAAATGTAAATGTAAACAGTACATTAGCAACATGCTAACGAAACATTTAGAAAGACAATTTACAAACATCACTACTGGCTTGTCTTGAACATGGGCTGGCATATGCAAAAGTTGGGGGCCGTACATATTAATGATCCCGACTGCTGCGTCACAGTCGGTGTTATGATGAGATTCGCCTGTTTTTCCGTGGTGTTTTTCACGCACTAGATTTACATATAAAGGAGGAAACAATGGTGTTTGAGACTCACTGTATGTCATTTCCATGTACAGAGCTCTTATTATTCAAATATGCCAAGGTAAATTCAATTTTTAATTCTAGGGCCGTCTGTCGGCCGCTGCAGAGTTTCTATTCCCGGCACAATTGCAACCAAGAACATGGCCCAGGGGAGAAATTAGTTCTCTGGGAACTATCCTAATGGCTAGTTCCTATAACTAAATTCCTAGAACTATTCAGTGCGAAAGCCCCTATAGTCTTATTCTACATTTTCAGTCTTTCTGAAAATCAATTACATGAAATGGCACTTACAAGTAGACTTGAATGGGAAATGAGTTGATTTGCCTTGTCATGTCAAATAAGGCTCACATTCAGGAGACAACATATCATTCATAATGAATTATCTGGCTCTGCAGTCAGTTCTACCATGACGCTTTATTGTGAGTTATAACAGACAACTGACAGAGCGTTAGTGATGTGTTGTGACACAGGGTTAAAAAAAAAAAAGTCTTGAAGGCAAATGTGAGCATGTTCCAAAACAATACTATATCAATTTCAATAGCTAATCATGTAAGATAAATACTGTGTTTTATAACAATAAAAAAAAAATACTGACTTATAGCACAACAGAATTTTGAGTCTTTCACTTATCTTAAAAGGAATTTTTTTCATGTTAAAATACGTTCTCCTAAACATAGAGACAAAACAGCAGCAAAATACAAATGGGATTTGTGCTAACACAGTCAGCATTAAAAGACTGCTTTGCTGAAATACTAAAAACTCCAACACTAAAGATGAGAATCTGTTCTTTCCCATCAAAGCCACTTTTCATCAAAAAGTTTTTAAAATCATGACAGTGACAGGCTTTCTCGAGGTCACCTCCAAATAAGCTGCTGCTTTCTGGAATAACAGCGAATGTCCCTGATGCATTCAGCATGGGTTTTATTCTTCTATGCACATAACCGTCATCGTTCACATTCATATTAGTACTGGCACATTGCCACTTTTGATACATACCTTCAGGAGAATGCAATAGTGTTTGCCAAGCACACTTTAATATTTAAACACATCCACTCCAGAAGTGCTTACTGCAACCTACAAGAGAGCAGCTACTGTTGTTGACATTTTTCTTGTTGACATGCTCTTATTGTTGCTATTGTTGATGATGCCGTTGTTGCTGTTGACTTTCAGTTGTAGTGCAATATGAATCTCTATACACCTCAGCTCAAATTACCTTTAAGCTCTTTTCATTAAGCAGGCATTTATCTGAAAAACTGAAAACAGCACCAAAAAACACAAAAATTAGAAATTACTTTAAAGAAGTGAAGGAATACCAAAGGGTGTTGATGTATTAGGGTTGATGATATTAAGCAGACCTTAAATTGGGCCAGCCTTCTGCTGCACTAGGCCTTGAGTGTGTCCCCTGAGACACAAGCATCCCGCAGTGAATCCTGGGAAGAATCCCGCTACTTCGTCTGATCAAGGGCTTTCACTTCAGCAGTGTATCAGGAAAAAATGCTGATCTAACAAGACTCAAACACACCAGTATACTTAGTTCCACTTTCAGTACATAAAAGTAATTTCAGTAGCAAGTTGCATAAAACTAGTCAAGGTAGTCAGCAAATTTTTTTCTTCAAAAACATATCATTTTTAAGTCAGAGTAAGACTAATTACCCCTTTGGCTAACTGCTAGTTGGTCAGCAGATTTTATTTTAAAATTTAAAATTTATTTATTAAAATGTTATGGTCAATAACCAATAAATGGCATATATTAAAATTTAAATATTACAATTTATTCTATTTAGTCTAAATTATCTAAAAAACCTAAATATTATTCAATTATCAGAGTTAATTATTCAATTATTAGAGTTTTTAAAGATTAACAGTAAATGAGTGTGGGATGAAGGCAAAGGTAAAAAATGAAATCTAAATGTAAAAATAGGGGAAAATAGGCTTGTACAATTAAATAATGACACACACACGCACACACACAAAAACTATATTTATATGGTACAGATATATCATGCATTCCTACTACAGATACATTTTCAGGACTTGATCATTAATAAATGCGGTTCCTGTTTTATCTATTAGTGGTAGTAAACTTTGAACACACACAGAACAGGGAAGAGAAGTCTATTCTTTAAGCATTAAACATTTTCAAGTGTTTTTGTGCTGCCAGATGGACAGGCTTCCACCTGTAGGTCCTGCCATTCAATAAGACTGATGTTTTTCACATGACCAGGCCACACATTCCTCTTTACTGAAGCCATTTTTAACACCTCTATTATTACCCCCATATACACAAACCCGTGTGCCATGTATTTGGGTTTCGATGGATTGTTGTCATAGCCGCAAACTACAGAGACCAATCTATGGTGACTTAACGTTGACATGGTTACAATCTCCTCACATGTTTTCAGTATTGGTGGGAGGAGGGTTGGGGGGATGGGAAGGATGGTAGGAATAATGACAAAAAAGAAAAAAGCGTGCACTCTGCCTGTTAAGACTGGTTAGTAAGATTGTTTTATATACACCTTATAGTCTACTACTTTTCCGATTTTTCTCCTGAAAAAAAGAACATCATCCTGAAGAACTCTTTTTATGCTGAAATGGTTCTTTGTGTTAGAGTTTATGGTTCTTTATTCCTGCCTTTTTGTTTTTCAAATCTGTAACTGTCAAAGCTACCTCATTACTGATTTTCTGAAGCTCAGCCATCCAATTACAGACTGTCAAAACACTCTCAACAGGTAAAAGCTTTCTTCCTTTAAAAAAAAAAAAAAAAAAAAATCAAATTGTAACTGGTTTCCTACCAATCATGTCTTTTTCTCTTTTTAGTCAACACAACATGAAAGTGTGACCAGCTCTGTTCAGTTAAAGACACTTATCTTGTCATCTTCACTAAGTAACACAGATATTGAATTTATGATCCATATAGTTTTTTTTTTTTTAATTATCACTTTTTTGTTAATTATTACTTTATCATAAACATACCCAGACACACACACACACACACACACACACACACAAAAACATTAAAAGGGTCACACTATATTAGGTGTCCTTAACCGCTACTTCATATTGTTTTGCAAAACACTTGCTGCTATTGAGGTGGGATACAGGTAATGTCAGGGACAGATTTGGTCATATGGTTTGGTTTGGTTTTAGGGTGGGTTAAGGTGTAAGAGAAGGCTCAACAGTGTATAGTAGTTATAGATGTAATTACAGAAATTAATTATGGCTGTAATTACAAACAGGTATTTTTAAAATATATGTACAATGTAAAAATATGTACACAATAAGTGCATTCTATCAAATGATTAATTTAAATGTAAGTACATAGTTAAAGACACCTAATATAAAGTGAGACCCATTAAAGCTATCCCATGACTTTATCGCTTTTTCCCTTTAACATCGTAAGGGCTCACATACTGTCCATTTTTGCTAATTTTGGCCTTCATAAACAATTGTAACAACTGGAAGAGACACAATCTAACTCTAAACTCAATTGGGTATTTCAGATGTTGTCACATCAAAGAAACTGGCACTCAAAATCCACACATAATGATGGACGTAAAGACATTATAAAGGATTGTGAAGATATTTCACTGGACCTTGGTCTTCACTACATCTATATCGGTGTCTTTTGTTATTTATAATGTACTCAGCCTAAATTGTTGTTAGAGCACTGTCATTGTTTGCTATAATTTACCTGTACTAAGATTACTAAATTGTACTAATACCAATGAAAATAAACTATTATTAAAAAGGTTATTTATATAACACCATTAAAGGGTTAGTTCACCCAAAATGAAAATGATGTCATTAATTACTCATCCTCATGTCGTTCCAGACCTGTAAGACCTTTGTTCATCTTCGGAACACAAATTAAGATATTTTTGATAAAATCCGATGGCTCAGTGAGGCCTGCATTGCCAGCAGTGACACTCCCTTTCTCAATGCCCAGAAAGCTAATGAAAATATATTTAAAACAGTTCATGTGACTACAGTGGTTCAACTTTAATATTATAAAGCGACAAGAATACTTTTTGTGCACCAAAAATAACAAAATAGCGACTTTATTCCACAATATGTAGTGATGGGCAATTTCAAAACACTGCTTCATGAAGCTTTGAAGCTTTAAGAATCATTTGTTTCGAATCAGTGGTTCAGAGCGCCAAAATCACCTGATTTCATTAAACGAGGCTTCATTACGTCATAAGCGTTTTGAAACTTCAATAGTTCACGTGAATTTGGCAGTTTGATTCATGCTTCGAACCACTGATTCAAAACAAAAGATTCGTATAGCTTCAAAGCTTCATGAAGCAGTGTTTTGAAATCGCCTATATTGTTGAATAAAGTCGCTATTTTGTTATTTTTGGCACACAAAAAGTATTCCCGTCACTTTATAATTCTATTTAGCACCCAAAAACATGGTTCTGCTATTGTCAAACTCTGAAAAACCCTAATTTGGTTCTGTTTATCTCTCAACAATGTCTCAAACTTTGCTCAGATTTGCTAATAACTTTTTCTCAACAAATTCTTCTAGAAACAAATAAGATATTCACATAATTGAATAGCTCTACTGTGTACTGTATGACAACAAAGCGTATTGTTTGTTTTTCAAATGAAACATGTTTGTAATTAAATCTCATAAGCTATGAAAGAGCAACCTTTGAGGAATAAAAATAAAAGCTCACTCAATTCTGATAATATTTTGACCTGTTGCAATTAAGCAATATTAAATTATCAGTCATGCTGTATTACTGAATATCAGCCTCGTGCCTGCAGTCGAATCACAGCCATGCTGATATTCAATGCAGTTATGCACAAAATATTGATTTTTTACTACTGTTCTATAAACAATATGTTAATATTGAATAATATTCAGACAAAATTGTCCAGCTGGTTTGAATATTTTTTTCTCTGCCACAAAAATACTTCCAAAAGAAGCCAAAGCATCAAGTCTGTCGCCAAGCAACGGACAGACAGTAAGCCCACAAATATTTCATAAACACTAATATTTAAAAGTATCTTTTTTTACTTGACATAGAGGCTTGGACACCTGTGCTTGTGAGATGACTAATGTAAGTATGTGTGACTGAACAGAAAGGTCATTTAAATTAGCAGTTAATGAGATTTGGTATCAGGCCATTAAGTATGTGACAGAAACACACGGTTTAATTCCCAGTGGACTGCATAAGATAAAAAAAATCGATTTCCATGAGCAATTTTAAGCACTGAATAACTGTTTTCTCATTACATGTCTAACCTAATTGAGGAGAGAGAAACCGAGACAGAAAGATACAGAGAAACATTGCATTACACTGCAAAACCAGCTTTCATAAAGGAATCAGACAGGTTCAATACAATTTAAGATCTATCGACATCTGTGATGTGCTGTCTGTTACCGCATTCCTCCATCACAATGGAAACAGAAGCTCAAGTTTTGTGCATTGCATTGTGGGATGTAGCACTCCAAGTACTATGCCAGCTACATTCAAGATGGCATATATTCTTACTATAGCTGCAGTATATATGTATAGTATGCTCAGTATGCAGATTTTTACATCAAATGCATAGCTTCCATGTGTTTGTCATGTGGGTAGCCTGTGTGTATGAACTTGAGTGTGTGTGCTTATCTGCTATATGTGCCTGAGCAATGGTGCTAAAATCATCTATTGCACTGTCATTGAAGACTAGATTGATTCCACTGTCTGCACCACTGAATGAAATGGAGGTCTTGATCATGCATCACTGCTACAGTCAGGCTTTACTGGGTGTGATTCTGAGCTCTAGGCTCACATACATCCGAACCAGTCCTCTAAATTATCAACATTTATATCAGCTGGCAGGATGGAGGGTTATGGGTGTCAGAGAAAATTAGATTTTTATCAGCCCCATGCAGCGTCCTTGGAAACAAGATGGGGTTCTCCAGTAGTCTTGCATCTAAGATCAACATTGTTATTGTTAACTAACATTAAAACTGTTTAATAAAATCCTTAATTAAAGGGGACCTATTATGCCCCTTATTATGTCCCCAGAGTTTTAGCTCAAAATACCCCACAGTAGAGACCTGTATGGGACGGATTTTTCCATGACATTCATGTTTTATCCCACTCCCGCCCGCAAAATCCTGCATTAAAGTAGCTTATATAGATTTGTGTCTGTACATGCATGAAATATTATGTCATGTGTCACCACAACATCCCAGCATAAACACTTCTGATAAAATATTTATTAAGGCATCAACATTCACAAACCACAGTTAGTTTTAACCGAAAAGTAAGCTCCTGCATGCCTGCATGGTTTGGTATAGCAGAATGTGCGCAAAGAGCGCTCCCTTTATAATGACTAAAAAGCTGACATCTCAGTTCGTCGCAATCCCACAAAGCTCTGTTATAACACAATGAATATATGAACAATGAATCTTTCATAATGTTTACACTTCATGTGTTATAAAAATAGGATTTGTGAGCACACAAATTTCAGCACTGCATAAAAACTTCAGCGTTTTAAGTGGTGAGATGATTCTAACAAACACCTGATTGTCTCCATTGCGTCTCAGAATTCAACAGATATGTCTGTGATTGGCTATATTGCTCAACACTGCAAACACAAGTTATAAATGCGACTATAAATCGTTTTTATTTTATATTAGTTATTCTTGTTGCTTTTTTGCAATATATGAATAACAATTTATTAGTTTTTAGATATGTTATGTTTAGATATTTCTATTTTGCAAGATTCCCGCGAATCCTTTGATTCTCCCGCAACCCGCACACGAGTAGTGTCTCACCACGCTCATCAAATCTTGTCCAGCGCCACACTCTGTTGCGTTGGGTCCCGCGAGTGCAGGTCTCTACCCTACAAATTATTTTTATAGCATGTTAAAATTGCCATTTTTTGGAGGGGAGCAAAAACGGGACATTTTTGTGTCCCTTTAAATGCAAATGAGCTGCTGGTCTCGGTCCTCTTTCAAGAAGAGGGCGGAGTTTCAAGAGCTCATGCAACAAAAAAACAGGACAATCTCACGCACTGAAAATGTCAGAAACTGTCAGCAGAGGTGTTCAGCCTTATATGTTCGAAACGGAGTCAGAGAATGATGCGTGGAACAGGTTTTGTTTAATAACAGTTACAACTTTTGTTGTCATCTTGCTTTTATCCACTATTAGTACATGCCTGTTATACCGGACCCCATCTGAATGATGGCCAAAACTTTACTGATGAGTTTTATGAAGTCTGTTGTACATCACACAAAAGATGAAGCATTTGTTTTCATCACTATAAGAGCTGAATAAACCACAGTACAAGAAGTGAGCATTAAAGTCTATTAAAGGTGCTAAAGAGGATGTTTTGTTTTGTACATTTTTTGCAATATTACTTGAAACTGGCTTTACTAACTGATAAAAGACTATTTATTAGGTGCACTGAAAGGAATAATATTAATATACATCATCTGTGCACGAGGTAGGGCCTTAAAAACATCAGCCAATCGTTTACGCGATCATCGCGTAAACGATTGGCCCTCTGGCTTGTCAATCACTGCCGTGACGGTCCTTGTGAGAGATGTACGCGGATTGGCCCTCTGGCTTGTCAATCACTGCCATGACGTTCCTTGTGAGAGACGTGCACTGCTGCACACTCCAGTAACTTTCCACACTCCACAGGCGCCGCATGCAATGTTTTTGTCCGGAGACAGGATTATGCAGATTATGAGTTACCAGCGGTGAGTCCGACATAATGAATCCACTAACACGACACAGTGAATGCCGGTTGTTCTTACGCATGCGCTCATTTCAAAAACTCAACAGTCTTTGGTTTCTCAGTTGACAAAAAGATCCTCTTTAGCACCTTTAACTCTCAACATACACAGTGAATTACACAAAAATACTCGTTACAAGGTACAGTAAACAAATATATATAGACCTTATGCCTTTTTGGGGGCTGCTTAATAAACTAGCAAACATTATATATGTAAAACAACTCTTTCATTACTGCCTAACCAGGATCGCTCCAGAGACTATAAGCTGAACAGTCATGAACAGTTGGTACTGATACTGATCCATCCCTGAGTAACAACTTTTTAGCAAAACCTATGTTTTTTATTGTCCCTTTGTATTGACCCTCATTCACAAAGCAGTCTTGTGTAAAATGATTTGACATAAATGACATAAGTGAATAGACATAAATGAATTTAGGTATATGGGGGTGCATTCCCTTCAAAAATAAATCAAATCCACTTCAGCGACTCTGATGTCAGGCGTACATGAAGACTGTTATGCTCACTTTTACATCCAACAACAAAACACTTGAGTTGCTTATGAGACATTCTTGTCACTACAGCTGCTCCGGCTTGGAGAAAATGGCGGACAGTGTACAACTCACTCAGGGCGGGGGCTACGCAGAGTCTGCCAGCAGTTGTGGGCGGGGCCTGTATAAAGCGATGTCACTTTGCAAAGATTCTGCAAACGGCTTGTTCTACTTATGATTTATGGGGATTAAAAAAGGTTGGTTGGTAGATTTTTATCATTACAAGGTGGTTGTGTACACACTGCCAACACACATTTATGTTCAAACACCATGTAAAAGTGAATTTTGCATAATATGTCCCCTTTAAAATAAAGCTGAAATAAAAATATTGTATGTATAGTATAACTAATTGCAAAGAGCTTTAAATGCTTTTTGTACTTAGTACAAATAGTGGCAGTGTATTGTAGTATATTATAAAACAGTATGCAATAATAACATATTTAGTGTATTTGATTATATTTATTAACATCATAAATGGATGCTGCCTTACTGGGACATTAATTGTCCTTATCCCTAAAGCCCTCCCCTGGACTAACCCTACCCATTAAACATACTATATAACCTTTAGGCACTTTACTTCCACTTTTCGAATGTTTCCTTATCTTTTATTTAAAATAAATCTCATATGCAATGGGAAAAGAGAGAAGTATGAGTTTGGATAATGGCAGATTCGAACTCCTTACCCTTTACACCACTGCTCCTGTTACCAGCAGGATTACTTTTGTAATTTTGTCTGACTCAATCAGACAATGGTGGGTGGAAATAGTGGAAATAGCCTCTGCCAACAAGATGGGCTATTTGCACTTTTGTGTAAACAGATACTCCAGAAAAAACATAAACGGAAATTAGAAATGTTCCCTTGGCAACTAAATAAATTGCAAATCTAAAACTGAAATAAATAAATTAATTAAAGCTAAATAGAAATAAAAAAATAATAAAAATGTCAAAAGCACATAAATTACTGATACGTAAACTAAAATTTAAAGGAAAACTGAAAATATAACAATAAAATCCAATTCAAAATATTAAGAAATGCATATAAATAATTCTTAAATAACACTGTGGATAATGTACCATGCAGTCTAAATATTTTAATATTAGTTGCACTCAGTCAGAACACCTTATAGCAGGGATGGACAACTCCGGTCCTGGAGGGCCAGTGTCCTGCAGAGTTTATCTCCATCCCTGATAAAAACCTTACTTGCCTATAACTTTCTACTAATCCTAAAGACCTTGATTAGCTGGTTCAGGTGTGTTTGATTAGGGTTGGAGCTAAACTCTGCTGGACACTGGCCCTCCAGGACCGGAGTTGTCCATCCCTGCCTTATAGCAACAACAAAGCAACACTTTCTAGCATATTTCACACACAAACAAATTAAAATATCTAGTATCGTGTTGAAAATGATAATTATTCCATCCCTGTACCTGCCATGATTAATGTCCATCATCCTTTAGCAACATTAATTTATATACATTGTGCACATATGAATACAACTGAGAAAGACTGAAAATGTGATGAGCAATCATAAAGCCATTTGTATAGCTCTACTGAGTGAATGAGGTCTGGCATCTCTCTATAAAATTCTTATTGGTATTATGGAGACGACTGCCACAGAAAGGCTACTAAATCTTGCCACGATGATACACATTAGTAATGGCTAATTATCTTTTAACGACGCTGGCAACCAGGCAATGCATACCGAAGGGTCATAGATCACCATGTTTAATCGCCATTTCTCTCGTTTCATCGTAGCTTTGGATTCCCTGTGGCACAAATGATTAGAATAAATTCTGTGTGCATGAATAAAACATAATGTATATATGTAAAGCGTGCATATGTAATGAGCATGCAAGTCACAAAATAGGCCTTGTTATAAAGAATATGCCTGGGGCTAGTGGCAAAATTCATAAAGATGACCTAAAAACTGCCAAAGTGGTTTTACCTGAGTCGCCATGGTGATGGAACCATTCTCAATGTTCTATGATTAGCACGACCTTCTGCAGAGCCTTCAGAATAAAGCAGGTAAGGCACATCTAAAGCTTGACAGTTTGTGATGACAGCTTCTGAAGGTTTTTGTCAGAGAGGAGGACTCAGCCACTCTTGACAATATCAGGTTCTGGTGTCAGTGCTTTGAAATTAAAATGCAGTTTCCCATTTCATATGCCACCAAAGATGTCTCCATGCTTTAAAGAGGAAAACAACTTCAATCTGACTGATATTACAGGAAAAAAATATGAAATGTTGCCATTCATCAAAAGTATGGTAATGACAAACATGTTTTTGTGCATTAATGACTATAGACATAGCTCAATGATATGACCTCCCACTGTGAGAGAATACGATTAGATCTTTAGAACACTAAACAACCGCAACTGCTAGATCACATGCAGTACTGAACACAAATTTATAAACAAGATATGGAGAATTAAACAAAGACTTTTTCAAAGAAGACAGGAACTATTTTTCTGTGCTTGATCGTATAGTTTAAGATCAACGAAACTAAAGAAGGTGAGATATTCTCCTGATATTTAATAAACTCTGCATAACAGTATTTCAGTCCTGCAAACATTTATAGGATTTATGGATATACTGGATATGCTTTCATTAAATAATATAATTTATACTGCATTTATATTGATAGATTTTAATTTACATACTTTTTTTCAGCATCAAGTAATAAATGTTGGGTTTGGCAATGTGCTGCAAGAAAAATTCTATATCTCTATGTCTCTCTTAAACAAAAAGAAAACGCAAACTTCTGAATTAATTGCCCCCTGAAATTCTCCAATGAACACTCCCACGTACAATTTGTGCAAGACCTAGATGTACGGTTCATGGGAGTTCACCCTTCAAAAAGAAAAAGAAAGTCTTTCAGCTGATTTAAGCAACACATTAGTAAGCATCTCTAGAATGTACATACACAATTATTTTGAATGTATAGAGATTATGAACTAATGAGATTTTGGAAAGCAGCTGCACAAAATCCAAATCGACAAGAGAAGCCTGAATAAAATAAGACATAGCTTAGGCATCAATGCCTGATTAGAGTATCTGTGTGGTAGTGACCTTCTGAATGCTGTGTGAAAGTCAATTTATAATCCCTGTTTGACAGAGCTGAGATGAAGAGGATTTTGGGATGAAAGAAATGCACTCAGCCATAGGGCCATCAGAGGCTGGTTGTGCACATGCAGGGCTATAGATCCCGTTTTATCACACAGACAGCAGAAATATACACCATTGCGCAGTCTGCACGCACGTTCATACATTTGTATAAACTTACATATATATTTGGTACTTTTTAATATACTGTACGTTCTCTGAACCTCAGCAGAGTATAAATAGTTCTCCAAAGTACTTTCATAACTATTAAAGTAAAACGTCCATTAAAACTGACTTCAATTTTGCCAAAGAGAGACACAAGGTATCTACCAGACCAAAAAAATAGAAATAAATCATACCAGTACATAAAAAAAAATGCATTTTTGCATTCTATTATTTAAAAAACACACATTCAGAGCAGTTTATTTGTGTTTTCTTTGAATTTGATTCAATTTCAAAAGGTACAATACACTATAAGATTTATTCTTTCACTTTTCATTACAAATGAATAAAATACCATACATAAAAACAGCGTTCTTGCCTTACTGAGTCACTATGGTAAGACTAAAATAATGCTTTAATTTAGAGGTGCCCCTTTTTAAAAAATGTTTTACCTTTTTAAGGAAACAAAAAAGATAAAAAAAATTTTACCTCAACTAAAAAATGTTCAAATATGACTATATTTTATTGCAAAAATATCTTAATTTTGGGTTCCACAGAGAAAAAAATCAGTAAAATGGTTTTGGAATGACCGAGAAAAAAAAAAAAACATTACGTTTTCATTTTAGGGTTAAATGTTCCAGCATGGTTTTTATAAACAGAATTGCATCTAATCTTACACTCACACAAATGCACATCTGCACACAAGCAGAGGCAACAAAGCACAAATACACAAACACACACAGCTTCTGACAACAGAGGATATCCATGGTTATCTGTGTGTCGTTTTCAGGGTGAGGTAAATTAGGATTTGGCTATACATTGTAAGGAACACAGCTCCTGTATACATGCATAAGAAGCTTAGGGGGTTAAGACTTCAGAACTTGTTGCCATGGAGCGTAGAAGGAGGCTCCTTGGAAACACCCAGCATTTAGATTCATAGATACAGAATTTCTTGTGTGAAGGAGGATATTAAAAAAAAAATAATAATTTTTAATAAAAATTTTTAATTTATTTATTTACTTACTTTCCTAACTCAACTTTAATCTTTCTCTCCAGTAAATAAACACCATATGTTTGCGTCTGGAGTCCCTGCAGTGACGGACAGAGGCTCAGACAGGATATGACATGCGGACAGGCAACCATGGAGCCTGAGCTGAATTCTGGGAAGATGAAACACAGGTGGTGGCACTGCGTGTGTGTATGTGTGTATGTGTGCAAGTGTGCGTGCACATAGAGGTTAAGTAAGCTGCAGGCTAAAGTGCTAAAGACCTGACAACAAACACACTGAACTGTGTCAGTGCTCACTGAATCGTTACAGTGTTGCTCTGTTTTCAACTGGTAAAAAGAAAAAAGCTGTCATTCTGCCATTCTGATGGCTAGCCACTGTTATAATAATAATAATAATAATCCTTACATTTATATAGCGCTTTTCTGGGCACTCAAAGCGCTTTACATATTGAAGAGGGAATCTCCTCAACCACCACCAATGTGCAGCATCCACCTGGATGATGCGACGGCAGCCATATTGCGCCAGTACGCCCACCACACACCAGCTTATTGGTAGAGAGGAGACATAGTGAGGAAGCCAATCAGTGTATAGGGATGATTAGGAGGCCATGATGGACAGAGGCCAATGGGCAAGTTTGGCCAGGATGTCGGGGTTACACCCCTACTCTTTTCGAAGGACATCCTGGGATTTTTAATGACCACAGAGAGTCAGGACCTCGGTTTAACGTCTCATCCGAAGGACGGTGCTTTTTGTCAGTATAGTGTCCCCATCACTATACTGGGGTGTTAGGACCCACACAGACCACAGGGTGAGCACCCCCTGCTGGCCTCACTAACACCTCTTCCAGCAGCAACCTAGTTTTCCCAGGAGGTCTCCCATCCAGGTACTAACCAGGCTCAGCCCTGCTTAGCTTCAGTGGGCAACCAGTCTTGGGCTACAGGGTGATATGGCTGCTGGATAAATCAGCATTACAGGCTGCCAAGCTCAGCAGATGAAAATCTGCCTGTAAATAGCTGAACATACTATGGCCATTAGGCTCGCAGATTATTAGCCAGCCTATAGGCCAGCTCTGTATGGGTATGATATATGTACATATGGGTCAGTGACAATATTTATGTCCAGGGGTTGAAACATCCTAATTCAGAATCTGTTTAGTAGCCATGACAAATTCTTCAAATCTTAAGTCAAGAATTTAAAGAGGAAATCTATGTAATACAGCACCAGATCTCAGTTATTCAAAAATCATTTAAAATGCAATTAATGCAGACAATAACTTGAAATATATCTTATATGATGTACTTATTTTCAGTTACTGAATTAAAATGAATTTTGGTATTTTTTATTTAGTTTAAAGAAAAAAAAAAGTCTTGATGAGGTGTAACTGTCCTGTGTAACTGTTTGTATGAAATCTGTGATCATAGTTTGATTGGAAATTTGGAATTAAGGACATTTGACAATAAAAAAAAAAAAGTTTTACAGTGAAATCTAAATTAAGCTCTTGAATAGTGCTTTAAAAGTATGGATGTTCTGCTTAGAATTAGGGCTAGGATTGAGATGGACAAAAAATTATATCTCAGTATTTTTCTATTTATGTTTTTATTTATTACACTTACAGGCCACTTTATTAGATACACCTGTTCAACTGCTAATGCAAATACCTAAGCCTATCACATGGCAACTCAATGCATTTAGGCATGGTCAAGATGATCTGCTGAAGTTCAAACTGAGCATGAGAATGTGGAAGAAAGGTGATTTAAGTGATGGCTGTTGGTACCAGACAAGTTGGTCTGAGTATTTCAGAAACTGTTGATCTACTGGGATTTAATAACCATCACTAGGGTTCACAAAGAATGGTCGTAAAAGAGAAAATATCAAATGAGCAAAAATGCCTAGTTGATGCCAGAAGTCAGAGGAGAATGGCCACACTGGTTTGAGCTGATAGAAAGGCAACAGTAACTCAAGTATCCACTCGTTAAAACCGAGGTATGCAGAAGAGCATCTCTAAACACACACAGCACATCGAACCTTGAAGCAGACGGGCTACAGCAGCAGAAGACTACACCGGTTGCCACTCCTGTCAGCAGGTAACTGAAGCTACGGTTCGCACAAGCTCACCAAAATTTGACAACAGAAGATTGGAAAAACTTTGCCTGGTCTGATGTGTTGTGATTTCTGATGCAATATTCAGATGGTATAGGGTCAGAATTTCGCTTAAACAATATGAAAGCATGGATCCATTCTGCCTTTATCAACTGTTCATGCTGCTAGTGGTGGTGTAATGGTGTGGGGGTATTTTCTTGGCACACTTTGGTACCAAATGAGCATTGTTTAAACGCCAATCTCGTTATATCAAACTTCTGTAAACGGTATTGCCAAACTCAATATATAGCTCAGCCCTACTTAGAAGTATAATAAATGTTCTCAATCCCCCAAATCTAGCATCAGAGATCCAAGCCCTGTCAGCAGATATTATTAGTCACTGAATAATTCATGGTGGGAAATGTCCCAAGTAATTTGTTTAACCCAAATCTCCTAGAAATGTCATTCAGGGAGTAATAGGTAAAGAGTCTCAGTCCTCCTTCAAGAGAACAGTTCTTTTACATCAAGTGTACACTACAGGATAAAGATATTTAGACTCGCTTGGGATTGGGAATCATTATAGCTACGGACACATTATGGTAAGAGCACTACAATATTTATGCCTCTGAACCTACTTTGACTCTTTTTGAATCTTAAGTGCTACCCACAGGCACTGGCTGGCATATACAACAGACATAGATGAATAAAATAGATACAGTATATTCATTAATGAAATAATATGATGTCAACAAGACTAAATTATAGAAAACTAAGGTTAAACTAAGGTAAGGCTAAAAAAAAAAACTCGTGTCCTAGATATTTTTAGAGACTGCTTGAACAGCAACTTCCTGTAAGGGTCATAAAAATGTTTTGTGTGTGTATGATGATGATTTTAGGTAATGCTGAAGACTTCCTCTACATTCCCAGTGGATTCCTGCAGTGAATACAGCACTCATCCTGCTGAGCAGCCTTGTACTGAACATTGGTATACATGGACGTCAGTCGGCCCCAACTAGTCCCACTCACGGCTTCAAAAACTGGCACACCACTGGGCCTTCATCCTGGGATTCCAGACAGTCCAACCTCCCTACTATGAATAATTAAACACTGAGAGAAACAATTACATAAAGTGGGTGATCAATTATTTAGCACATATTCTATGCATTATTGACAAAGGAACCTGAATGCTCCTGTAACTTAGTGGTTGTGACTAGAACCCAACAGCAAACTGCATGGGCAATGGTTTAGGGACATGATTAACATGATTGCGTGGGGTGACCACTGAGGGATTTGATGTGTTTGCTCAAAGGGTACCGGACAAAAAACACACTGGATACTGGATCGTGAATTGAAAAGTTTGTGAAGATTGTGGATTGCAAACTGAAAAACGCCAGATTTGTAGAGATCCAAATATGGTACCACTGTGATAAACAGTCATACACAGACAGAATCTTTCTGCATGTTCTGTGGGGATTTTTCATTCCAAAATCTGTGGAATAGATGCAACTGTAATTAAAATAAATAAGATTAGGCTGGGTATATACAGTACAGTATAATCTTGTTATGAAAGACATTTAAAGGTGCCCTAGAGTCAAAAATTGAATTTACCTTGGCATAGTTGAATAACAAGAGTTCAGTACATGGAAAAGAAATACATTGAGTTTCCATTGCTTCCTCCTTCTTATGTAAATCTCATTTGTTTAAAAGACCTCCGAAAAACAGGCGAATCTCAACATAACACTGACAGTTACGTAACAGTTGGGATCATTAATATGTACGCCCCCAATATTTGCATATGCCAGCTCATGTTCAAGGCATTAGACAAGGGCTGCCAGTATTAACGTCTGGATCTGTGCACAGCTGAATCATCAGACTAGGTAAGCAAGCAAGAACAATAGTGAAAAATGGCAGATAGAGCAATAATAACTGACATGATCCATGATTACATGATATTTTTAGTGATATTTGTGAATTGTCTTTCTAAATGTTTCGTTAGCATGTTGCTAATGTACTGTTAAATGTGGTTAAAGTTACCATCATTTCTTACTGTATTCACGGAAACAAGAGAGCCGTCTTTATTTTCATTATTAAACACTTGCAGTCTGTATAATTCATAAACACAACTTCATTCTTTATAAATCTCTCCAACAGTGTAGCATTAGCCCGTTAGCCACGGAGCACTATCAAACTCATTCAGAATCAAATGTAAACATCCAAATAAATATTATACTTACATGATCCGATGCATGCATGCAGTATGCATGACGAACATCTTGTAAAGATCCATTTGAGGGTTATATTAGCTGTGTGAACTTTGTAAATACACTGTATTATAGCAGTTAAAAAAATTTATTAAAAAAGATCTATGGGGTATTTTGAGCTGAAACTTCACAGACACATTCAGGGGACACCTTAAACTTATATTATATCTTGTAAAGACTGGTTCTAGGGCACTTTTAAACTCTGCAGAAATCCATGCGGGCCAGCCAATAGAAGGTATAAAGTATAGAAAAACTAATTAGTCAACATTATCAGTGATTTTAAATGGGTTAAAGCAGGGGTTTTCTAACTTTGCCACAGACACCCAAATATGACTATGATTAAAGGTGCCTTAGAATGCGTTTTCAAAAGATGTAATATAAGTCTAAGCTGTCCCTGAATGTGTCTGTGAAGTTTCAGCTCAAAATACCCCATCGAATTTTTTTTATTAATTTTTTTAACTGCCTATTTTAAGGCATCATTAAATATGCGCCGATTCAGCGAATCCCCTTTAAATCCTTGCGCTCCCCGCCCCCAAGCTTGCAACTGCCTTAAACAGCATAAATAAAGTTCATACAGCTAATATAACCCTCAAAATGGATCTTTACAAGATGTTCGTCATGCAGCATGTCTAATCGCGTAAGTACAGTATTTATTTGAATGTTTACATTTGATTCTGAATGAGTTTGATGGTGCTCCGTGGCTAAAGCTAACATTACACACTGTTGGAGAGATTTATAAAGAATGAAGTTGTTTTTATGAATTATACAGACTGCAAGTGTTTAATAATGAAAATAACGACAGTCTTGTCTCTGTGAATACAGTAAGAAACGATGGTAACTTTAACCACATTTAACAGCAACATGCTAACGAAACATTTAGAAAGACAATTTACAAATATCACTAAAAATATCATGATATCATGGATCATGTCAGTTATTATTGCTCCATCTGCCATTTTTCGCTATTGTTCTTGCTTGCTTACCTAGTCTGATGATTCAGCTGTGCACATCCAGACGTTCTGCCCTTGTCTAATGCCTTGAACATGAGCTGGCATATGCAAATATTGGGGGTGTACATATTAATGATCCCGACTGTTACGAAACCGTCAGTGTTATGTTGAGATTCGCCTGTTGGAGGTCTTTTAAACAAATGATTTTATCATTTGATTTATATAAGATTTATATAAGAAGGAGGAAACTGATGTTTGAGATTCACTGTATGTCATTTCCATGTACTGAACTCTTGTTATTCAACTATGCCAAGGTAAATTCAATTTTCCATTCTACGGCACCTTTAAAGTAGGGGTTTTCAAATGTAGGGAAAACACCCTAGGAAGTAAAATTAGCTCAAATGAAATATTTAGGGAATTATAAAGAGTTGTTTAGATTACGACCGAGCAACTGATTCGTCCAGCGTTCATTTGCTCGAGCCGTAATAAGCTCTTGTAACGGATATAAATATCCAACAATCGTGAAAACACTGATTAGAGCACGGTAACTTGATCACAGTTTAAGACATTAAATCATAAAGCACATAATACAAGACACTTTCCTTTTAAAATCTACAAGAGATTTTATTTATTCTAACACAAACTAATCTAACACAAAGGCACGCACATACACACACACACACACATTCATACGCGTTGCAGTATAGGAAATGAGAGAGAAAGAGTTTTGAAAGAGAGAGAGAGAGAGAGAGAGAGAGAGAGATCTGATTAACCGAATTCCTATCAGGTCCGTGTGGAGCAATGAAGGAAGTCTCTTTGTCGCTGGAGTTGAAGCGGCAAAAGTCGTTGGTTGAACTTTGCGGCGAAACTTAGAACACGAGACTTTCAGCGGTAAAGGAGAATTAAGTAAAAGAAAAGAAAAGTGAGAAAATGGTTGGATGGCTTGAATGTGCGGCTTGCTTGTTCTTCTTGTCACTCCATTGTTCTTGGTACTTGTCTTGGCTTGTTTTCCCGGAACAGAACCAACTCCTTTCTCGTTTACTAACCAACTTCTCCCCGTTCACTATCTTGCAATATGATCATTTAAACTTAGTTGTTTGTCACACCTCTGAGGAGTCTTGGCCAATCAGACATTGTCCTGTTTCAAGAGGGCCTTCCTCTGCCCCCAATAAAACATAAGTGTTACATCCCGGTCTGTCTCTGCTTTAGCAGAGTGCCATTTTAACATAATTGCTGTTAAATGGGATACAATACATTTTAAACAGATTTCATTCAAGTCAGGATATAGGAAAGAGGGAAAGAATCAAATTAAGTCCAAATAAGGCATACTTTCAGTCATTCAGTCAAGAGTTAACACATTTACATGAATTGTGAGTGTTCTAAAGCCTAACTGTTTACAGGTAGTACTTGTGGACACATAATGCAAAATGTATGTAGTTAAAAGATGTTTGATAAGTCCGTTAAAATTGTTGGAACAATTTTGAAGCAGATTTATTTGTTCAACAGTCTCTTTGGCTTTCCTGTGAAGTAAGGAAACAAAAGGGTCTGGATTGTCTCTCTGTCTTCTTGGGTGACCCTTTGGTATGTCGCTTCTGCTATCAGGAAGCATGTGTCGTAAAAGTAATCAGCCTGGCTTTATCTGCAGACGGGCCGGAGCCGGAACCTCAATTCTGAATTAGAATTATGTTTTGAAAGAATCATCTGAATGATTCAGTTGTCTGGTTCGTCCACAGTTCTTACACAAACTTTGCCACAGCCCCTCAAATATTCCTTGCAAGGGACCTCCTTCCTAAAACATATATTTTTCTTTTTCAAAGCTCCTATAAGTATTTTTCTGCGCAACAACAATTGATGACACCCATGCAGAGGCATCGATGCATTCTATACCCCCAGCTGCTTGCAAGCGATTTAATTCCTCTGACACAGCACTACGAAGTGCCAGAGTGGCAGACAGAAAAGTTTTTGGTGTACAGTTGTGACGGCTTCATCCAGCTTTATGTGTGTATAAAGTTTTTAGCACATCCAAACTCAGATGACTCAGCAACAGTGCACCGAAAGACAGGCTGGCACAGGAGAAGCAGGTACAGGAAGGGCATTAGCAGACAGGACATGATTGTTTTCAATCCTAACACATGCACTGCAGACATAAGGTCCCTCCCCATGAGTGGTGTCCCTTTGTCCACAATTAAGAATGTGTCATGTAGGGAAACATTCGCTGGCAAATATCCAACCACCGGAATTTGAGCTTTTAAGGCCGGAACACACCAAGCCGACGGCGACGAACTAGTGGCGACGAAAGCAGACTGCGGGGTCGGCTGGCGTCGGCTGGCGTCGGCAGCGTCTGGGTCCAAAGTTGCCCTGACACACCAAGCCGACGTTCGACAGCCGACGGCCAAATAGCACGTCCGTTCTGCGCCTGCGTGAGATGAAATGCCTTTCCATGCCAGCAGGTGGCAGTAGTTTGTGTTCGTTGCTATGGTTCGTTGCTAGGGAGACCGGAAGAGCTACAGGGATACAAAACATAAACAAAGGTGCATGAAAAACCAGTTCTCGCTCATCACATACGGATTCGTGTTATTTCAAAAATGTCCGACACGTTGCAAATGGCACTGGCTTTGTCAGCCCTTGGTCTTTTGCTTGTGGAAGAGGAAAAGAAGAAGCGGATGAGAAAAAATACGGAGAAAGCGCACTAAATGGGTGAAACCATGGATACTCCAGAGACAGGCCCAAGGTGCTTTCCCGAACCTGTGTCGAGAGCTCGAGTTACAGGAAACTTGTGGTTTTAAAAATTCTCGCTCGGCTTTTTCCCACTCAATTTCACATGTTAAAAGAACTTATTAGTCCAATCATACAGAGAACAAACACGAACTACCGGGATTGTATCTCCGTGGGGGAACGTCTGATGATTACACTACGGTTCTTGGCAACAGGTAAGGTTATTCGTTGTTTGAACATTTCATTAAAACACCTTTTCAGTTGTGTTTATTTTGGTGTATTATGAAGCATTATAAAAGTGAAAAGAATTTTATTATTTTGTATCCAGTTGTAGCCTACTTTAAAAAGACACAATGTATAAAACATTATTATGGTTGTTTGTAGCACAATGTCTTTAATAACTGATAAAAAAAATATTTGCTTTAATGTAGTGTAGTACAAATGCATTAAAAGTGTTAGATTTGACTCTGTAAAAGGTGTGGAAAATTAATAGTGGAGTTATGTGTTTGTAATCTTTGCAGGAGAAAGCTTCAAGAGCCTTTCTTACCAATTCCGGGTGGGAATGTCCACAATTCAGCAATTTGTTCCTGAAACCTGTGCAGCAATCTACCAAGTCTTAAAAGAGAAATACCTAAAGGTATACATGTATCTGTTTAATGTTTTTTGTTTTAGCCCAAAAATGAGCAATTTTTTTGATCTCTCAGATATTGTTTTAGGAGGCCTCTGATGTAGAAATTAAAGATTTTTCAGTTTTTTTACATTTTAATAAGGGTAATTTTAGGGTCTTATATTGTAGTAGATAAACTGAAAGAATAGACAGGATGGTAGACCATGTGTCGAGGGCAGAGATCTAAGTATTATCCATCAAATTATAATTTCAATGCAAATAAAATTCCACTACTACATTCAAACAATACAGTCTGGCTGGCCTATTATGCTCTCTACTTATCATACTAAAAGAACACATTCATCCCCCCAGAGCACTTACAGGTTCATATTCAAGACCATTCATACCTGTCCCTGAACAATGCAACAGGCATCTCCCCCCAAAATCCAAAACATAAAGAGCCTAATGCTGACCTATAAACACTTCTTCAACCCAATAGCATTGTGAGGACGAACAATAGAACCCATTAACTATGTAAATGTGATCTTGAGAGAAAAAAACATTTGCAGGCATTTTTTTTTAAATTTTTGAAAGTGATGTTGTAATTCTGCAGAAGTGGGCTTTGCAGGGTTAATTCAAGAATGTCAAAATCACTGAGTTATTAATGGTCTGACGAGTTAAACTAATTTCTTTTAATTATATTGTTTTTTAGTGCCCAGACACAGTGGAAGAGTGGCAGCAAGTAGCCGTTGGATTCCAGAATCAGTGGCATTTCCCAAATTGCCTGGGTGCTCTGGATGGAAAGCACATTAACATTCGTCCCCCTCCAGGATCTGGATCTAAATTCTTCAACTACAAGCATACATTCTCAATAGTGCTTATGGCACTGGTAGACAGCAACTACAGATTTCTGTATGTTGATGTGGGCTGCAACGGGCGCATTTCAGATGGTGGAGTGTTTGGGGGATGCTCATTGCAGGATGCCTTGGAGAAAAGAACATCCAACATTCCTGCACCTGCACCACTTCCTGAATCAGACCAGCTGGCCCCTTACTGCATTGTGGCTGATGAGGCATTCCCCTTAAAGGAATACCTCATGAAGCCATACCCGAACCGCAAGCTGTCTGTAGAGCAACGCATATTCAATTACAGACTTTCGCGAGCTCGAAGGGTGGTTGAAAATGCATTTGGCATCCTGGCAAATCGTTTTCGCGTCCTACTAACCACCATTAATATTCAAAGCACTGCCAAAGTGGAGGACATTGTTTTGTCTTGCTGTGCTCTGCACAACTTTCTGCGCAAAGAGTGCTGTGAAGTGTACATGGCAGGAATCGACCAGGAAGAACAAGATCATGACACTGTCCCTGGAAGATGGAGAGAAGACCCTGGCCTACAGCAGGCCTCTCTGCCACGCACAACCAACAGTACAACACACGCCAAACAGCTCAGGGATAAACTGTGCCAGTACTTTAATTCGGACACCGGTGCAGTGCCCTTTCAGTGGGGCAAAATATAAGCATGTAGCAAACTTGTTTCTTTCCCCCCTTGACCTTGGTTTATGTTTTATAACAATGGTGTGAATTTGCAAAATAAAGTTTATATTTTTACATCATTGTGTTTTGTGATTTTTTTTTTACATAAAGAACAGTGAAGTACCTTTTACACAAAGTCAGTGTTTTATTTTCAAATGTGCAAAAATAGCATTAAGGTAATTTACAGAAAAATATCAACAGTTGGTATTTAAAATAAATAAAATGTACAGAAATATAAACTTTGCATAAGTACTCTAATATAACGTACAACTAAGCGTGACATATTTACTAAATGCTACAATATCTGTTTACAATTTTGCTACATAAAAAATTACAAGTGTGTATACTGATTGGAAGATGCATCCAGTGCATGGTTGTGGCCCACTGAATATTTGAAAATGCAATTATCAACCTCATGCTGGAAATGTGGCAGTAGATGTGGTGGCAAATTCCGCATTCTGTGTTCAAGATTTTTGCAGTAAGCTGAGATGGCATCATTGGTGTTTTCCTGTGATGCCAACTTTTCCAGAGTTTTGCCGATGGTGCGCATCAAGTTTGTGGATTCCTCGCTGGAGGATTCGTCTTGCATCTTCCTGCGCTTCCCTGGAGGCTTTGGTTTTATGTTGGAGCTTTGCAAATGGTCCTTTCTCATGGCTGTGGACTCAGTTCCACAGATGGTGGATTCAGCCAAGGGTGTACTTGACCGTAGGTCAGCATCACTGAAGCTGGGGTCTTCATGGGTGCCAGTCCAGGTGTCACTGTTGGTACCATCTGAGGGTGAACAGGAATCACTATCAGCCGCAGGTTCCTTAAAAAACATAAGATACAAATGTGACAAGTTAATGTAATGGCTTGACTTAATATGCGGAGTTACTTGTGAATAGACTCTTTTAAAGAAGCACTTGCCATCTTACAAAAAAGCAAAATGTTTATTTTATTCTGAAATTAAACAATAAATAAATAAATAAATATAAATATATTTGTTTATTTACCATGATCATTAGATTTGAAGTGCTCTCCTTCCTTTTTGTGTGAGGCTCTAGAAACTGCAGGCGGTTCAGGATCCATTGCTGCCTGCCAGTCTTCTGAGCTCCAGAACTTCCTGAGGGTCCTTGTTTCTTATAACGCATGTATTGGGTTCGCAATGAATCCCACCGCTTCTTGAGCTCTTTTTCTGAGGGACAAAGTAAAATTTTGTAAGCATTAAGTGTTATGGCTGCTTATTTTGTCACTTTAATGAGTATTTGTTATGCCAACAAATGTTACTTTTTGCTGTATTGTTAATTATATTATTAACAATTTGATTAACTTTAATATTATTATGAAATATGAGATGCTAGCACAGCACATATTAATTACTGTCTGTTTCCATAAACAAACTTAGTTTGGTACACACAAAACACTAAAATGGTTATATTAGTTTTACTATGGACTATTGAACAATTACAAACAAGCTTTCTCAATTGCCAAAAAGGAAATCTTACCTGATATGACGAGTTTATTTTCGATCTCACGCCACAGTTCAGCTTTCAGCACACGGTTGACATAACATTTTTCCGTAATGTCATACAAACCCGGCCTTTCCTGGATCATGTTGATCAATTCGTCTTCACTTGCCTCGTTCCAGATAGCCATGTCTTTCACGTACCTAAGGTAAACAATGTGTGTTCCCTCTTGACTTCGTCGTTTACTTGCTTCGTCACTTCCGTTTTTCTTTTCTCATGCACTGGTTCGCTAGCTGAACAGCCAATCAGAATGATCATATGGCCCGACGGCCCGACGAGGTCCAACGCCGATTCAACATTTCGAATCGGCCGAAACAAAGCCGACGAGGACCAACTTCAGCCGACGGTGCAGAACACACCGAGGAAACTTAGTCGGCCGACGAAGAAAAACTGCCCGACGGCCGACCGTCGGCTTGGTGTGTTCCGGCCTTTAAATATGCCACCAGCCTGGCTGTGGGTTGCGACAGCGCAACGTTACTGGAATGGCATGCAGACTGTAAGTGCCGTAGTGCAGGATAGATATGGAAGACCCAATGTCAACCACCAAATCCATCACATGAGTCTGTGGCACTGAACTCACATGAAACAACAAGCTCTCGCAAAGCAACAGAGTACTGTGTAACTGTCTCGTGAGTTGCCCGACAGTGTTACAGAAGGCATGGCATTCTTATACATCATAACTGTGTTAGGAAATGAGTAGAAAATTCTGTTGTCCCTGTGTGTCAGGGTTGGATTAAGGGATGAGGTGAGAACTCAAATGCAGAGCAATGGGCTTTTTATAAATATTAAAAATAAAACAAAAACAAACTAAAACTACAGGGTATGGGAAAACAAAACATGCAACAAGACATGCAGGACATACAGGACACATGAGGGTACCTTAGGCCTGGGATACACTAGACGAGATTTTAAAACTGTGGGAGACCACAGACATAATGACAGTTTCAACCAAAAGTAGGAGAAAAAAAGAATATGGGTCATCTTCTTTCTCAATACTCCACTTTCGTGGCATGTTTGTGGCTGCCAAGTTTCAGTTATAGAAGCATGCAACATCCGGTTGGTGACACTTACTCACTCTCATTAGATATCACGGGTATCACGTCAGAGGCAACCCGATCAAGAGTCGTAAATGTCAAACGTGTTTGATATTTACCATTCGGGATCATGGAGGTTCTGACGCAATAAGGAGCAATAAAATAATTGTAATGACACCACACAATTGAGGATTGTTTGGACAAAAATTCGGTTGTGACAAACCTCTAATCGGGCAACACCCCCCAGATTGTTGAGGGGTGCAAATTGGGCTCAAAATCGGCAAGGCTTAGATGTCAAATTTGCACAGGACTGCAAACACAACAAAGCAGGCAATGAGGGAGGACATGTGGGGCAAATAAACCAATAATCAGATAACAAGAAGGGTGGTGTTAGACAAATAGACATGCATGCACTGTAAAAAATCAAAAGTTGAGAAAACAAGTTGAGTAAACTCAAAAATCTCCTCCAGCTGGTTTCCTTAAATTTTTAAGTTTTCTCAGCTTTAATTTTTTTTAATTGTTGCACAAAGAAACAAACATCTTCATGACCGATGATAACGAAAAAAAAAAAGAGTGACAAACTTCATCCATCTTCTTTACTCTTTCACTTCCGTTCTCACACACATTACGTACTCATTACACAACACTTCAAAATATTAATCCACAACATATAACTCTATATAATTCTTCTCATGAACACAACAGTGTGTGAGTTTTGTACATGACTCTGGGCTCCATAGATATTGTCCTCTCACATAACAGATGGACATTATCATAGACCATCTATCATGCTGACAGTGAAGACTAACCTAACATCCAACAAAGCCAAAGCCAGACAAGCAAAATTAACATGCTTATGCATTTGGATATACATACATGTTTGCTTTTCTATCCCAGTCAGGATTTTTCATTGACTTTCATTGTTATAATTGCTAATGATATATGTTCTAACCCTCACACTTACATTTTCATTAAGACACTATATAGCATGTTTATTAAGATGTACTTATGGGGATTATAGTTCTTAAAATGCATGTAAAGTATATAATTACACAAAAGCATTATTCTGAATCAGTGATAGCAGTAAATTATTTAACATGCCAGTAAATCCCACAGAGTCTAAGTTATCAACAGAAAATTCAATGCCATGATTATATAACCTAAACTTACATAACAAACATAAACAACAGCACTGCTACCAGGTAGCCCCATATTACAACCAAGGACAGAAAAACAACATAAAGTGTAAGACAAAGATTTCTATTGGTAAGAAAAGTCCTTTAAATAAGTAAAATCGTGCAACATGTGTTCTGGGAGAATTGTTTCCCTCACAAGCTGTCAGAATAAACAAGGCCACTGAGGCGAGATCTCAAAAGGGACAACAGTCAGAAAAAACATGCCCAATTCCCAACACGTTAAGAGCCAACTAGAACTCCTGAGGCAACTCAAGCTTGTTTTAACCCAGCACATGAAATCTTCTGGCACATTGTTCTGAGCTCTCTAGATCGTTTCATTTCTGATATTGGGCTTGTTGCCAGTTGATGGTCTGTCCCCCACCAAGAAATATGGTCTGTCATGGTTGATTCTACTGGGGGGAGGGGGTTCTGAAAATAATAAATGATAAATGGCAATCAAAAACAACAGCTTCGAAAGACCAGCGTTCAGACTGCATGTGCTGCACAAACTCCACAGGGCATCTTATTGATCATATGACCTTTAGCATTACAATGTCAAAACTGTGGAGGCTGCAGTCAGCAGAATCCAGTATTTCAGTGAAAGGATACTGAGGCTATGCCAGGCCATCTCCAAGCATTATACACAGATTTGCTTTAGCACGACACATTTTAAAATGACTCAAAATGTGTTGTTCTTGTTCTAATCTGCCGCTTACTTATTATCAGCCTTTTTGTTCTGATTATCATTTTATTACTCAATTCTGTATGCTATGATTAAAGATAAAGCAGTTAAGATTAAAGTTTGGTTAACACTGAAAAAGGAGACATGAGGAAGGTTTAAATTGAATTTGACAGATGCTCTAATAGAGAAAAAGAAAATGTTATACATGACATGTATGAATATAAAAAAACCTGCCATTTAGCACATTCAGGGTTTGTACTAAAAAAATGCACACACACACACACACACACAATAGTTCCTAAATTAAGCTGCTTATACATTAACGCCAACTATTCACTAATCACTATAACACTAAAATACCAGTTTTAACATTTTTAAAAGTGAAAAGACATTGTGGTTGCCCTGAATATGTGGCATCTTCAATGATTATTCATTTTTAGAAATAAAATGTCTTAAAAAAGAAGGCCATTTTATGATATTTCATTAAAATGCAACTGAAATTTCAAATGTCAAATTTTTCAGAAAAGGGAATGCCAAATTGCCAATATATCCCACCACCCTGACTCAAAATTCTCTTTTTGTTGAGACAAGATGCTTAATCTGCTTATCCACCAACTCTGAAAGTCAAACTAATTTTATACTTCACCTAAAGATATATACTTCTCCCTTCCACAGCCATCTTGGATCTGCGCTCATAAAGCTCAGCAGTGCACCTGAGGCTCTGCTACAGGTCAACAACAAATTTCACAAACATGGGCAAAGAAATTCAATTATCCCAGCCATATATTTCCACGATTGCCACCGCGGAGGAAATTGAATGTTGATCTTCCGATTCGATTGGCCCTCCAATGAAATGTAATAGCATTACATAATTGAATGAGTGGGAAAACGACAGGGCAAACAGACGCAGGATGTTAAACATGAACTGTGCTCCGGATGTTGAGGAAATCAGACAGTTAGGGGCAGATACCATAGACAGACATAAAAAGCTTTGATAATCAAGGATTTAAAAAATATTATAAGTAATTATTAATAATAAAAATAATAGAAATCTTTATAAAAAGTTGTTTTAATAATTATTATTATAATTTATAATATAAAATGCACCATGCATAAAAATGCGCATAATCAACAAGTGGGTTTTCACTTAGACTGCCAAGTAACCCATCCTTTTGATGTTGAGGAGGTGTGCACGTGATGTTATATTGAGCCTTACGATCCAAAACAGAAAAGGTTAAGACAGATACTGAGTATGCATATATTATATAGTACATTCACACAAACATAACATACTTGCTGAATTACTGACAATTATCTCTTTCAACAAAAGAAACTGTTTACCCCGGAAAACAGGTGGCATGTAAACGTACCCATTGAGCTGAAAGGTAAACCAGTTATTCAGAATGACATGAAAACGGTGGACCGAATCCACTGTCTGTTACAATAAAGATCGTCTCAGCTACGGTAATTTCACATCGCACCATCTGTCACTTGCTTCTTAAAGCAAAACTGCAATTGAACAAAATACTCAATACACTGCATACACCCTAACAGATGTTATGGGTTTCAACACACTTGAAATTATGTCATAATACTTAAACAGCATGAAGATAAAGTAATATTCATGTGAAACTGATGTCTCTAATCAAATTTTATGACAATGTCATCACATAAATGTCTCACAGTCCCAGAGTGCTAGGTATCATTGCGATTTTTAATTCATCAATAATCAACCAAAACAGCAACGTACATGCTTGCAAATACACAGAGCAAAAAATGTATTCCAGGAGAATGCAAATTGGTTCATTAATATTAATACATTTTACAGTAAGATGCCAGTCAGGAGAAATTTGCAAGTCTAATCCGGACTATAGGACTCTAGGAAGGGTTTGTTCCACATCACAGCAAAAAGATGTCTTACTGAGACTGGAGGGAACAGAAAACCTCTGTTATATTAGATATGATCTGTGTTTCTAAAGACATTAAGATTAAAAAATGGCAAAAAGGAAGTAAATAAAGGATAAGCACATCATAAGGGTCACATCCACCAGTTTAGGTCTAAGTTGCCCTTAGTATCATATAAATAACTGTGTTCTCCTACACGCCGTCTTCTGATATTCTACAAGTCCTCTACATTTTGAAGTGCTAATACCAGACTTTCTTTATATAATGTAGCTCACCATACATTTACTCTTCCACCTGGTTGCCTGCTGTGGTTCTGCAATCATTATACTGACACCTATATTCTCCTTTGAGCCCTCTATAATGGCCACTTATCATTTGCCAGTCCTGTACTAATAAAGCCTCATTTGTTGACTCTGAGTGATTAGACTCAATCAGGGCTTAATGACCTTGAGGCCACAAATTCAAAAAGGTAAAGACTTGTTAGCCTGGGAGAGTTGTTTTATTTTAATGGACATGCAAAGCAGTGTGCAGAAAGGACAACATGTGAAAATTACACAAATTTAACAACATGGTATATCTTGTAGAAAAGGGTTATGGCATATAACTTCCAATCTTTCAGAATCCACTGTATTTGAAAGGGTCATCTCATAATTTTTTATTAATTTATCGGTTGAGGTCCACTTATAACATTGCTGAAGCTTTATGAGCCAAAAATAGTCATATTTTAGTTTCTCATTACTACTTTCCACCCTCTCAATGACCCTTACATTTAAATGGTAAATTAAAAAAAAGTTTACATTGACAGGATCACAAAACAATTCACATAGAAATGTGCTGTTAAGATCAGACTGTTTTGATTCTGAATGTTACATTATGCTCTCATAGGAAGAAAAATTTCACCTCTTTAAAAGATAATGATTTTTAGATGCTTCCTCACAAATATATTTAAAGCACAGCTTATGTAGCTACACAAATGTTCATGTACATCAAACATGCAGAGAAATGTTGTATTCACAGTTATTTTTTCTGTGTTCAAAGTGCATAATTATCTGGGAGATAAAATCCTGTTACAGATGTCTGAACATTACTTACATAATTCAAAACTAATGCTGAAACACATCAGAACTGTGATTTTTCATATGGCCTAGTTGTTACTGCATCTTTCTCATTGCTAGTTTTTGTTTATGTGTCTCGCAGCAAATGCAGTATGTATTTAATATGCCAGGATGGTGCAGATAGATGAGATTAATTATGAGACCCATAGCACCACGGGTAAAGCGTCTACGAGTGAATGACAGCCCGTGCCGAAAAGGAGACAAGCGAAGAAACATCAACACTCCACCATCCGGAGAAAACACATAAAGCATGACATTCAAAAAAGGTCAGACTCTTGCTGTCTTTCATCCACAGACAGGTGAACACACTCAAGCAGGTATCCACACAACCGTTCACACAACTTCCAGTTCTACTGCCGTAATCAGATCTTTTTTCTTTCATTGTCGAATTCTAAGATGCCCTAGTGTATACTAATGCCAGTCGGGTTCAAAGGGCACTGCTGAAAAACAGACAGACAGCATGCAGCAATGCAGATTTAATGCTAGGAAGTTAGGAATTCGATGACCATACCAAGAAGGTCTATAATACCAATACCTGGAAAAAGATATCAGTTAGCAATGTCATTCATATTAATAGCAGTTTCTCAACTGGTGCATACATCCCTGGAAATGCAAAATATTTTATATCTTTGGAGCCACAAAATTTTGAGACCAATCACTAGTGTTATAAATACCCCATCATGACAACGCTGACTGGACAACAATGCCAACATTGCAATATGCGCAGACCAAAGCCATTTATACCATATATGAGTTGTAACATCAAAGGGATGCAGGAAAAAAGAACCTCCAAATATAATATAATATATTTTATATATAGTGTGCAAGATACATCAGCTTGACGCATCATTAGTGATGTACCCTAGGGGTCCTTGCAAAAATAATACAAAAAATATTGGCAGAAGCAGTAGAATCTGCAAAACTTCAATTTGGAAACTTACTTACAGAAACTTACACAAACATAGGTGTTAATATTTGGCCAATGCACTGCCAACTCAAAGATACTTAATGTGTGCTGTAATGTAAACCGCACATGTTATTATTATTATTGCTTTAAATGTTAATTTCAGCAAACTTGCTCAGCAAGATTCTCTTCAAACTACTGCTCCACCATCATGGTAGGTAAAAGAATATCCTCTACAGTGCCCCAAGCAGCAAAGCTGAGAATAAATGTAGGTTACTTCTGTTGTATTAGGAACAACGATTTGAAGATGCTACAGAGGATGTTTTGTTTTATACATTTTTGCAATATTACTTGAAACTGTCTTTATTAACTGAAAAAATACTATTTATTAGGTGCACTGAAAGGAATAATATTAAAGACACCTTAAAGACATCAGCCGATCGCGTAAACGATTGGCTCTCTGGCTTGTCAATCACTGCCATGACGTTCCTTGTGAGAGACGAGCGCGGCTGCGCGCTCCAGTAACTTTCCACACTCCACAGGTGCCGCATGCAGTGCTTTTGTCAGGAGACAGGAATAACAACTGCAGATTATGAGTTACCTGCGGTGAGTCCGACATAATGAATCCACTAACACGACACAGCGAATGCCGGTGGTAAACACTCGTGTTCCAATACTCGTGCATGAGTTTTGGGAGGCGTTCCCTCGAAATGAGCTATGAAGGAGGGGGGTTGTTCTTACGCATGCGCTCATTTCAAAAACTCACTAACAGTCTTTGGTTTCTCAGTCGACGAAAAGATCCTCTTTAGCACCTTTAACACAGAATGCAATGACACACAAAGTCAGGCTTGCGTAGCTACAAGTAGAGCTGCATGATTAATCACGATCTCAATTCAAACACCCATGCGACCTTATTTCTAAATGACTACAATTCGGTTATGTCTTTTAAGCCTTTGACAAGATCACAGCGAATTCAACCAGTAATAAAACACATTAAGTTATTCAATCATTCATCCAAAAAGATTTTTAAACAATTCATTCAAATTAATTAAATATTTATACTGCAGCAATTAACAAATTAACTTCTAGCAAATTTTAGGACTGGGAAAATAAATCGATGCATTGCGAATCAAGAAATTATTCTAGATTGATTCAGAGATTTTCCGAATGCATCGTGATTCTCTCTCGAAACGATTCTGAGCTTAGTTTTTAACAGCAGATGGCACTGTGTGCTTTAGAAACAGACATACTCTGTATGCTTCCACACACCACTTGAACCGTCTATAAAATAATCATTCATAAAATTCAAAAAGTTTGAAGCAAATTACAAGGGTGTTTGTAGTGGGCTGTTTACATTAATCTCACGTCATAAAAGCATTCTGAGGTGCAAATACATTCTCTGACTCAGCCAAACGCACGAGCACTCTTTTCCATGAGCATTTGAGCATGCACTTAAAGCCTAGAGTGCCATCTGCTGTTCAAAACTAAGCTCAGAATCCATTCGAGAGAGAAATCGAGAGGAACTTGAGAGGAATATCTCAGAATCTATCCACAAATCGAGAAGCATCTATTTATCGTCGCAGCCCTAAAGCCCTAGAATCTTGGGAGGATAGTGATCTCTATTTTTAACAAAAAAATTGTCATTCTTAATTTATCCAGAATTGTGCAGCTCTAGCTAGAAGCATCTGCGTTTACATACTGGCATATAGTATATGTGGGGCCTTACACAGATGCAAATATATACAGTACACATACGCTTACATGAAAATGCTCACACGCAAACACAGACAGCAGTTTCTCCCAGGTTTCCTCATCAGTATTCCATGGTCACAGCATGCTGCAGTGACACTGCTGTTATCTGGCCTCTCTTCCGCTCTGCTATGTGACTTTGGGAAAGGCTACATAGAGCTTCATGCTTATCTGTGACAAACCTCCCCATTTGAGACTGTTTGCTTTCTTCTACTCACTCACTCACTCACTCACTCACTCACTCACTGTTTCTCTCACTCCGTCTGCCTGCCTGCATCTCTCTTTCTCCCTGTTGTGGTCATTCAGACACTTTTATCTAGATTATCAGATTTATCTGATGAAAACAATAGAACATGAGAGCTTTAGAAAGCAGAGCTTCATAAGGGGAAGGGGGGAAAAAGACTATGTCACTTGTCTGTGCTTTCACTTTAATTCCCATCAGCTTCAAAGGTAGGCAGAGAAGACATCTGGTGGAATTAAACTGCTAAAAATATCTGAGGATACTCAGAGCGGAAGACATCCCGCCATAAAAGCCAGAAGACATCAAAGGTTTGCACGGAGCATCTTCAGGGGGCACAGTCTTTTGGATTTTAATGAAGGCACTTTTTCTGCAGCATTACCTTCCTGAGAGTCTCCCCAGCTGAGATTTATTAGCAAAAAATTAGATGCTACTGCTAGCTTTCCGTTTGACAGAATAGCATGTCTAATCCACTGGTTTCATATTGTCCGTTTGCCGCTAAAGTGCTGTGTCGTACAAAAACGTTTTTTTGTAGGTGAAACATTTGAAGCAGCACTCTTGTTATTTTTAACCTTTTTGCTGGACTGACAAGAGCTTGAGTGGTTTTTTCCTTGCTGGGTAATGCCATTTTGATGCTACACAGGTGCAGACTGCACCTGCTGTCTCTGAGTGCTGCTCTTTCATTGGCCCAGATGTATCGCGAAGCAGAATCCTGGCCAATCAGGCGTTACTGAGTGTTGCCAAAAGCAACTTATTGTGTTCTGTGTGGAAGAGCACGTTGAAATCAACAATCAGTCTGCCATTAGACATGCAATACAAACAACAGTATTGTGAGAAGAAATTGTGCTTTGCATAAAAGATCACAGCTGAAGGGGAAAAAATAGATTTTTTGCCAACTATTAATCAAATTAGAAAATCAAACCAAATTCTAAAAATACAAATTAACAAAAACAACAACATTTTGTACTATGGCAATGTGTTTTTGTATGATTAAAAAAGAAAGACTGTATTGCAGAGATAACTGTATAATTATTTTCATTGGAGAATATCAGTTCTTTAACTGAATAAGATGAACTGAAAGCAAACAGAGAAATCAGTGTCTTAAGCTCAAGACCAGCTGCCAAGTTAACGCCCATTTCCTTTTCCAGTAGTTTTTTCTCTTGCCCCCTGAATCAGTGCCCTGTAAATTGGCACTAACAAAAAGGATGTTTCTCTCCATTGGTTGACAGACTGAATTGCACTGCAGGCAGCGAGCAGTAAAGAAATTTAAACAAATTGTTCCTCAAGGACCAATAATCTGTGACCCTATTTGGGTTTTAATCTCATGAAACGATTGGAGTATTAAAAAAAAAAACAATTTGAAAATGAACCTCAAATTTTTTTTAACCTCAAACTGTGCTGGAGTTTATTTACAAATTTCAATAAACTAAATATTTTATTAGCAATGAAATGATAATAAATATCTGTCAGATAACCAAAAAATGGGTTTTTAAAATCCCTTTTGGTAAAATAAAGCTGACGAAACATAAAATATAAATACTGAATAAAAAACTTCAAAACTTTACTGAATAAAAAACAAAATTCAGAAAATGTTGCCTTATGTTTCAGTTTAGGTGCTTAAATTACTAAATTAAAACTGTAAAATAATAATAATAATAGCTATGTAAAACAAATGTAAAAAAAAAAACAAATGTAAAAATGACAAAATCACATAAAATTAGTAGAAGTTAAATTAAAATGAAAACTGAATATAAAGTTTATAAAATAACTATAAAACTAATTCAAAATGTTAAGTAAATATAATAGAATATAAATAATACCTAAATAACACATTAAAATGCTATACAATTTGTATATAAATAAATTACAATTAAAGGGTTAGTTCACCCAAAAATGAAAATTCTGTCATTTATTACTCACCCTCCGGAGCAATGACACTTCCTCTCTCAAGATCCATAAAAGTACTAAAAACATATTTAAATCAGTTCATGTGAGTACAGTGGTTCAATATTAATATTATAAAGCGACAAGAATATTTTTGGAGCGCCAAAATTGGCCAATTTCAAAACACTGCTTCAGGAAGATTCGGAGCACAAATGAAGTTTGTCGAATCTGCTGTTCAGAGCGTCAAAGTCACGTGATTTCAGCCGTTGGCAGTTTGACACGCGATCTGAATCATGATTCGACATACTGATTCATTTGTGCTCCGAATCTTCCTGAAGCAGTGTTTTGAAATCGGCCATCAGTAAATAAGTCGTTATTTTGTTTTTTTTGGCGCTCCAAAAATATTCTTGTCGCTTTATAATATTAATATAGAACCACTGTACTCACATGAACTGATTTAAATATGTTTTTAGTACCTTTATGGATCTTGAGAGAGGAAGTGTCATTGCTCCCTATGGAGGCCTCATGGAGCCGTCGGATTTCAACATCTTAATTTGAGTTCCAAAGATTAACGAAGACTTTACGGGTGTGGAACGGCATGAGGGTGAGTAATAAATGACAGAATTTTCATTTTTGGGTGAACTAACTCTTTAAGACACTAAAAACTAAAAATATTTATTTTAAATGCTACAGATTAATCACAACATGTACAGCATAAAAATTAATATTTGACATTTTCTAAAGATTCCATTTAAAGCGGAACCGAGCGGAACTCAGTAAGATTTGCGAAGCTCCCCCTACAGGTTCCTTCAGTGAATCAGGTTCCTTCAGTCGTAAATACTTCAAGCGCAGCTCTGGACTACAACGACTACAACAGTCACCAGCGCAGTAGTTTTGCAAATACAATACAAGAAATCTCGATGGAGGTGGGTGATTTTCTAAATTGTCTTATAAAGTCATAATATAGCCTATACATTGTTTTTGAATTACCGTAAAGCATTTTGTCACTCTCGCGTGAACGTGAACATGAGGCGAGATTGTTTCGGGTCGGTGCAGCTCAACTTGGAAGAGCTGTTTTCTGGCGTCGACGTGCCAGAGGGGGTTAGTGCTCACCTCAAACACACCACAAGTCAATTAACCATCTTAAGGACTTAGAAAAATGAAGGTAAAAAAGTTACTTAGTTCTGCTTTAACAGCCTTATTATATTATTAGTGTTTTTAATGATTAACTTTGAGCGTTAGATGACAAAGGTAAAAAAACTGTCTGGGCAAAAATGCACCACTAAATATCCAATATCAAACAACGCCAGAAAAAAAATCTAATATGAGATGTTAACTGACATGCTAGTGATATGCTATACTGAATATATTTTATTTTATATATTTTTACTCATTTTAATTTAAATCTGTCAAACTTTATTATTTTAAGCTATAGTGTAATACAATGTCACATAATAAAAAAAAAAAAAATTAATATCTCTGTACTTCAGCACCCTCTGAACTAATGAACCATACACATTCCACACGCTTATAGGCAATATTCTTAATGTATGCAGCAAATATTACTGAGTTACTCTGACTCTCATTGAAGATAATGGCATGCTGTTCTGTATCTTGCTGGGAGGGTAATTAACACCATTCCTGCCTCCTTATTATCTCTGATGCTGAAGATTATAAAGACAAATGTGAGCGCAGTTTACAGAAATGCAGAGTCATGCCTGCAGTGTCTTGCACCTCATCAATGTCCTTGGAAAACATCTGCATTGGACAGAATTTTGGCATGCAAGTGCCAAACATAACAAGCCATCAGGGATCATTTACTAACTTCTAGTGTCTTCCCTCTACCCTTGTGATCTCACTGCCTTCAGAGGAACTGCTTGCTCATCAACCATTCAGGTGAAGCACCTGGATGACCTGTAGGACAAGACATTATCCTCACCTAAAAGAGTACACGAAAACTCCTTCTTAATAAATATCTCCACTGTATCACTTCAGCAAACATGACTATGCCTTATTATGGTTAGAATTATGGTTAGAAGTAATGCCTTATTATGGTTTGTGATTTTGTGGTGCAAGGTCATTTTCTTGACAGCACTGCACTTTCTTCAGCCTGCTGAAGGTCTTCTCTGGAGCAATAAGTCACATTTAAATAGCCACTCACCTTTATTTCTGTACTTCCTTGCAATTTTTTTCATCCTGACAGTGAGAACAGTCAAGTCCTTTTTCATGGCTCTTTATTGCCCCCTAGAGCTCAATGCTTTCTTGTGCACACTGTAAAGTGATCAAGTGCATACTGCAGAAATTATGTAGATTTATAATGTTTTCAGATCTCAAATCTCGATCTAAACACTCATTGAACACACTGTCTGGTCTGGTAGGTGTTGTGAAGAGCAATATGACAAGAAACCACAAGATGTCATGCTTAACTCAGCTTTCCCTGCCAAACAGTATGATAACTTTGTCGTCAATAGCAACATGTTTGTTTTTTCGAATTCATCTCAAATCATAATAATAATAATTTACTCACCATTATATCTTTATAACCCCGTATGACTGTCTTACATGGTGCACAAAAGGGGAATTTGTCATGAAATATGCAGTGTCAAAAAATGAGGACCTGGCTGTCAACTTCCAAATAGGAAAAAAATGCATAATGAAGGTAGTCCATTACGCTCGTGGGCTTTATTCTAAATTTTCTTAAGTTATAGGATAGGTTTGTACGAAGTACATTAAAACTAAGCTTTTTATGCATTAAAGAATAAAGAAGATAAAGAAATTATTTGGAACCAAGCTAGCCTTTTTTGTTTATCCATTGGCGCCCCCTGATGGGCATTTTTAAAACTGTTCTTTCGCGTGGAGTAACTCGTGCCAAACACATCGGATTATTTTGATCTTGGACTCATTTCTTTTGGGTGAATCTATTGTAAGTAATGATGTACCATTTTCTACAATCTATGCATGTTTCATCTAAGTTATATATATATATATATATATATATATATATATATATATATATATATATATATATATATATATATATATATATATATATGCTGAAATTTCAAGTGATAGCTACATTTTAGCTTCAGTTAGCATCTGTGTGCCTGTGGGAGTTTATGTGTCGATATTGCGTGATCAATATCTCGTGATAGGTTTATTGGATTATGCTGAGGTTGGGCTCATTTTAATCTTCTGAAAATAATGATGTCCAACATCCATACAGCATCTGTTTATTATTGACATATGGGTCTTGCAGGGCTTTACATCCAAAAACTTGCTCAAGTTTAGTCAAAGCCCAAAACAATTATACTGTTGTATTCTACTCCGTGAGACCTTTCAAATGTGTTATATAACACATGTTTATCTGAGCTGTATGATGCTTTTGACACATTGGAGTACAAAATAAAAAATCCTATGATTTTTTTTATTATTTTTTTTCCAGCAAATAACTTAGCAGTACTTAGGAGTTAATCAAATTGGCTACATTCATTGTAAAGCTTTCAAATGACACCTATTTTGTGATTGTCTAGGCAGGAGTTTTGAAATATATGATTATTATTTTTTTTTTATAGCTAGGTGGCGCCCTCGGGTTTTAGAGTGATAACTCAGCATTCCTTAAAGGAACACTCCACTTTTTTTGAAAATAGGCTACTTTTCCAACTCCCCTAGAGTTAAACAGTTGAGTTTTACCGCTTTCCAATCCATTCAGCCGATCTCCGGGTCTGGCGGTACCACTTTTAGCATAGCTTAGCATAGTTCATTGAATCTGATTAGACTATTAGCATCTCGTTCAAAAATGACCAAAGAGTTTTGATATTTTTCCTACTTAAAACTTGACACTTCAGTAGTTACGTCGTGTAAGTACAAGTTGCGAAGAACGATATTATGCTGCACCTCTCACAAATGTCTCCATGGTTGCAAGGCGCGTCCCTATGCAAGCAGGTCACAGGCGCTGCGTAATATCATTGCGCCTGCTGCACTAAAAGACTATAGAATAACACAAGGCGTGTCACTCGTATAGTTTTGAATGGGAGAAAAAGTGTAACGCGCAATATGGCGGAATAAGTCCCGCCTTCTTAATAAGAGCCAATCGCCGACTGGTAAAGTCATCCCGCCACTTCAGCGGCCGTTAGAATTGCCGGTTTCTATAGAAAGAGTCAGACGTGCGCCTCCGAAGAGACGCGCATTTAGGTCTGCGCATGCGCTTTAGCTTGATCCAGCCTGAAAAATACAGTTTTTTGTCATGATTCGTTTAGAAACTAAATTTATGAGCCGGTTGTTGTTAGATTTCATTGGTGATTTCAAATATGAAATTTAATCGTAAGGTTGGCAAACAGTTTTGGAGAATTTAATGTTTCCCCATTCAAAGAGATAGGGCATGATGCCCAGGATGCCCGAGAGGCGATTCAAAGATGGCCGCCGAGTGAAATGACTTGTCTTAAAGGGACTTTGGCTGCACCCATGGTACGACAGCAAAGTTCCTTGATTATTATGCCGGAATGAGAGTATAGTTCCTAGCCATATCGGCCTAAAAAATCGCAACTTTTCATTTTCCGTCAGTCTTAGTACACAATGTAACTACAGAAGTGTCAAGTTTTAAATAGGAATAATATTAAACTCTTTGGTCATTTTTGATGATGAGATGCTATTGGTCTCATCAGATTCAATGAACTATGCTAAGCTATGCTAAAAGTGGTACCGGCAGACCCGGAGATCGGCTGAATGGATTCGAAAAGGTAAAACTCAACTGTTTAACTCTAGGGGAGTTGGAAAATTAGTCTATTTTCAAAAAAAGTGGAGTGTTCCTTAAAGAGTTTAACAAAATGGTTGGATGCAGATGCCGCATTTTGCGCCAGTCCCTGCTGATTAAAAAGCTGAGTTTCTAAGCTTTAAAATGATATTTTAAACTATTTTGACTATTTTGTGTTATTCCTGTCAGTGGTTGCTTAGTAATTTGATTATTAATTTTTTCACGGGGGGTGGTGTTGTATTCTACTCCACTTCGGGCTTAAGGGGTTAAAGAAAACATCCCATAATTTAGAAATCCAACTCAGACCAGCCCTCCACATAATTGTATTATTAATTATTAATTTGAATAGTAATTTTATCAACAAGTTCCATCTGTCAAAGACTAACTAACTAAATATATATATTATTATATATATATATCTGGTACAGCCTATAGATAGCCTATTTAATTTCATCACCTCCATTTTAAACAAACAAATTAATACATTGTTAGAGGTTATGATTGTAAAATTCTAGTACTATATTAGTTAAAATATTAGTTTTATTGACAGAGTAGTCAAATATGGCCTACATATTTTAATGATGCAGGAAAACCCCACAGATTTATTCAGATATGCACAGACATAAGTAACATTGATATAATACAACTAGACGCACATACTCAAAAACCCTTAATAAATATTCAGTCACTTCAACAGACATTTTTCTATGTCTACAGAATCTGTAAAGTGCTGTAATTATGTAATACACTGGCAGATGTGTGTGATGCTATATTATGACCTCCAGAGATTGGGCAGTGTGCTGATGGCTGGGATAAAGACGTGGAACCATGTCATTATGTCATCATATTTAATCAAAAGCACACAATGTTTAGTGTACTTTCAATTCAAGTCACACTCTAGGAAATTATTGTGAAAATAAGCTATAAAAGGGAAGCATTACACATTACGACTTGTTAAGAGATAATATCTGGATTTGTAATCAGCACACATGCGATTGCATATCCCTCAATCTGTGCAAATTTCTATTAAGGTTTAATGGAAAATTAAAATTCAGAGATATATTAGGCACGTTTTTTTTTTTTTTTTAAGTTCTTAAAAATCTTTAAATGCATACCTAAAAACAAATCGATACATTTTTGTTGTTTAGCACATGCAGTCTTATGTAATATTCTCATGCCGACAGTCCGCGGTTGATTACCTTCAAGTTTCTATGCTTTCTATACAGCATTATCCTGATTGAATGCAATCAGCGTCCCATTGGATGATTGATTGATTTTCCTCTCTGAAACAGCCAGCTATGATCAGCCTTGTTCTCCTTCTTTACTGAGATACCATCCAGTGTACTAGTAGTCACACTATTAAAGGTGCTAAAGAGGATCTTTTCGTCGACTGAGAAACCAAAGACTGTTACTGAGTTTTTGAAATGAGTGCATGCGTAAGAACAACCCCCCTCCTTTGAAGGAACGCCTCCCAAAACTTGTAATCACTCGTATTGGAACACGAGTGTTTACCACCGGCATTCGCTGTGTCGTGTTAGTGGATTCATTATGTCGGACTCACCGCAGGTAACTCATAATCTGCAGTTGTTACTCCTGTCTCCGGACAAAAACATTGCATGCGGCGCCTGTGGAGTGTGGAAAGTTACTGGAGCGTGCATCCGTGCACGTCTCGAACAAGGAACGTCATGGCAGTGACTGACAAGCCAGAGGGCCAATCCATGCACGTCTCTCACAAGGAACGTCACGGCAGTGATTGACAAGCCAGAGGGCCAATCGTTTACACGATGATCGCGTAAACGTTTGGCTGATTTTTTTAAGGCCCTACCTCGTGCACAGATGATGTATATTAATATTATTCCTTTCAGTGCACCTAATAAATAGTCTTTTATCAGTTAGTAAAGACAGTTTCAAGTAATATTGCAAAAATGTATAAAACAAAACATCCTCTTTAGCACCTTTACTTTACAAACCTTTCCCTCATTGTGGGATGGCATCAGTAAATTGTTCTTCAAAATAGCTTGAATAACACCCCAGGTAATAGATAGCAATACACCCACCGATAATTATATATTTAGGGTAGACATGGTTGTAACATGGGAGTTGATTAACACCACCAATTTCAGTTCCCTTTCGATACTTCACTCGTACTGCGTATGGGGAACGGTCTCCCTTTTTCCCCGCTGCTGAAGCCTTTTTCAATAACGCAGTGTAACTGCACCGTCATTGGTTCACTCATAGACAAGTTGTTGAACCAATGGCGGCCCGGCATAGCCGCCATTGGTTCAAAGCGCCGGCGCCCTCGCGGACTGCAGCTTCTAGCGCCGTCGCCGAGCCGCCGCTTCCCGCTTCCGGCCGCTTCCTGTGTGTCCCCTGCCGCAATCCGGCGCGCCGCCTGAGAGCTTCATCCGCGGCTTAAACGCCGCTCTAAAAGAGCGAATTTCAGCGGTTTTCACCGCTCTAAGAGCTTCCGCGGCCCTCGCCGCTCTAAAAGAGCCACCCAATTGCCGTTTTCACGGCAGCGGCGTCTCACGATGCCCCGCCACTCATGTGGTACTTGCAGGGCCCCCCTGCACGACGACGATGGACACAGCGAGTGTGTCGCTTGCCTGGGCAAGCCCCACGCAGACGGCGCGCTCACTGGAGACTCATGCCCGCACTGCGAGTGTATGAGTCTCGCTTCCCTGCGCTCGCGGGTCGCCTTCTTCACTGAGGGCGATCTCGCCGCTCGCGCCCTCCCGTCTCCTTCCTCCCGCGAGCCGGTGAGGAAAAGACGGCGGGGTAGAGCGACTCAGCGCCAGGAGTTGAGCGAGCTCACGCCGGCCCAGCCCCCGCGTGCCTCGCCCTCTCCTCCCAGGGAACTCTCTCCCGTTCTGTTCTCTCGCCCTGAGCAGCGTCCCTCCGCAGAAGCGAGTGACCTCGTCTCATTCGGGGGAACAGACGACGAACAAGACTACTCCATGTCTCTTGCGGCTTCCGAAGCGGAAGGTTGGGCTGGCGAGCCGGAAGACCCCGCTCCACCGCCTCCCTTGGAACCCATCGAGCATGGCCAGGGCATGGATGCCGAGCTCTTCCGCATCCTGTCTAGGGCCGTTGAAGAGCTGGACCTCGAGTGGGCCCCTCCAGAGGAGCCGTCTCGCAGCCGCCTGGACGAATGGTTTCTGCCAGGCCGCCGCCAAGCACCTCGCCAGCGTTCAGCGCCCTTCTTTCCTGAGGTCCACGAAGAGCTGACGAAGTCGTGGCGCGCTCCTTACTCTGCCCGCCTCCACACTACGCACCGCTCCGCCCTCACCGCCGTCGACGGCGCCGAGGAGAAGGGATACGAGCGCTTGCCACCCCTAGATGAAGCGGTGGCTGCTCACCTCTGTCCTCCCGCAGCTGTGGGTTGGAAGACGGAGAGGGCCCTTCCTTCCAAGCCCTGTCGGACCACCTCTACTCTGGCTGGACGGGCTTACACCTCGGCGGGCCAAGCTGCCTCTGCGCTCCACACCATGGCCATATTTCAAGTATTCCAGGCCAAACTCCTCCGCTCTCTGGATGAGTCTGGAATCGACGCGCCAGCCTTCAAAGATCTCCGCAGCGCCACGGATCTTGCCCTGCGAGCTACGAAGGCTGCGGCCCAGGCCATCGGTCGTTCCATGGCTAGCCTGGTCGTGTTGGAGCGCCACCTGTGGCTCAACCTAACGGAGATCAAAGACCTAGACAAGACGGCCTTCTTAGACGCCCCGGTCTTGCCTTCCGGTCTCTTCGGGCCTGCAGTGGATGGCTTCACTGAGCGCTTTACTGCCGCGCAGAAATCGTCTCAGGCTATGAGGCATTTCTTGCCTAAGCGCTCCAGCTCCGCTTCTGCGTCTAGCCGCCCCAGGACTGCGCCGGCTCAGCAGAACAATCCAGCCCCACCTGCAAAACAGGCAGCGCCGCCCCAGGAGCATCGCCAGCGCTCGCGGGACCCCGGCCCAGGATTGTGCTGGACCCGGTGCCTCCGAAGTCGTCCTGATTCGTCGGACAGGAAGAGGATGGGGGACCGACCCGTTACGACCGGACCACCCCAAAAGCTCCCACGAGTAATTTCCCCTCCGCCTCGTTTATTTCCGGGCGTGGGAAACATACTCCAAGTGACAGCTGGGCCCACACCTGTTGCGCCCACTCCAAACGCCGTTTTCACGGCGAACAAATTTTTACCTCATCACAAAAAGAGCAAATTTCCTCTTCCACCCCTCGTGGTGTACGTCCCTCTCAACGGCGGTCTGTCACCCAACATTATTCAACCCCTAGCCACTCGGGCCGAGGCCTGGCAGGCCATCCCCGATGTGTCAGAATGGGTCATGGGGATTGTAAACCAGGGCTACTCGCTCCAGTTTGCACGACGGCCCCCCCGCTTCGCCGGGGTGCTTCAAACGTCGGTCAATCCGGACGACGCTCATGTCCTCCGGGCCGAAGTCATGTCGTTGCTGGAAAAAGGAGCTGTGGAAACGGTTCCTCCGTCAGAGAGCGAGACAGGCTTTTACTGCCGCTACTTTCTGGTCCCCAAAAAGGATGGCGGTCTCAGACCCATCCTAGACCTCAGGCTTTTGAATCACTCCCTCATGAGACGGAAGTTCAAAATGCTGACGCTGAAGCAGATCCTCGCGCACATTTGCCCCGAGGACTGGTTCTGCTCGCTGGACCTGAAGGATGCGTATTTTCACATCCAGATAGCCCCCCGTCACAGACGATTCTTGAGATTCGCTTACGAAGGGGTGGCATACCAATATACGGTCCTGCCCTTCGGGCTGTCTCTGGCTCCCCGCACTTTCACCAAGTGCATGGACGCGGCGCTTTCCCCTCTGAGACAGATGGGAATCCGGGTTCTGAATTATCTCGACGACTGGCTCATCTTAGCCCGTTCGCGAGTCGAGCTGGAACGCCACAGATCCGTGCTCCTCAGCCATCTACAATGCCTGGGTCTCAGGGTCAGCTTAGCCAAGAGCTCGCTATGCCCCACTCAACGAATCTCGTTTCTGGGAGCAGTTTTCGACTCGGTCCGTATGACGGCAGTAAGTCTCGCCAGAGCGCGCCCTGGCAATTCAGCAGCTCACGGCATCTGTCACGAACAAAGCCTATCTCCCTCTGAAGTTTTTCCAGAGGCTGCTAGGGCTGATGGCTTCCGCCTCCCCGGTGCTGCAGCTAGGCCTTCTTCGGATGCGGCCTCTTCAGTACTGGTTGAAGTTCCGGGTTCCTCCCAGCGCATGGCGGCACGGCCGCCTATGTCTCAAGGTCAATCGGGCCTGTCTTCTAGCCCTGAAACCTTGGATGGATCCAGTATGGTTCCAGCGCGGAGTCCCTTTACGGGCGGTCTCACGGAGGACGGTGCTCTCAACAGACGCCTCCAACTTGGGCTGGGGCGCTGTGTGCGAGGGCAGACCGGCCTTCGGCTCGTGGAGCCACGAGGAAAGCCATCTACACTTCAACTGTCTAGAGATGCTAGCAGTGATGAAAGCCCTTCAGTTCTTTCAGGCTTACTTGACGGGACGTCATGTTCTAGTTCGGTCAGACAGTATGACGGTGGTGTCATACCTAAACCACCAAGGCGGTCTTTCGTCCAGCCGCTTATGCGCTCTGGCGAAACGTCTGCTGGAATGGGCTCTTCCGAGGCTTCAGTCGCTCAGAGCGACTCATGTTCCTGGCAGGAGCAATCTGGGTGCGGACATGTTGTCACGGAGCAACATCCCCTCCGATGAGTGGATGCTCCACCCCCAAGTGGTCCTCACGATCTGGGAGCTCTTCGGGAAGGCAGAGGTAGACCTCTTCGCCTCAGAAGACAACTCTCATTGCCCAATATTTTTCTCGAAGGAAGTAGATGCTCTGGCCCACACATGGCCCAGCACGCTCCTTTATGCTTTCCCTCCGATCGCACTGATCCCCCAGGTCATCAGGCGTATCAGAGAAGACCAGCACAGAGTCCTTCTGGTGGCCCCGGTTTGGTCCTCAGAGCTATTCAGGCTCTCTCTGAGAGCCCCGTGGCCGATTCCCCTGAGACGGGACCTCCTCTCTCAGGCAAACAGAACAATCTGGCACCCACAGCCGCAGCTCTGGGCTCTGCACCTCTGGTCCCTCGATGGGAGCCGACTAGCCTCCCCGAGGACGTCCTAAATACCATTTCTCAGGCTAGAGCCCCGTCTACGAGGCGCCTCTACGACCAGAAGTGGTCAGTCTTTGTTGATTGGTGTTCAACACGCAACATAGACCCTGTGGAGAATTACGTATCTTCCATACTGTCTTTCCTCCAAGAACGCTTGGAAATGGGGCGCTCCCCTTCCACGCTTAAGGTTTACGTAGCAGCCATTGCAGCGTTCCACGCTCCTGTTGCTGGCCAATCGGTGGGACGAAACGGGCTTGTGATCCGTTTTTTGAGAGGTGCTAGGCGTTTGAATCCTCCTCGCCCTCTCACTATTCCCTCCTGGGACCTCTCGTTTGTCCTCAGGGCCTTGAAAGGAGCCCCATTTGAACCAATGGGTTCAGCCGACCTCAGGCCCCTAACGCTAAAAACCGCTCTGCTACTAGCACTAGCATCGGTAAAGCGTGTTGGCGATTTGCAGGCCCTCTCCGTGAACCCTGCATGCCTCGAACCCGGGCCTGGTGACTCTAAGGTCGTTCTGAAACCTAGGCATGGCTACGTCCCTAAAGTGCTCTCAACTCCGTTTAGAGCTCAGGTCATCTCGCTCTCTGCTCTTCCTCCCTCGGCGGACGAACCAGAGCTGCAGCTACTCTGCCCAGTCAGGGCATTGAGGACCTACATAGACCGATCACAGTCTTTCAGACAGTCGGATCAGCTTTTTGTTTGTTTTGGCGGCCGCACCAAAGGGTCTCCGGTCTCGAAACAATGCATTTCCCGTTGGATAGTGGATGCTATTAACCTGTGCTACTCCTCACTGGGCACTAATTGCCCCATAGGAGTCAGGGCCCACTCCACTAGAGGAATGGCTTCCTCGTGGGCTTGGTCCAACAGAGTTTCCATCCAAGACATCTGTGAGGCGGCCGGCTGGTCTTCGCCGTCCACCTTTGTCAGGTTCTATCACCTCGATGTCCCGACCTTACAAGCTCGGGTCCTGTCGGTGTGATTAGCAGCCTTCAACAAGTCCCGCTTCACGCCACCATAGGAAGTATCTTCCTTCAGTGTAACCATGGGTTTGGTTAGGCTTTGCCTCCGCTTGTCCTTTTGGCCCCCCTCTGGGTTGGCCAAATGCAAGCTATATCGTTCCCAGCCGTGGCACGGCGTGGTTGAATTCATTCCCCATACGCAGTACGAGTGAAGTATCGAAAGGGAACGTACTCGGTTACTAACGTAACCTCGGTTCCCTGAGATACGGAACGAGTACTGCGTCACTTGCCGTGCCACGAGGCTGCGGCTCAGGGTCGTCGCTTCAGTCGATTGACACTGAAATCCTATGGCGAAACGCCTGCTTATATAGCCCTATACCCCGCCCATTTCGGCGGGAATATTCGCGCGCTTTGTCGCCATAGGCCGCGCTGCTATGCCGCGCCGCCATTGGTTCAACAACTTGTCTATGAGTGAACCAATGACGGTGCAGTTACACTGCGTTATTGAAAAAGGCTTCAGCAGCGGGGAAAAAGGGAGACCTTTCCCCATACGCAGTACTCGTTCCGTATCTCAGGGAACCGAGGTTACGTTAGTAACCGAGTACGTTATCAGGGATTGTTGGAGTTCTATGATCATTTAATTATTTACCCACTTCCTCCAAGATCCCTTATGAATGTCAAGGCTGTAAATAGGTACATGTAGATTTTATAAAGAAAAAAAAAACAAAAGGTAAGAATCTAAACCATTATAACACAGCTAGCTAAACACTGGCTGACGTCTTTAAAAAGTTTCACAACCATTCTCTTACATACAACTAAGAACAGTTTCTTTTTAATAATCTTACAGAATGCCTAGACAGTGGAAAAGAAAGACCGATAGATGTGTGCCAGCCAGTGTTTAAAGGGGACCTATTGTGCCCCTTTTTTCAAGATGTAGTTTAAGTCTCAGGTGTGCCCAGAATGTGACAAAATACCTCACAGATCATTATACCATGTTGTAAATACCGATTTTTGAGTGCGAGCAAAAACATGCCGTTTTTGTGCATGTGTCTTTAAATGCAAATGAGCTGCTGCTCCCCGCCCCCTTTCCAGGTAAGCACTTCCTTCAACAGCTCCTGCCTCTCTTGGATACTCTGCCAAATACTAACAAAACTTCTGATTATTCTTCATGAAAGTTTATTATCTGCATGCGTTTTAAAGCTATATCAGTAAATTAACACTTATGTTAACTCTTACATCCAACAACAAAACACCTCAATCGCTTACAAGACAATCTTGTCACTACAGCTGCTCCAGCATCATGAAACTATGCTAATACAGGACAGTCCGTCAGCGGCCGTGGGCGGGGCCTGATCAGTATGATGTCACACTGCTCAGAAAATCAAAACAGCTTGTTAATTGAGACTATTGAATTTTTTTAGTAATTAAAAAATAGGAGTGAGTGGACTTTTATCATTGTAGTGTGCTTGGGTCCACGCACTGCTAAGACACATTTATATGCAAACGCCACATAAAAGTGAATTTTGCATAGATCCCCTTTAAAAAAAAAAAAGGGGGACTGATCAGGTTTCAAAGAAGGGAATGTCAGTCAGATCAGTTGCGCAGATAATGTTGAAAGCCAGTCTTGAGGATTCTGAGACCTCAGACAATGAAAACTTTTATGTTGTCTGTAAGAGCTTGGCCACTCAAAGCCAAAGGAAGTGTGGATAAAATATGCCCTATGCAGTTTCTGGGCCCACCAAGCCTGCACTCTTGATTTTTCACCATTGTTACTCAAATTGAGAATATTATTCACACATAAACACACAAATTTACACTTCTTTTTTGTTAGATGTTACATGTTCTTTACACAAGTACGCTGCAGTCGAGTGTTCATTAAACATTAGTTTGTTCTAGTTGACTAATTTACAAACACATGCACAAACTCCTGAGTCAAACAGTAAGTTGATATGAGCTTTGGTCAATCACAGAAAGAGAGGCATTGTTTTGTATTGTTCTTTTGGATTGTTTTAATAAAACTCTTTTTGGTGCATATTTCATAGTGTGGCTGCTGTTTTTGCTTCTTTTTTCTTACAACTTAGCCCAGCATGTGTTACAAACCTATCCTGGTAGTGGGGTAGATTGTAACAAATGCACACCATGTTTGACATCAACTCATAAGGGCTGTGATATTCTTGCAGAGGTTTGAATTGATGCCTTTTGTTGTAAACAAATGTGGGTACTTTGTATAAGAGTTTAAGCACTCTAACTCAAAAATTCAGTGTTACAGATGGTGAAGCAAAAAGTGTTACAACAATACTGGGTCTCCCCATACTTTTAAATTTTCTCTAAAAAAGATTCAATTTTCCTCAGGAGGCAGAAACACAGATTGTTTTTCTCTGCTGTTTCTGCTAATTAAGACACCAAGGCATTCTTTTAAAAGCAATCAGACGAGAAACACTGTCATATAATGTTCACATAACTGACCACAAAATCGGCCCTTAGGGGCAGTTTAAACAACACCATTTATCAACTAAAAACTGAAAACTTTTTATGCATCTTCTATACTTTAAACATGAAAGAGTATTGCAATCATTTAAGACATTCCTCTTTATATAAAACCTTTTTGGCATAAATTGTTGGATTCTATATAGAACCCAACTCATCCTCTAAGAGACTTCTTCTAAGAGTGCAGTGAGTAATTGGACCAAATTTGCTCTGATTTGACTCTAGCCACAAAGTAAGCTGAGTAACCAACTCCCTAGTTTTTAGAAACTACATATCCGCCAAGATGTGTTTTGTTTGCTGGTTCATTATATTACATTCTTTCCAAATTTAGTGTGCAAAAATGTCATAACATGTATTTTAAATGAATGAAATGAAAATACACCATGGACATTATTAGTAAATTACTCAAAGTGTGAAACTATGCAGAGGTGAGGAGTGTGTACATGATGCCAAACTACTGGACCAACCTGAGAACAAGAGAGCAATATAAAATGTTGTAAAAGAAAGTAAAAGAGTTGTAGGTGTTTGACACTTCAACAGACAAAATAGAGAAACTGGGAATGCTAAGAGACTAGTGTGAAAAATAGCAACTCTGTTGAAAAAAAAAAAACATGCCAGCTGGTTTGAGCTGGTTTATACGGAAGAGGATTAGGGCCAAGCAATAATAAAAAAATAAAACCATCTCGAGATTAAAGTTGTTAAATTTTGAGAAAAAACTCGTTAAATTTAGAGAAAAAAAATTTGAGATAAAATGTTGGGAATAAACTTGTTAAATTTAGAGAAAAAAATCATACAATTTTCGAGAAAAAAAGTCGAGATAAAATGTTGAGAGTAAACTCGTTAAATTTACAAGAAAAAAGTCGAGATAAAATGTTGAGAATAAAGTCATTAAATTACGAGAAAAAAAGTTGTTAAATTAAGAGAACAAATTCGTTAAATTTTGAGAAAAATGTCATTAAATTTCGAGAAAAAAGTTGAGATTAAATGTTGAGAATAAAGTCATTAAATTATGAGAAAAAAAGTCGTTAAATTACGAGAACAAATTCGTTAAATTACTTCACTGTCGTCGCCCCTCCTCCTGGAGCTCCTCCATGAGAGACTCAAGGCCGGTGTGCCTCGCAGGTGAAGCTCATTATCTCTCGCGTCACTGGCCTCGCGCCATTCCCTCACGGCTCTCGCCCGCCCTTCTCGCCACAGGCCTAACTCAATCTTAGGGGACCCATGTGTATTTGGGGGTGCAAACACAATAATCTCCATTTTAGATTCATTTATATGCAAAAAATTCTCATCCAACCAAGTTGTCAGGTAATTCAAACAAGCAAGAAGAGGCCCTAGTGAGCTACTTTCCTTCTTTACTGGCATATATATTTGTTTGCCATCAGCGTAACAGTGAAATGATATGCCGTGTTTTTTTTTTAAATAGACCCAATGAGAAGCATATATAATGAAAACAAAATGGGACCCAAAATGGAACCTTGGGGAATCCCACATGTAAGAGGAGCCGAAGATGATGTAAATTCATCCAAGGCAACTGAAAAACGTCTATTTGTAAAATAAGAACAGTACCAAACCCTATCAATCTCTCAAGCCGTGCAATAAGAATTTTAGGTCTATGGTGTCAAATGCTGCACTAAGGTCAAGTAACACCAGAACTGCAGCATTACCAGAGTCCACAGTTAACAAAACATCATTAAAAACCTTTAAAACCACAGATTCTGTACTGTGATGCTCCCTAAACCAAGATTGAAATACTTCAAAAAGAGAATTTCTATTCAAGAAAGAATCTGCATCTGACTGAGAACTGCTTTCTCCAACATCTTTGAGAGAGAAGAAGAACCTCAAAATGATCAAACACCACAGGCCAATACTGATGTACAGATGGATTCGTAACAGCAGGAGGAATTTGAGATCTAATATTTTCAATCTTAGAAATGAAAAATCTCTTAAAATCACATTAGGTGGGTAATAACAGAGTTAATAGTATTACTCTAGGTCTATGACAGTTTCTCTCAATAATGTCTGAGAAATACTTTGACTTCACTGCTTTAACAGTCCAAATAAGATGAAGGATTTTCAAAGGCAGAAACATTATGATTGTTCACAAATGCCACAGCAAAATCGTTAATAACGCAAGAATTTATCTTATGACACAGACATGCACTAGAGTGTGATTTGGTATTCTGACATGGAAAAGAATGATGCCCTAAAAATTACTGTTTTATGGTCAGAGAAAGTTGCATCACAAACATCTACATCACACAAAGAAATGCCATTAGATAAAAATTAAATCCAATGTATGTCCATGTTCATGTGTAGGACCCTTTACAGACTAAAAGATTCAATAATATTCAAAAAAAGTCTTTCACTAGGGGGTCTGCTGGACAGCAGACATGAATATTAAAATCCCCCACATTTAAAAACTTGTCAAATTTAAATGAAATTCCTCCTAAGAATTAAAAAAAATCCTGAATAAAATCTTTATTAAATTAGGGTGGCCCACACAGCATAAGTAATGCATAAGTAGTAATTCTAGTTGAAAGTTAAGCTGGTCCTGAGCTGGAGCTAGTTGCTTACGACAGAGCACTTGACCAGCTTAAACCAGCTCATGAGCAGATAAGGACCAACATAAACCAGCTCAAACCAACTGCCATGCTTCAAAACATATCTAACCAGCATATGCTGATTTTTTCAACAGGGAACAATGTCATTGATTTCCCTGCAATTTCTACCCCCACAAAAGAATCTTCAACCAAGTCAGATGCTGCAATCACTAACTATTATATTGTGCTTGCAGCAGACTGTTATGCAGTTGCTCAATCTCAGACACGTTGTCTGGTAGAGTTGTCTTTGACTGTGAACTTGACAGTGAAAAACTTATAAACTATACAATGTCTTTTATGGTACAATAACCTCAGCAAGTGTTCCTCTGGACCACCATATAGCAAATAATGAATGTGACCTATATGTAAAAAACATGACTTCCCTATATTGTTCACATTTTCACTGGAGAAACCCATTAAGAATGTGTGAAAATGTTGACTAATCTTGATCCTTTCTTTGAGTTGTTTATATGAGCCACACACTCCTTTCATCTTTCAGATCTTAAAACCCTGTCACAGACAAAAAATTTGAAAAGAAGCTAACCCTTACTTTCTGGTTAGCTCTCAGATCCAACAAGGAACATATAGTAAAAAAAGGCTCACGTGGATGATGATAGGGTGAGATGACTCAAACCTTTCAGAGGTTCTTTCTAATGGGAGGGAGTACATCCAGTGGTCATGCACGTGAATGCATGGTCAGTGCATTCAGTTGTCCATTTAGTCCTGTGGAAGATATGTTTAACCAGCAGGCTTTGATTTGGATTTGAATATATGCATGGGCGGTTAGATGAGGCGAAGATAACATGCTTATGAATTTAGAGTGCACTTGTTTATTACCAAATACAATGTGTTCTAAGAGGTGCTTTAGTGTCCTACTTTCTACCAGATGTTCAAGCAGTGCACAGTGTGGCATAAAATAGAAAAAGGTCACTCTGGATATATTTGTTTCATGTCCATTGGGTTGAGTGTGAAATACGGAGTGAAGAAATCAGCCTCTATCTAGAGTGCTCATGCTTTACACATGTGTTCAATAGGGGATAGATGATGAAGCAGTCTCAAGGGAATTAGATCAAAATGCCTTAATCAGGCTCTTCTCACGCACAAAAGAGGAAACGTGGGGGTGGAGTGGGACTATATGACCCTGCGATGGACACAGACAGCTTCTTTTGTGTCAACTGAGTTTAAATTAATCAATTAATTAATTAGTTAATAAAAAATGTAATGGATTTAGTTTATTTTACGTCTATCAGTCATGTTATATTATATGGATAAACAAATATTGAGGACATTTTGCTAGATTCATTTATGTTTTATGATCTTCTCTGTTTGTGTAATTTACCTCACTGCTTTAGAAGCTTTTAGCAATCAGGCTGTCTTCATTCCCAATCAGTGTTATTTTAGTTTCACTGGGATACTATTATAGTTATGAAGTTTGAATTAGTTTTTATGTTTATATTTTCATTTTTTTTAACTTTAGATAAAGTTTTAGTGATTTTGCTGTTTTTGTCATTTTTATTAGTTTTATCTATTTATTGATTTTATTTCAATTTTAGTTTAAATTATTTTAGTACCTCAAGTTAAACTAAATACAAATGAGAAATGTTTCCCTGGCAACAAACTGAAATAAAATTGTTTTTTTTTTGTTTGTTTTTTTTTTTTATTTCAGTTGATTTATTTTATTTTATAAGTAACAAAAAGTATGTTTCTTTTTTATTCCATCATTTTTACGGAGAAAAAACTGGCAGCTGGCATTGCAAGAATAATTTGGTGAAAATACAGTAAAAATTTTAAACATATTTACAGAACAACCTGTAAATTTTATAGTTTAAAACTAAAGTTTACACCAAAAAGCAAACAAACAAAATTTGCAGTAAATCAAGATACAGATAAAATTCATATATATATATATATATATATATATATATATATATATATATATATATATATATACATATATATATATTCTTCTGAAATCTGTACAGAGATGCAAATTAACTTTAAACTGGACATGTCAAAGCGAACATTCTTTCACACTTCCATTTGTCCTGTTGTCGACAGAGTCAAGTGCGTGGAGTATGTCAGAAATCTGAACATGCATCTGTATACTGTATCAAGTGTAGACAGCATCAGTGATTTATGATAGGTTCTATTTGCTTTTCACCCAAAAATTAAAATTCTGTCATTAATTACTCACCCTCATAACGTTCCAAACCTGTAAGACTTTCGCTCATCTTTGGAATACAAATGAAGACTGTTATAATGAAATCTGAGAGCGACATAAGGATGAGTAATTAATGACAGAATTTTAATTTTGGGTGAACTAACCTTTAAGTAACTGATTGCCAGTGGGCGGGGTCTATGGTGCAATGATGTAAAACTATTCATCGATGTCTTGCTTTGGAGGCAGGCAAATGTATTTCATCTGTTCTTTGAGCTTGATTAAATAAATGCTTTGTTTATAATGAGGAGAACGTTTTTTAAGCTATATGAAACTTTCAGGATGTTTTATTGGTTTAAAAATAAAATTTGATTTCTAATGTCATGTTTGTGGATTTGAAAAACAAACCCAACTGGCTAATTTTCCATAAATAGAGATAAAACCAGTACTGTTTGTTTGTAGTCAAACGTAAAGACTATGCATGTTCTAGAAAGCTCTTTCATCATAGAGTAAATATAAAACACACAAGTAATCAAAAAGCATAGCAGAGGTCCACTGACAGACACTGTTCACATTGAATGATAACTTGTTGTCTGCTCGCGCCCACCTGCATCTCCATTTTCAGGGAATTCATGCATCCATATACTGTCCAACAATCAAAGCTTGTATGGATATTTCAAAGCCCTTATTGAGACACATTCATTGATCCCATTCTTTTCTTTGAGAGCCTCTGATATACCAGAGATAATGGTGTCAGCAGGCATCAAAGTCTTATTATGAACACATTAGATCTTTTTATCCCCAAAACCCATTTCCGTCTCGGTTCCTCTGTAACGTCACATCCTTTTTATACTATTTTTTTTTTTTTCAAATTCTGCTGCCCAATAAAAATGCACTCATAAATGCTTGTCTTGTTTTAGATATTAATGGTCATAAATCTTGTGATTTTTACTGAGATTAGGGTAGGGTAGGTCATTTTCGGGGTAGGTCATTTTCTCCCTTCAGATCGTATCCAGAGCCACACCTCGTTCAATACATATGAACACGTAGGGAGCAAACAAAACGTCACAAGAGACACCATTAAACTACCTCATGTCTTAAATCGCATAACATTACAATAATAATGAACATAAACAACTTGAAGAGCACTGACCTGTACCACCTGACTGCTGCAGACTGATTGTGGCGTTGATAGTGTTGCCATTGAAACGCATAAATTCAAGTCACAAACCGCTCTGAGTATAACGTCACTGGTATCCATCTCTTCCAAATTATGGTAGTTATAGTGTGAATGCAGTATAAGCTCATTGTTTTGGTTCAGCAGGAACTGTAAAACATGGCTGCTATTTTTGTTGCGATGCTTGTGACTGGCATCTGTCTTAACTGTGCATAGCATGAAACGCGCTGATGACGTGTGATGTCTGCATGAACGGGGTGCACGACGGTATGTAAAAACATCTGCTGACAGGCAGGTAGGACATCTTGTTGTTTCCCTTGGACCAGGGGATATGATTGGACAAACATAAAACATATTGCCAAAAGTATTGGGACACCCCTCCAAATTATTGAATTCAGGTTTTCCAATCACTTCCATGGCCACAGGTGTATAAAATCAAGCACCTAGGCATGCAGACTGCTTCTACAAGCATTTGTGAAAGAATTGGTCACTCTCAGGAGCTCAGTGAATTCAAGTATGGAACTGTGATAGGTTCCCACCTGCGCAATAAGTTCATTCGTGAAATTTCCTCACTACTAAATATTCCACAGTCAACTGTTTGTGGTATCATAACAAATTGGAAGCAATTGGGAACAACAGCAACTCCACGTAAAATAGCCACGTAAAATCACAGAGCAGGGTCAGCGCATGCTAAGGCGCACAGTGCGCAAAAGTCGCCAACTTTCTGCAGAGTCAATAGCTACAGACCTCCAAACTTTGTGTAGCTGAGCAGCTGCATCCAAGCCTTGCATTACCAAGTGCAATGCAAAGCGTCGGATGCAGTGGTGTAAAGCACGCTGCCACTGGACTGTAGAGAAGTGAAGACGTCTTCTCTGGAGTGACGAATCACGCTTCTCTGTCTGGCAATCTGATGGACAAGTCTGGATTTGGCGGTTGCCAGGAGAACGGTACTTGCCTGACTGCATTGGGCCAAGTGTAAAGTTTGGTGGAGGGGGGATTATTGTGTGGGGTTGTTTTTCAGGGGTTGGGCTTGGCCCCTTAGTTCCAGTGAAAGGAACTCTTAATGCTTCAACATACCAAGACATTTTGGACAATTTCATGCTCCCAACTTTGTGGGAACAGTTTGGGGATGCCCCCTTCCAGTTCCAACATGACTGCGCATCAGTGCACAAAGCAAGGTCCATAAAGATGCGGATGAGTGAGTTTGGTGTGGAAGAACTTGACTGGCCTGCACAGAGTCCTGACCTCAACCCGACAGAACACCTTTGGGATGAATTAGTGCAGAGACTGCGGGCCAGGCCTTCTTGTCCAACATCAGTGCCTGAACTCACAAATGTACTTATGGTCAAAAATTCCCATAAACACACTCCTAAACCTTGTGAAAAGCCTTCCCAGAAGAGTTGAGGTTGTTATAGCTGCAAAGAGTGGGCCAACTCCATATTAAACCCTAAGGATTAAGAATAGGATGTCATTAAAGTTAATGTGCACATAAAGGCAGGTGTCTCAAAACTTGTGGAAATATAGCGACTATGGTCCTATGACTTCCACAGACGATATAAATAGGCTACATTTAGACCACTTAACTTGATTGCTATCGGGATGTGAAGAGACTTTCAACCAGCATAACAAAAATATTTTTAAAGCAAATCACCTATATCCTGCCTTTACTGTAAAAAACATGTAAACATCATTAAGTCAAACAATAATTGTTGTGCTCAGACAATTTAGAGTTCATATCATATACTTGGAGTTAAGTTTACAATCCAAAATCAATCCATAAAATGATCCCATGATAGGAACCCCTAAACATTCTGTATGAAGCACCTGACAGAACCCCATGGTTCTATATAGAACCTTTTCTTCTAAAAATGCTGTTTCCCCCAGATTTCATCCAAACTAGTCTAGTATCTATGCTGCGTTCCAATTCGCCTACTTATACTACGCCCTAAAAGTATGTACTCTTTCTGTGAACAAAAAGTACTTACTTTTGAGTGTGTAGCAAAAGAGTAGACAAGCTTTGGGACATACTAACACGTCATACAATCGCGTCAATTCTCTCTGTCGCATCCAGTCACCGTAAACTGCCCTGTCAATCATCTTACATCCTCCACATTTCATTTAGTTAATTTCCTACCGTATCGTAGAGAAATACAGCACGTTGATCTGCAGTCGCGGGTCTTTCATGTGGAGAACTGTCCTCATATTTATGCATAATGATGCATTTAAAAGTTAATGGCCATTCGGATCTTTATAAAAGTCCACATTGGTATTTGCAGATGAAAAATAACACGGGTAACATTAAATATATATTTTCTATCAGGTTAAACTGATTATTAGTCACTCAAATCTCTCAGCGTCGATCGTGCGTATCCGCCATGTTTTGTAGTTTTTTAACACTTTTTACTCGTGTTTGTAGTTCTGAACTGAATCCTCGTCCAATGCGCAATGGGTTGTGGGCAATATTAGCCTTTATAGTGTGCACGGATCCACACTTCAAAAATCTACCGGAAATAGTAGACCATCCGGGGACTTTTGGCATACTCTTTTCAACATACTATGCTTTGGGACACACTTATTTTAATCTCACATACTATTTAGGATGGATAGTATGGACATTGGAACGCAGGGCTAGTTTCAACTTTCCTAATAAACAATGTTAACTTTTCTTAACTACCTCATTGTACATTACAAACTTACTTTGGTCAAAATTTGAAAGTCACAAATCTGCTTCACATTGCACATTCACAAGAAAAGAAAAGAAAAGAAAAAAGAAAAGAAAAGAAAAGAGAACAGTGATGCACATTACTGCTTTGTTGGAGTTGATTGCCATGGGGAGTGCTTTGTAGCTCAATTTGATGAATATTCTGAGAAATGTTCTGATTATATGTTATGTAACCTTTCATCCAGATGCTGTAAATGTACATCTGTGCTAAAATAAAATGCTAAAAGATAATTTGTTTCCTTTGGTGATTTGTGTTAATCATTGATAAAGTTGAGTGGGTTTTGTTTTTCTTGTCTTCCTCAACCTTGCATGATCATGATTATTATTAGTAGTTGCTGTCATTTTATGAACAAGTATGGAATAGTGTTATATATTCAAGAGCATTTTCTGTATCACAGCAACCATTTCCAATACCCTCTCAAAAGTAAGGGGCTATTGGACATGGTTGCTGTGATACAGAAAATCTCCACAATATTTGCTGTATTTGCTATCAATATTGTAGCAAGTAAAGTGGAGACAAAGTGTTTGACCATCAAGCTCGTGATTGGATGCAGTGGACAGCGTTTTTATGCAGAACACGTGTGGCTCAGTGGTGTCATGGGGTTTTTCGACGAATCACAAGAACACATGCTACTTAATATAAAAAGCCTTATGAATGCAGTTGAACGTACATTTTATTCAGATACTCAGAAGGCACGTGTACCAAATCTTTGCACAAATGATGTCACACATGGGCACATGCTCTTGAATTGATCTCACACTGTTTGAACTGCAGTTGCAAAGTACTGGAGTTTTTATGTAAGATGCATCACAGTTTCTGCTCCTACTGTCTGTCAAGACAGAGAGTGATTGCTAGAATTTTCCTCTGAACAAAAGCCATTTTAAGGCTTTTTTTATTTACTTTAGGGTACAGGAGCTTGAACAAAAGCCTTTGGTTTTAGGATTTTAACTAAAACAGCATTTCTGGATCAGAGTTGACATTATAAATCAACTTATCCATTGAATGTTATGGTGTGAGTATCAAAATTTGCATATAAATAATAATATTAATAGTAAAAAAAAATTAACAATTTTATCATTTTCCAGCAACTGTGGATTTGTTACAACATCAGGATGAGAACATTATGACAGAATTTCTTTTCTTTTTTGAGTGTGAGCTATCCCTTTAAAGGGATGGTTGATTATGATTTCACTTTTTTAACTTAAGTTAGTGTGTAATGTTGCTGTTAGAGAATAAACAACATCTGCAAAGTTACTGTTATTTTACAAGGGTCAATTCAATGCTGGATTTGCACAACATGACGGCACATGCTAGACGATAAGGTGAATCATCAGCAACTACATAAATTTATCCACTAACCATTCAGAAATGTCCAGTTGCATTCTAAAAGTTGTAACTGTCTCTCCATCAGTGTCCGACTCCAGTTTGAACAATATAAGGCTGAAAACCGTTACTGACAATCGTGATTTTGACTGCATAAGATTCTCCTGCTTTGTTGTTGTTGAGCAACCAATTCGCAAGCTGTTAAAGCTCCATCCTCTTTTGGAAAGTGGCCGGGAGCAGCAGCTCATTTGCATTTAAAAAGGACACACACAAACATGGCGTGTTTTTGCTCACACCCAAATAGGGGCAAATTTGACAAGCTATAATAAATTATCTGTGGGGTACTTTGAGCTGAAACTTCACAGACACATTCTGGGGACACCTGAGACTTATATTACATTGTAAAACAGGCATCATAGATCCCCTTTAAATGAGTGAAGGTCAGTAACAATTGCATGTTCTTTACAGTGTGCACTGTTATCAGAAATGGCTTACATTGAACTGACATGATTTTTAAACCTTCCATAAATGACGGGCCCCTAATTTTTCTGAAAACCATATGGGAAGATCATTTGGAAATGCCTGTCTAGAAGTATTTCAGTGTATGTATATGTAAACTGATACAGTATTTATATTATCAGAGGAGACGGCTTTAATAATTGAGTGTTGGGCCAGTAAATGTAATTATTTCAGCAGAGTTAAAAGCAACAACAGCTGCATTCTGAGTAAAACACTGTCAACAACATTTAAGTGATTCACTTCCAAAGGAACAACTTATGTTGGACAGTATATATTTTAAACACATTCCTAAATGCTGTGCTAATTGTTATTGCTGGCTAATGTGTCCTTCAAACACATTCAGTAATGATACAGACTTATCCAGTGTTCAAGTTCAATACCGAAGCTCACACTGATTAGTGAAAAAGGGGGTTAAAAGGTTAAAAGCAAAGCTGATATTTTGTCTATTTAAAAGTTCATGTAGAAGTGTTATGTGGAAGTGGAATTGATGAAGTAAGATGTCTGAACAAATGCCTTTTTCTGATGCTTTATTTAAAGTGTCCATGTGTCTTTTTATTAATAAACTCTATGAAGCCTTCCACTGTTCAAAAATGTCTTAATCAGTATTTTGTCTTGGTTTCCAGTAAAAAATATCTAAAAACAACAAAATTGTGTAATATAATTGGACATATTCTCAAAGAATGTATCTTTATTATTTTTTTCTTATTCAAATGGTAGCCGATATTGTTTTTTAGGCATAAACCTTATTATATTTAACACAATTTAATTTGTTTGTAACTCATGATTTTGCTACAGTACAGACATTTGCTACAGTACAGACATGTAAATATTGCCCACTAGTAACCATCAATGGAGGAAACATTTAAAAAAAATATTAACATTTTACTGAACAAACCACTGGAAACAATTTCTCATATTTTCATCATGCAGAGAGTCTGAAAGCCCAGCAGACATGATCCACGAGTCACACAGAGATACACTAAAAACGCTACACAGGAGCAGTTGTGCAACACAAACACACGTGTCTCATGCTGCTGCTCCTACATAAACCGTAAATCGATTCCCCATTTTGTAGCCTAGAAATGATTGTCCCTTGGGAAACATTCAGAGCATGCTGTTTTTCAAGTCTGGATTATATATAAAAGACTACAAAAGACTAATTTATGGTTTGTATGGAAAAATAATACCCGTGATATCTTGTTTCCAGCCTAAACCAATTATTAAAATATATATAAAAAACACTTTTTCAATTTAACCCTTTAACTGTCACCCCCACTTTTTTTTTTAGACAAGAAAATGCACTATCCAAACTTAAATGGTTGTAATTCAAGAATACTTTGGAGTATAGACATAAGGCTGGTCTTGTTTTAAAGATGAAATTTGGCAGATTATTGTAGATGTAAGTGAAACAGAAAAAAAGTTATAGAAGTTTAAGTTTACGAAAATATAAAATGTAAAAATATAATATTTTATATTTGATATAAAATATATATTTTACAAAACAAGTTTTACTCTAAAGCTGCAAAGAAATCAAAGCCAAAAATCTGAACAAGTTGTGTTCCAAATTTCAGGTTGATATCTCAAAAAATGAGCTTTCAGTAAGATTTAGTTTGGGCGCAGTACCACACTTTTTCACTAGATGACAACCAAGCTCCATTGGTGACCATATAAAGGCGCCTCCATTTCCATATATGGTTTGAGTGATCTGAACCATATATTTCCATTATTTTCATACAAGTTATGAAGTATACATCATATATAGAAGTAGTATGGGAAGTTTTGCAGAATTTGATATGAATTCAGCCTCTAATAAACATAAAAATAACATGTTGGTTATAGATCGCCGCGACAATCATAAATGTTTTTGTTGTTGTTGTTGTTGTTTTCTATTAAAAACATTTTCAGACCTTTTTTTTTTAAAAAAATTGAATGGATGTTATCTTTTGGCATGAAATCAAACATGTTTCAACCAATCTTTAATGATTTTTCATGTTCATCGCTATTTCAAAATAAAGGTCTGAACATGCCTTATGAGTATGAAAATATGCTTGTTGCAAATTTATAAATTACTGCTCATCTGTAATTTATTTTGAAAATCATGTAAAATATGTAAACTAGAGATTAAGCTTTCAAATGATATATAGTTTGTCAAGATTAGTTTAGGTTTAGTATAGAATATTACTGTTTTAAATATGTAATGGAAAACGTCAGTTTTGGTGACAGTTAAGGGGTTAAAGCAAATGTATTTGTAGTTTATTTAACAGTAAATATTTTTCCAAAGAAACATTATAGTGTCATACAACCAATAATACAGATAAATTAATTATGAAGTTTGCAAGGAAAGAGAAAGGTCCTACTATATGCAGATCAGGGTTATTATAGTTAACAATAAAAACAAAACAAAAAAAAACATTTTTGTTGCTTGAAATAAAACAAATGTTAACTGAGTTAAAATTATATATATATATATATAAAACATACTTTTTTTAGTTCAGCTAGTTGCCATGGTAACATTTCTCATTTTCTTTTAGTTTAAAGGTACATTACTTTTTTTGTTCTAAATTAACAAACCTGATGGAGCACACTAAATCTTGAACCTCTGGGGAATCACCTGTTGTTTATAAAAAAAATTTAAAAAAAAAAAAAAAGCCAAAAAGAGGAGAGCCTGCTGGCAAAAAGAGAACGCGACAGAGCTATAAAATGAGAATCAAGATTGGCTTGGCTTTTCAGAGATAGCAGGAACTGAGGGATTTTAAATGTAAAAGTGACGCAAAGATTTTTATTACTCAACAGGCAAGTTTTTTTATTGAACTGATGTAGTTGTGAAGGGTCATATTCACAGTCATGCAGAGCCAAAGCACAACAATGTTCTTCTGTAAAATGCATGCAGTTTTGTTTTTTAACCGCTAGAGGGCCAAAAGTTACATTGTGTACCAAATGATTTACTAAAATAAAAAAAATGAATAAACCAAGATTAAAAAATAGACCAAAAACTAATACAAATGACAAAAACACACAACAAAATTACTAAAACTTTAACTAAGATTACAAAAAAATAATAAATATATGAATAAAAACTCTAATAGTATCTCAATTATACTAAAATAATGATTTTTTTATTTATTTTTCCTCTCAAATTTTTCACAGACACCTGTACAAACCCTGTGCTGAAAATGATAAGGTACTTATCAAACATTGACTGAAGCTCAAAAACCAAGTCGTTTCATGTTACACACTGATGATTTGGATCAGATTTATATCAAAGTGCAATTTTTGATAGTCTCCCTTAAGGCTCTCATATCACAATGTTACATGTGACCATCTCTTCCCTCTGTGGTAGTAATTTTAATGCCATGTGCTTCCTTCAGTTCAACACTCAAAGATCACAGAACCATTTCCATGAAAAAAACTTAATACAGACACAGAACTAGAAGTTTCCATGCATATTACACACAAATGTCTTATATGCTGTAGTGGTGACATGTAAAATGGCAATTACACAATATATGAATATAAAAATAAAATAACAATTGAATTTAAAGCACCCTGACTACATCACTAAAACGAAAGTAAATTTTAAGGGCCATTTACATTTACATACATTTTTACTTTTTACACTGTGGCATCTCCGTGTATGCGAATAAAATTAAGCCTTATGCTGAGGACAATAGCAAGTTATATATATATATATATATATATATATACACATATGGTGAGTGAAGATGAATCACTGTGGGCCACCACCATATCTATTAAGGTTTCCGTCTAAGCCATCAAAGACTCACATCGGCAGCAATGATTACAGCCCGAATGATGTATTGAATGATGTACCTTTATTTTTGGTATCCCTATTCAAACATATTACATTTAATCACTTGACCTACTGGCAAGCTTCTTTAAAAGCATGCTTATTTACATTGATATATAGGTCAGGAACACGTCTGTCATCTGCTGGCTACTAGAATGCTTTTTATGTTAAATTCATTTGATGTACGTACTGGAAATGAAGCATTACAAGGGCAGAAATCAGTCATGATTGTGAAGTGTGTCTTAGTTTATATGCACCAATGTCAAGATCTTGACTACCCGAAATCAGAAAAATAACATATTGCTCCTTACCAGGGCACCACTTCAATACAACAATCACTCAGGAGTAAAGCATGTGTTGTTTTTCACATGCTTCAGTCATTTGACTACTTAATATGTTCCTAAAAAGCACTCAGAGTTCCATGGTAGTCAAAGTCAAAGCTGATTCAAACCAAAAATTAAAATATCATTTTTTAGTTGATGTGTCAGCCTTGCAACAAGACAAACATTTCAATATTATTGCATTATTATAATCAATTTTCCAATATTTCCACCATACTAGAATGTTTGGTTATCGACAAAAGAAAAGGTAGGGGTCATTAGCATGTGGTCTAAGCCTCTCAACTGTGATTTTCAGCAGACTGGTATGACAGATGACCATCTATAGATTTAATCTCCTTGATTGGTGACGGGTATGAAGATGTAATCTTCCACTTGTCAATATCTGGCAACATGCTTCAGCTAGAGATTAAAGGGATAGTTCCCAAAAATGAGACTTCTGTTATTAATTACTCTCCCTCATGTCGTTCCACACCCGTAAGACTTTCGTTCATCTTCGGAATACAAATGAAGATCTTTTTGATGAAATCTGAGAGCTTTCTGTCCCTTCATTGACAGCTAAGTAACTGACACTTTGATGCTTTAAAAAATTCATCAAGAGATCATAAAACTAATCCATATGAATTGAGCGGTTTAGTCCAAATTTTCTAAAGAGACTTGATTGCTTTATATGATGAACAGATTGAATTTAGGCTTTTATTCACATATAAACATTGATCAGCGAACATAAACAGAAGCTCAACCGAACCTGCTCGACACACAAGAACAAACTTTTTGGGGAACCTCATTGGTTCTCGCACTCATCAAGTAAACATGCTTGAGCTTCCGTTTACCACAACTGATGTGTGAGTTGATGAATGTTTATGTGAGTAAAAGCTTAAATTCAGTCTGTTCATCATATAAGGCAATCGAGTCCCTTCAGAAAATTTAGACTAAACCACTCAATTCATTCAGATTAGTTTTATGATCTCTTTATATACCGTATAAACCTTTTGAAGCGTCAAAGTTTCAGTTGCGTAGCTGTCAATGGAGGGACAAAAAGTTCTCAGATTTCAAAAAAAATATCTTCATTTGTGTTCCAAAGATGAACGAAGGTCTTATGGGTTTGGAACGACATGAGGGTGAGTAATTAATGACAGAATTTTCATTTTGGGTGATCTAACCCTTTAAGAGCCTCATTGATTCATGTGTATCAGTGCTGGTTACAAGGCAGTCACACAAAATTCACTGCAAATATGTTTGAAATGTTCACATTTATGTTTTTTCTGTTGTTTTTCTTCAATTTCCTGTTACCTCACGACTTCATCCATTTGGCACAATAGGTGAAAATACACTAGGTTTGGGGTCAGTGAGATTTTTTTTTTTTTTTAAATAAACTACTTTTGTTCAAAGACACATTAAATTGATCAAAAGTGACAGTTAAGACATTTTATAGTGTTACAAAAGATTTTTATTTCAAATAAATACTGCTCTTTTGAACTTTCTTTTCATCAGTAAATCCTGAAAAAAGCAACACGTTTTCCACAGAAATACTTTAAACTGTAATATTTTAAACTGTTTTGAACATTGCTAAAAATAATGTTTCTTGATCAGCAAATCAGCATATTAGAGTAATGATGCTGAAAATTCAGCTTTGCCATCACAGGAATAAGTGACATTTTAAAATATATTCAGATAGAAAACTGATATTTTAAAATGTAATAATATTTCACAATATTACTGTTTTTACTGTACTGTATTTATACTGTACTTACTAACCCCACATTTTTGAATGGTAGAGTATATGACCAGTTTGTATGGCAATCTTGGTGGTTGGAACTCTTAAATATTTGAATTAGACAACTCCAAAACTCCTTTGATTTGTGTTCTTTTGGGAAAAGGGGTTAAGCTTTAATTAGAGGGTCAGACCACACATAGTCAAATAGTCTTACCAGCTGAGATAATACTATAATTTGTGTTCATGCACTTTTTAAACTCTAAACATGCATGGCTTTGTTTCTCTCCACAGATGGCTTATTTCTTTTGTTAGTCTTGTCTCTCACCTGAAGCTCACATGAGAGTCAATGTAAAAATTTACCTTTTTAAAAATGACCATATACTTGATCATGTTAGAACTGATTCAATGCCAAATATTTCATTTTGAAAGCACTTTATTGACACATAAAACAGCGAGAATGTTCAAGCATTTTTATAATATTACACCTAATAGTCTAATAGATGTTTTTCTCAATATTTATAGACATTATATTTTGTACATAATTTTGATAGTGATTACAGCACACACAATTTATTTTCCGGCTTGCTATGTACATTTAAATAAAATAAATGATAAAAATCACTAAGTGACTGTGACCAGTTTATGAAGAAAAAATCATTTTGGGGACATATGAAATAAGGGGAAGGTAAAATTGGAGTTGAACATTCATTGAATGTAAAAATGAATCATGAACATCAAAAGCTGTTTGATATGCTTCAGTACACGGAGACTCCACAACGAGACGCCTATAGCTGGTTTCATTTTTTCTTTACATAAATGTACTGTGCTAATACCATGGTACAGTGATGGTATCAGATGATCATATCATAGTACTTTGATATTTACAGTATACTATGGTACTGAACACACCATATTAATGTACAATTTACATGGTACTAATAGAATACTAATAAGGTACATGTCCAAAAACATGTTTGTCCAATGAACATGCTTGTTAGTGTTTCTTTTTCACCGTGTGTCAGAGTGTTTAAAGCTCAAATACAGAGAGCTGACCATCGTAGCTTCATCAGGCAGTGACTCCTTCATGTCTATGTGTTTCATGCACATGAGAGTTCCCAATAGTTTGGGGAACTTCACAGTGAAAAGCAGGTAAATACACGGATTGGCAACACTGTTCAGGCTGGCCAGCAACATGAGGATGGTGAAGGTTGCAGCTAAAAGATAAAATTGATATATTGGTTAGATACAAGAAATTACATATGATGACATTCTCAATAAATGCCCCTAAACATCTTTTTAAAAGATGTAATATAAGTCTAAGGCAGTGGTTCCCAACCTTTTTTGGGCCAACGCCCCCCTGTCCATTATCAAGGTCCTTTACCATCCCCCAAACACCATTAGCCTTAATCATGAATCCATTTTCCAAACCGTGTTTTTTTCTTATCCTGAATCACTATGACACACTAATATTAAGAGTTTGTATTGTATATTTATGGGACTATTAGACTGGTTCAAGTCAGCACCGCTGCGGAGTACAGTACGTGAATTCTTGTCAGTGCTTGAGCGCTGGTCTATGACTGGAAAAATAATCGTTGCAAAAGAAACGATACATAGCGTAGCTGACATGTTACGTTAAACTGGCAGATTTTATAATGTTGTAGGCAATTCTTTTGCAAGTAATTACACGTTTAATCTTGTCTTGCCTGGATCTTTGGTGTAAACTCGTGAACGCCCCCCTTTTAAAAATCTTGCTTCCAACACCCCCCGTTGTTCTCTGAACGCCCCCATTGAGAAACACTAGTCTAAGGTGTCCCCTGAATGTGTCTGTGAAGTTTCAGCTCAAAATACCCCATAGATTTTTTTAAATTCATTTTTATTTTACTGCCTATTTTGGGGCATCATTAACTTTGCACCGATATATAGGTTGCGGCCCCTTTAATTCTCGTGCTCCCTGCCCCCAGAGCTCGCGCTTGCCTTGAACAGCATAAACACCGTTCACACAGCTAATATAACCCTCAAAATGGATCTTTACAAAGTGTTCGTCATGCAGCATGTCTAATCGCATAAGTATTGTATTTATTTGGATGTTTACATTTGATTCTGAACGAGTTTGAGGCTATGCTCCGTGGCTAAAGCTAACATCACACACTGTTGGAGAGATTTATAAAGAATGAAGTTGTTTTTATGAATTATACAGACTGCAAGTGTTTAATAATGAAAATAGCGACGGCTCTTGTCTCTGTGAATACAGTAAGAAACGATGGTAACTTTAACCACGTTTAACAGTACATTAGCAACATGTTAACGAAACATTTAGAAAGACAATTTACAAATATCACTAAAAATATCATGTAATCATGGATCATGTCAGTTATTATCACTCTATCTGCCATTTTTCGCTATTGTTCTTGCTTGCTTACCTAGTCTGATGATTCAGCTGTGCACATCCAGACGTTCTGCCCTTGTCTAATGGCTTGAACATGAGCTGGCATATGCAAATATTGGGGCGTACAACCCGACTGTTACGTAACAGTCTGTGTTATGTTGAGATTCGCCTGTTCTTCTGAGGTCTTTTAAACAAATTAGATTTATATAAGAAGGAGGAAGCAATGGAGTTTGAAACTCAGTGTATGTCTTTTCCATGTACTGAACTCTTGTTATTCAACTATGCCAAGGTAAATTCAATATTTAATTCTAGGGCACCTTTAAGTAATTAGAAACAAGTTACAAGGGGTAGCATTATATCATTCAGGACCACTCTCCTAAGATAGGCTAAGTACATGTGCAGAAATATAAACCATTATGATGTAAGAAAGCTGACATATGGACTTGGACACAGTCACCTATGATAACAGATTACTCTAAATTATAGGCTAATTCAGAAACATGCATTTTCTGTTAAGCTGCTTTGAAACAATAGGACTTTTCACACTGCGCTTAACCCCGGGTTATCTTCGTCCTAAACACCGCATTTAAAGTGTAAAGGAGCGTTTCACACTTGTAATTCACATAGGCCCTACGTGATGTATAAACAGTCGTTTCTGTGTATGAGTTTTCTCAGAAAAATTTGATATTACAGTCAGCAATATGTAATATGAGGACGCGCAATGCTAGAAGCCATTATGTAAACGGGTCACGTGCTGTGTTTGTCCTGACACTGCGAATATTCAAATAACCCGGGGTTTAGAAATGTGCAGTGTGAAACGGCATTTACGAATACCCAGGATTAACTGACAGTTATTAACCCCGCGTATATTATGAGCAGTGTGAAACGTGAATAAAGATAACCCAGGATTCAGTTTACCCGGGGTTTAGAATGACCCAGGGTTAACTATTTCAAGTGTGAAAAGCCCTAATATGTAAGTAGGCAATTGTGAAAAGCGCTATACAAATAAATGTGAAATGAATTGAATAATGTAATCGAGTATATGTGTGTTATTAAAAACAGTAGGCTAACATTGTGAAATAGCATAATTTAAAATAACTGTTTTCTATTTGAATATATTTTAAAATATCATTTCTGTGATGGCAAAGCTGAATTTTCAGCAGCCATTACTCGTCTTCAGTTCCATGTGATCCTTCAGTTATTTTAAATTATAATAATATTTGACAATATTACCGTTTTTACTGAATTTATGAACAAATAAATGCAGCCTTGGTGAATATGAGACTTCTTTCAGAAACTTCTTAATTAAAAAAAAATCTTAATTATTCCAAACTTTTGACTGTTAATGTACATAGTAAAACATTTAAATATAGGCTACACTAATTTAGAATAGATAGATAGATAGATAGATAGATAGATAGATAGATAGATAGATAGATAGATAGATAGATAGATAGATAGATAGATAGATAGATAGATAGATAGATAGATAGATAGATAGATAATTTATAACACTTCATGACCCAAAGTGTTTGTTAGAAGACTTTCTCTTACTCTCAGTCGGCGCGTCGGCGTCCCACACAGACCACAGCTGCACGGTAAAGAACGGAGCCCAGCACACGGTGTAGGCGAGCACGATCACCACTGTCATCTTCACGGTCTTAATCCGAGATTTGGACACAAACACCACGTTGCTGGCTCTAGAGGAATAAGAGTGTGGGTGTCCATCACCTCCCTGCTGCTGCTGCGTCTTCAGGTACATGTTAATCTGGAGCGCGCGGCAGATGCGCACCTGGCACACCGTCACAGTTACGATGGGCACCAGGAATATCACCAGTGTCGTCCACGTCACGTACGCTTTAGGTCCCCACGGCTGAATAAACTCTGCCCAGCAGTCGTAGACACCCGGGGCGATTTGAACCCTGGAGAAAATAAACAGTTGAGGGACGCTGAAGACGAACGACACGAGCCACGCGACGCACACGGGCAAGTTCCAGCGCGCGCGCCTCCTCTGGAAAGTCACCATGGGGTTGCAGATCGCCTGATAACGGTCCACCGTCATCACAACTATCATGTAAGTGGAGGCGAACATGCCGACGATCTGCAGATACTTGACTAAACGACATACGAGGTCAGGACCGATGAAACGGTCGGTTATGTCCCACATGAGCTGAGGACACACCTGGAAGAAAGCGACCACCAGGTCCGCCAAGCACAGATGGGTCACAAACACACGCATCCTGGACATCTGCTGTCTCTTTCTCCACAGAACCAGCAGCAGACCGAAGTTCAGAGTTGATGCGGACAGAAAGATGACGCTCAGAAGCGCGATCTCGATTTGAGCCAAGCGCTCGTTCCGGGGTTCATCTCCGGTGACTTCCATCTCTAAAGTTGCGTTGCTTAAGTTTAATGCGAAGAAAGACATTATCTTATTAACTGTAGATCTCTTAAAAATAATTCAAGTTCAGAACCTGCAGTCCAACTGACCCTGTGCACACAAGACAGTGTTCACGAGTCTGCGCATCTTTAGTGTGTGAGCGTGAGTGAAGACTAGAGGTTTTTATATGTGGGTCTGGTGGATGGAGGGTGGGTCTTTCATTCAGAATTACTCATGAACAAAATTGCATTCAGAAATCTATAAGCAGAAAAGATGAACTATGAATTTATTCATTACACAAAGACACTCATTCAGACAGTTATGCTTAATAAATAAGACTAAAAAATAGCCTATCGACTCTTGGTTTCCATGCATTTTGCCAAAAAAATCGTCACTGAAAAGCACTAAAGATTCATGTAAAAACAAAAAACCTGTAGAGACGAAAAATATAAAAATATGCGTGAAATTTAATAATTCCCATTTCTATTGTTTCTGTTGTGGTAGGGGTCCATTTGACCCCACATATTTTTATGTTCAAAATTAGAATTACTGCATAAACACGACATAAATAATGACTACTCTGTCACGACTAATTAGCACACTGAGGTGCAAATTACTACAAGCAAGTGTAATTAGTATAAAAGTTTTTTACTTCGCAAATAGTTTCTATAATTTAACTCGGGAGCACTACAATTTCGCTTGTAGATGCTACATACAAGTTAACCTGTGGCAAATTCAATTGAATGGGTATGATATGGAAAGGCACACACCTCTCAATAAAAGGTTTAACAGCCGAAAATGCACATCAGAGCGAAAACCAAGCCATGAGGTCAAAGGAACTGCCTGTAGAGCTCACAGACAGAATTGTATCAATTCACAGATCTGAGGAAGACTACAAAAAAAAAAAAAAAAAAACTCCTGAAGGTTCACAGAGGCTTGTAGCCTCCATAATCCTTAATAGAAGAAGTTTGGAACAACCAGGACTCTTCCTAGAGCTGGCCTCCTGACCAAACTCTGCAATCAATAGAGAAGAGCCTTGGTTAGAGTGGTGACCAAGAAGCTGATGGTCACTCTGGTTAAGCTCCATGATCATTTATGGAGATGGGAGGAATTTACACTCCACTTATCTGGCCTTTAGGGCAGAGTGGCCAGACTCAAGCCTTTTCTCAGCGAAGACACATGAAAACACACTTTAAAAACAAAAACAAAAAAAAAACAACCTAAAGGACTCTCTCAGACTGTGAGAAACAATATTCTCTGGTCTGATGGACCTCAGTTCCCAACCAGGCACTGCTCTTCACCTGTACAATACCATCCCAACAGTAAAGTGTGGTGGTGGCAGTATCATGCTGTGGGGGTGTTTTTCAGCAGCAGGGAATAGGGGACTCGTCAGGACCTCGGACAGGGCAGAAGCTGAACCTTCCATCAGGAAAATGACCCTAAGCACCAAGATAAGACAATGCAAGTGTGGCTTAAGGACTACTCTGTGAATGAGTGCTCACCCAGTCGAACATCTCTGGAAAAACCTGAAAATGGCTGTCCACCGACATTCCCCATTCAATCTGACAGAGCTTGAGTGGATCTGAGGAGAAGAATGGAAGAAAATCGCCAAGAGCAGATGTACAAAGCTTGTCACATTATAACCAAAAAGACTTTGTAAAGGTGTAAAGGTGCTTTAACTAAGTACCGAGTTAAGGATTTGAATACTTATGCAATGTACTTATTTCAATTTTTTATTTGCAGTGTTAATGATGATAGAATTTTCTTTTTGGGTGTACTATCCCTTTAATTTTGACACCTTTACATTGTCTTTGACTCTTGTAAAGCTGTGGAGATATATAAAAACAGTTAAAATTAGAAATAATGAATGGGAAAAATGATGTGACACAGCTTACCCCAAACATTCATCAATGTGAAACCATTATCATATTGTCTTCAAAAATAATACTCAAATATCAAAATTATTACTCAAGATCATCCATGGACTTAAAGCAAGACATCACGTCTCTGTAATACTTGATGTGTGCTACTTTATTTCAAAGTAAACACCTGAAGTGTTGGTTACATAACCATCTACTAACTATGAACTGCTGACAAAAGGAACATAATTTTTCCTCATACTGAAACCATGGCTACGTCTTCATATGCGAAGATGTCATCTCTGCAGGAGAGCTAAATTACTCTCTTGACTATAATAAATACTCCACTTCACTCTTCTGAAAGGGCAAAATCCCACATCAAATAAAAAAAAATTGAAATGAAACTGCATCCCGTCATTCAATTTAGATGCATCCTTGTTCAAACCAATTATATTAATGAATAAATTAATGATATTATGTCAAACTAAAATCACCATTTATAAAAGGAAAATGATAGGGAACTTAATTTATAAAACTTCAGAAAGAACGCTTTTTAGAGAGTGATTATGATGCCCATGGTTAAGTGTCGGGGTAAATGCTCCATTTGTTAAGCGTTCTAAATCTCACAATGCATGTTTTGATATTACAAGACATTTTCTGCATCCCAAAAACAGCCATTACATACTCCCAAGATAGCAACCATAGATATTCCTCAGCCTTTGGCAGCATTGTATCTGCAAAGCCACAGGACAAAATAATAAGTGTTATACAAGTGCTCCATACAGCCCTGATGGCTCCTCTGTTGACACTATGGAGGTGCAGCTTGTGTACACGGACTCGTAATGCATTATAGAACATGCATGCAGAGACAATAGCACTTCTGACACTAGTGTGTTTCCTTGTCTGACATCAGGATCTGCTGAGGTTGGCCAAAAGTTCCTCTTTGCTCATCTGATAGCGGCTCTTCTTCCACACGTCCCTAAGCTCCTGAAGGATTGTGCCAATCTCTTTACCCGAGGTAATGCCCAGCTTGCGCAGGTCATGCCCACTCACAGGGAAGCGGGGGATGGACCACTTTCTCAGCTCATCTAAAAGTTTCTTTTCTCCCTGATACTTCAGAAGCTCCAGTGCTTTACTCTGGGAGTCCGGCTCTCGAGACTGCAATGGGGGAAAAAATGATATACTGATATATATATATATTTATTATAGAGTAAATTTTGTCATAATGATTTGTTGTAATGATTATGGGGATAAAGCGGGTCTTCCTAGTGTCTGACAAACATTTTTCTGTATGTCAAAATGATTTAAATGGATTAAGTTAATGTACAGCAACTGATGTACTGACATTTTTGTACTAAATATTAGAGGAAATGTACATACATCAATAATGAAATCTGTGTACGGTTTCAAGCTGTCGTGTTGATCCTGTCCCTTAATGAGATCTTGTCTGTATCTGACCAGAAAGAGGCCCAGGTTTTTCTCTTCTCTGGACAGCTTCAGTCGTAGATCCAGTTTCTCCACATCCTCCTGGCTTCGGAACAGAGCAGCCAGGATAGTCATGGGTTTAGGAGAGCTGTCTTGAGCCCTCTGCCAGACCTGCTTCATCTCTCCAACATTGCCATCTGCTGGAAGACCTGCAGGGAAACACACAGCAAGTCAGAATATTTATATGTTTTAGTCTTAATCTATAATCTCATCTATTCAAATATAATAAAATATATAATTTAGTTTAAATTAGGTTCACACCCAGATATATTTGTTTTCATAAAAAAAAAAACATTTACACTATTTTCTAACAAAAAAATCTTGTGTAAAAAACTTTTAGACAAAAATTGTGTAACCACAAGGTAATGTTTTTCTTTTTCTTTTTTCCTTTTTACAATCTCCAAAAGTTAAATTGCCCAATTTTATGCTCCACAATTGCGTTTTTAAATAGAAGATAGATGATTCAGAGAGAGCAGTTGTTATGTAGGCTATAGGTATGAAACAGCTTCACAAACAGTCTTTTCAACCACACTTTTGTTACAATAATTCTAATCGTCACAGAAGTACTGGGGAAAAGTTTATAGTTTGGATATAAAAACACTGCTGTCTACTGTAGCGATCAAAATAGAGTAGGGACGGTTGCCTTGAACCGAGCCCAAGTGCGTTTGTAAATCACCATTTGAAAGTAATGAGGCTTCAAATAAACATTGTATCAATTACATTGTTACACCAGTAGGTGGCGACAAGTGACTGTTAAAAATGTATTTGTCATTGACTCAATCATTCATTCATCCAGTAAAAGAGGCTGAGCATTGCTAGACAGACCAACCACACCCTATCCTACCCATAACCCTATCGCTAAACACAACTCGACCCATTAGGTCCAAGAAGGTGGAGCTGGACTAGGACAAGCTCCAACCATTACATCCAGAGAGGATGACATTTGTCCAGTAATGAGACAAGTGAAGTCTTTAGGAGTAATTGAATCATTCACAGATTTAAAAAAAATATAAATAATAATAATTAATTCAAATAATTAAATATTTTTAAATAGGCTGCAGCTACAATTTGTCAGAACTAGGGCTGCACGATTAATCGCATGTGTTTGTCATGCGTGTCTCATCAGTAAAGCCGGTTCTGTGATTAGCGGTAAATGTCCATCACCTGCTTTCAAATGGAGCGGCACTTAATATACAGAGCCGTAGTTCGCGGACAACCTACGCAATATCGCGTTCATAATCGAAGGCGATTCATCTGCGAGTATGAACGCGATATTGCGTAGCTTGTCTGCGAACTACAGCTCTGTATATTAAGTGCCGCTCCATTTGAAAGCAGGTGATGGACATTTACCGCTAATCACAGAACCGGCTTTACTGATGAGACACGCATGAAAATCTCCTGGGATTAATCGTGCAGCCCTAGTCAGAACCTCTATTATTTTGTTTAGTTGTCTATAGAATCGTGGGAGAATTGTGATCTCTATTTTAAATTATTATTCTTCTTATCCAGAATTATTCTCAATTTATCCAGCACTAAAAGACAGATCAATGACAGACAGACAGACAGACAGATAAATAGTCTTAATCTTTTCAGCCACAGTTAACAAATATCTCTATTTCTTAGTTTCTCACCTGTGTACTGGGCTAGGCCTAACTCATAGACAAGGTCCAGCAGGTGACCAGCATGGTTTCCAACCAGCATCTTCTTCAGCTCCACCCAGATCCTCTCACCTGAGATAACAGCCAGTCCTTTGGCATTCTCTCTTATTGCCTCCAGAGTCTCAGGTTCATGTTGCCCAGGCTCAGCTGCCACCCGCCCATAGAACCTATAGAGCAATCAGACCAAAAATGCAAAGATAAACCACAAGAGCCACTCATAGGCTAAACAGTGGACTTCAGTGTTCATTAAAAATATTTACAACATTTTAAACTATTATAATTTATTCACCTTATCAAAAAAATGTATTTCTTTCCAACTACTTTCTATCAAGATACTGTAATAGCATATAATTACCTGAAATATCTCAAAATTCGAAGGTAGTCCTCTTGGATCCGTAGCGAGGCACTGCCGACAAACCTTACTTTCTTGTTCTTGAGGTCTTCATATCCTTGGAAATAATCATATAGAGTCCCATCCAGCCCTTTAAAAACACAAAAGGCCAAATATTAATGATTCCAAATCCTGTAAAAGCCAACTTTAAATTAAAGAGGAATTCACTCATTAAATTGCAAGGCTCATTCAGGTGAAATATCTTACCAAGAAACATGGAGTTTATGGTGAGATCTCTGCGCTCTGCATCCTTCTGCCAGTCAGTGGTAAACTCCACTTCTGCGTGCCGCCCATCGGTCTGCACATCCACTCGCAAAGTGGTCACTTCAAAGTTCTCGTTATGAAGCTATATAATGTACCAAAACAGATCACACTGCAGAAGTTTAAAAGAGGCTTGACAAAAGGTCAAATGTTTTAGGAATATCAATATAAAATTCTTCACTTTACCCTGGCAGTAATGGTCCCATGTTTCTCTCCTTTATTGTTTATCATCCTGACTCCTGCTGTCTGGAACATGCCCTTCATTTCCTCTGGAGTGGCCGTGGTGGCAAAATCTACATCTTCAGGCCGGTTTCCTGACAGAAGGTCCCGCACCGCCCCTCCTGCAATCCTCAGCTCAAACTGGTTCTTTTCAAATATTTCTATATATCATAAAAAAAAAATCATGTTCCTTGGTAAAGTAAATAGCATTTTATACGAAAATGGTAATCATTCAAAAGTTTGGACATGGACACCTGACTGAATGTACCATGTTATGTTATAGTTTTGTTATGGTGACTTTACTATTATTGTAAAATGTGAAAATACTATTAACAGACAATAAGTAAGTGTGTACAAACTTCTCACTAGTACTAAGGTAATGGTAAAGTGAGGATATCTTCACTGTATCAAGGTGCCACCACTAAATTTTTCTTTTATAAGGGTGATAATGGCGTAAGATAAAGTGAGCTTACCAGCAAGGCCAACCAGCCCGTCGGTAAATAAAGACTCAAACTCTTTAGTTTTCAGTTGCATTGTGATTAGTGATCTGTGACTCCACGTGAGATGAACTCGGTTGATAAACCTGGGGTTAAGAAATAATTTAGCCCACATCGGTGAACCTAAAGGCAACAAAGTCAGTGTCTGTAAATTTCCCGTCATATAATTAATGCTGTAAATACGTATAAATGGTAGATTAAGTTAATATGACTTCAAGTGACTCTTCCAGGTTAATTCCCAATGTGATGGATACACAACGTGAAATTACCAATGATAAAAACACTGTGAGGTTATAATGAAAGGCGCAATAAATGTATCAAACGTGACATAAAATACTTAATATTTATTCACCTGAGGGAAAACAACATATGCTATTTTAGCACATCCGTAGTTTCACTCACGCCGTGAGCAGCCATGACAGAAATTCGCAAGGAGGCGTGGTCAGACAACACGGTGTTTCCGGGACAGCTACGTAATGACACTAACAGCCAATGAAAATGGTTTATTTGCTTTTTTTCATGCTCCCACCCAACACGCTGCCTTTAAAACATTTACATCTCTTGGCAGAAAACGCTTTTGGATGTTTTAATTAAATTATGTTAATTAATGTTTATCAGTCAAGTCCTACGTTCACCATGGCTTCCCGAATCGGACATGTCCGAAACAAACGGTTCATACTTCAAAGGAATCGCGCGGAATTATTCATACCCATTCGTGATTAATGCTGCGTCCCAATTCGCATGCTATCCGTCCTAAATAGTATTGGAAATTAGAATTAATGTGTTCCAAATTGTAGTATGTTGAAATTAGTATTCCAAAGATACCCGGCAATCTGTTTTATGAAACAGTTCAAATGTTTCATTTAAAAGATCCGACTCAAGAGAATCGTTTGTTCGCGAGTTGATTAAATCAGGCTGTAAACCTTAAACTGTATGCGAGGAGCAGGACAATAAAAAGCATTATCTGTTTGATTGAATCAAGTCCTAAATATTCAGACATGATGGTTTGTTTACACTTGAAGTAACCGCCCATTTAAAGCGCATCGCGAGAGTGAGGAAGTGACAGGCTAGTGCATAAGCAGTGAGCAGCTGCTGGTATCCGGTTAGTCTGTTTCAATGGCTAAAGTGGAAATCGCCCCTTTGAGAGGCTGGGATGATTTCTATCCAGGCTCAGAGCGCTTCGCCAAACCAGACACGCGAGATTTGGCGAAATGGAACAACAGAGTGGTCAGCAACCTCCTGTATTATCAAACAAACTATCTGGTGGTGGCAATCGTTGTATTCCTGATTGTAGGGTAAGTCCAATAGTCTTGTTGGTTAATTTAAGCATTCATTCTAAATATGGGATTTAACTGTAAACAGAATAGCATTTCTAACATGTCTTGGACACGTCGACGCAAACATCGTATTACAGAAAGTATCGCGAGAAGCAATATCCTGTTAAAACTGTACATTCAGCTTTAAATGGCCACAACTTTAAATGCACTGTTACTAATGTTCTGATAAAATCAGCGTAAATGAGTTTTAAAAATGGTACTATGATAATAATGATTTTTTTTTTTTTTTTGGATATGTACCATCTTGGAGTATATTGTAAATAATGCTACATGATAATTGCAATCTTACAGTAACGTTACCTACCTTGATATTATCATTTGATACCATCATTATACCTTGGTACACTACTGTACTTGTACATAATGTTTTGCTGAAAAAAAAAAATACGTTGGGATAAACTTTCAAAAGTTTTTTTTTCCTGTCCAAATTAGAACATGAAGCCATTTCTTCCTAAATATAGTTAGTGGACACACATAGTTGCATTGATATGTGGGCAGCTGTGTTTCTAAGATGAATGCCAGTGTAATGTCTGGGAGATTATCGTTTGGTTCTAATATTATAGCTAGTTGCTAAGTCTGAACAATATTTAAGGGTGTAATCACATGACACTGACCATGAGCAAAGAGCACGAGGGCAGTATTTAGCAACTCATTTCACAGTCATCATTCAGTCATCAATGTCTATTTCTAAGTTTATTATTTAACTGTCAAGTTTATTAGTTGTTTTATTTATTTTCAGACCAACATGGTCCAGACCAAAATGCCTCTTTTTGTCAGCAATATGTGTTTACATTGTGTTTACACTTTATAGCCATTAGGTGTCACCATTGACATGCTTGTATTCTCATAAAGCTAGAAGGATGTGATCTAGAACAAATTCAAATGAGTTTTTGGGATAACAAAGGGAATATTTATGTGTACAATCCTTTTTTCTTTTTTTAGAAGACATTGACGCATAAGTTTAAAAAAAAAACTGAACTGTAGTATAATCACCATGATTTTGGCCTCAATAACATCCTGTCACCAGTCAATTCTATGTCCATACAGGTTCATGAACCCTGTGAGCATGTTCACGGGTGCAGCAGTGATCGCTTCTGTCTTCATTGGCTCTGTATGGGCAGGGGAGAACAAGGCAATCATCAAAAAATTCAAGAAAGAGAACCCGGCCTTGTTTGTTTTCCTGGTGATGGTCGTGAGCTACTTTCTCATGTCACTCTTCGGTGGAGTTATGGTATTCCTGCTTGGAATCAAGCTACCACTTCTGAGTAAGTTTCTTAAGAAATATCCTTATCATTACCATAGATCATTGTTAGCGAAAAATGAAAGGAGGAAAAAAAAAATTCTGTCTTGACATTTGCAATTCAACAGTGATTGGATCTGCCTGCATTGACACCATTGTATGCGAACTGAACTGAGCTGGATGATGACATCACTGTTTACTCTAGTGCTGATATAAATGAACTAAATTAATAACTATTGATTCTTACAATGGAATGAATCAATACTGAATTTACTTAAGATGGATACTGACACCACTTTCTTTAAGAGCTGCTGTGTAGCCAAAATCATTTACCAGTTATCACTGTAAAGCTGCTTTGACACAATCTGTATTGTTAAAAGCACTATATAAAAAAAGTTGACTTGACTTAAAAAGTTGGAAATTAGATGGAATGCAAGAGTAAGGTTGTGTGTCTTGAAAAGTAAAAACTCCCAACAGTTAAAAAACTCCCAAAGTCTTTAACACGCAATGAAACATCTGGAAGTTTAAAGTGCTTTGTCATTTTGCATTTCAGTGATCTTTGCACATGCATCGCTTCGCCTCCGGAACATGAAAAACAAACTGGAGAATAAGATGGAGAGCGCTGGACTCAAGAAATCACCCATGGGGATCATACTTGAAGCACTGGGTCAACAAGAAGAGAACTTCAGCAAAATTCAAGACATTCTGGAGAGCAAACTGAAGAATGAACTCTGTCAATAGTGCCTTTCTGAGGTTCTCACCAATACATGAAGGAACTGCTTTCAGCTGGCACAATTTGTGAAATCCACTCTGTTTCTTCCAACATGTGTATTTGGCAAAAAAGAAAGTATTTTTTTCGCATTAGTGTTTTCTGTAAAGGGATGAACAAATTGTACTGAAAAAAAGAGTGTTTTATAATGTTTGTTTACATCTCAGGTCAAATGTAAGAGGATGCAATTCAAATCTCATCTTTTAAAGATCTTTTCTTTCTATGACCTGTTGGGTAATGTGTCATATGTGTGCATAATGAGTTCTTTTCTTTCGAAATAGATTTATTCTTACATTAAGAAAATTTAAAGTATAACATAAGATGTCATCAGGTTTATAAGATTTAACATCTCCAATTTTTCTGCAGTGTGATGATAACTGGAATTCTGCGAATGAAAGAGCGCATGGTCTGGACTAAAAGTAATGGCAACTGAAAACATCTTATAATGAGGTACAATACTTGGTTGAAGAATGGCTTCTGTTTGTTGTGTATGTGAACTTTATTGAACATCATATTGCTGTTTGTTAAAGCAATTAGTAATCCTGCACTACAATGATTTACCATAGGAAAGAGGGTTTTAGACACTGTGTTTTTTTTGCATCATGCCTAAGATCATCTCTTACATTTGGTAAATTATTGTAATGCACAGCCTTTCATGGCGCAATTTTTTGTTGTCACCTATTAAGTAAAATAAGTCAAATGTGAATGTCCTGTGATGCTATACTCCTAATCTATGCAAAAAGTGTTAATAAAATCACTATTTGGTACAATCATGTGTTTTATTTTAATCAAAGTTTGATTTACATTGAAATCAAATTAATTGCTGTGGTTTGTTTGTTTTAACGCCATGCCAGCTTCTGGCTATATTCATTAAAAATGGTATCAAAAACTATTTCAAGTTTTTAAAATCTGTTTTTTATAAAACTAAATTTGGTTTAAAGGTGCCAATGAATGGAAAATTGAAATTACTTGGCATAGTTGAATAACAAGAGTTCAGTACATGGAAATGACATACAGTGAGTCTCAAACTCCATTGCTTCCTCCTTCTTATGTAAATCTCATTTGTTTAAAAGACCTCCGAAGAACAGGCGAATCTCAACATAACACTGACTGTTACTTAACAGTCGGGATCATTAATATGTACGCCCCCAATATTTGCATATGCCAGCTCATGTTCAAGGCATTACACAAGGGCAGCCAGTATTAACATCTGGATCTGTGCACAGCTGAATCATCAGACTAGGTAAGCAAGCAAGGACAATAGTGAAAAATGGCAGATGGAGCAATAATAATTGACATGATCCATGATAACATTATATTTTTAGTGATATTTGTAAATTGTCTTTCTAAATGTTTCGTTAGCATGTTGCTAATGTACTGTTAAATGTGGTTAAAGTTACCATCGTTTCTTACTGTATTCACGGAGACAAGAGAGCCGTCTTTATTTTCATTATTAAACACTTGCAGTCTGTATAATTCATAAACACAACTTCATTCTTTATAAATCTCTCCAACAGTGTAGCATTAGCCGTTAGCCACGGAGCACAGCCTCAAACTCATAGAGAATCAAATGTAAACATCCAAATAAATACTATACTCGCATGATCCGAAGCATGCACGCAGCATGCATGACGAACATTTTGTAAAGATCCATTTGAGGGTTATATTAGCTGTGTGAACTTTGTTTATGCACTGTATTATAGTCGAGAGTTCGGGGGGGCAGGGAGCGCGAGATTTAAAGGGGCCACACACTGAATTGGTGCATAGTTAATGATGCCCCAAAATAGGCAGTTAAAAAAACTTAATTTAAAAAGATCTATGGGGTATTTTGAGCTGAAACTTCACAAACACATTCAGGGGACACCTTAGACTTATATTACATCTTGTGAAAGAACGTTCTAGGGCACCTTTAACTTAAACATTTCCTTCCAAAGTGTTAACTGAATAAAAAAGGTTTCTCACAGGATTAAACCCGGCACATTCTAATAAAACATGCTCGAGAGATAAAGTATTTTGACAAAATGAACATGTTGGTAGATCTTCTCCTAATTAAAAAGCGTGTGTCATCCTGGAATGGTCTATATGGCAAAAACAATCTTGTCCCATTGATTTAAAAATGATAAAAACTTTCCCAACATTGGTTAACGGCTGTGGTTAAAGGTGCACTCAGTGATTGTATTGTTTTTGCTGTGCTGGTTTTTGAAATACACTTTTCACGTTCAGCCATTATCAGTTTGCTCTGAAATCAAGTGTTTGAAAACAGTGGGGTTACAGTGATGAAACAAGTAGAAGTCGGTCATGTGATCTCAACATGCTGGCCTCATGCAACCTGGTCCATGTAAAATAAATCTGCTTTATTAGCTTTTTTATATGACTGAAGTCTTTATCTCCTTTGACTTTAACAAAAGCATTTACTTCTTTAAATGTTAGAGTTTTAAAAAAATAAAAAAAATAAAACAATTCAAAGCATCAAACAATGGATATGCTGAGCAAAGTATCCTAAAACACTTTTCAACAGCTGCCTTTCATTACAGACTCGCAGAAGGACGGAACTTGTGGACGTACTTCTAAGAGTGAAGAGTCTTTAAAATGTAAAATCTTGACAGGAATGACTTTAAAGGTAGCTTATCGCCACGTCTGATTAATCCACTGTCATTCTGTTCCTCTCTCTTATTCTATGCAGTAGATTACAGGGTGTTTCAGAGCGGCTCACAACATCTGTGCAGACTTACCTGCAGTAAATCATGCTGCATTCCTGCTGAATCAGCAACTTCACTTTCATGTGTTTACACTTAAAAACAGCCCCAAATCTGAGCTCTTTAACCGAGCACTTTAAAATGCTGAGCAAATAGCTAAGGAATATAAAATAGATAAGTGAATAATTACAAATTGTTGAGCACACAAAAAGCAAATGTTTTAAATATTGTTGGGAATATTGTTTTCTTATGTTAAGTGGTTTGTTGCAACCAGGCCCTTTTTTTTTTGAACCAGGGATGGGGTTCAGATTTTCTTTTGCAGCAACAGGGATAGGGTTATACAGGTGGTAATTAATTAATAATTATAACTAAGACTTGGTTTGTTGTAACTAGTTTTTTTCTTGCACAGGGAAAGAGTTTTATTATCACTTTTCAGGCATTCACAGTAGAGTTAATGATCTCTAGGAGAAAGCGACCTTCAATGGCCGGTTGCTGACAATATAGCCATTCATAAATGAAATAGCTATAACAGCATCATCTATTGAGGAATTAGGTCATAAAAATGTAACCCATGCTCTGGTTGTTCTTCACCTTCACCTTTGTGCTGGTGACACATCTAAAAGCAGAAAATAATACAATTTTCTCTATACTTTTAAAACTGCTTTTAGACCCACTTGTGGAGACTGTCACTTGTGGCCATAATGTATATTATATTGATATTTTATACTTACACTTATAATTTTCCACAGCTTATGTTGTTTTTTTTTATGTTGTAGGTGACTTTGTTTCTTCAGTAGAACACAAATTATGATTTTTAACTCTAACCGTTGCGGTCTGTCAGCCGTATAATGTGTGTCAATGGGAACTTCTTTTATAAGAGTTAATAAAACTTGCATAGACAAATCAAAAAATTAAACCCTGCGGCTCATGACGACACATTGATGTCCTAAGACACGAAACGATCGGTTTGTGCGAGAAACCGAACAGTATTTATATCATTTTTTACCTCTAATACACCACTATGTCCAACTGCGTTCAGCATTCGCTTAGTGAGGTCTGATCGCGCTCTGACAACGGAAGTGATGTCTAGCACTCATTGAAGTATAAGCGCGAGACATCACTGTCGTTGTCAGAGCACGATCAGACCTTACTAAACAAGTGCTGAATGCAGTTGGACATAGTGGTGTATTTGAGGTAAAAAATTATATACTGTTCGGTTTCTCGCACAAACCGATCGTTTCGTGTCTTAGTACATCAATGTGTCGTCACAAGCCGCAGGGTTTAATTTGGATTTGTCTGTTGTGTTTTTTGACTCTTATAGATGGAATTCCCATTGACTCACATTATATGGCTGACAGACCACAACAGTTGGAGTTAAAAATCATCATTTGTGTTCTACTGAAGAAACAAAGTCACCTACATCTTGGATGTGCTGGGGTAAGCAGATAAACATCAAATATTCATTTTTGGGTGAACTATCCCTTTAACATTAGTTAGACTATAGTAAGATTTATGTATGAAGGTCTCTGAAATACACCTACAGTGATGGAACTCTGTCTCTGCCGCTACCCTCCCCCATCTCCAAAGGTTAAACATGACCTCATTTCTAATGACCTTCAGGTGTATAAGTTGACCATTGTTACAAAATTTTACACCACCATGAAATTACTGTCTTCAGTTCACTGAGGATTGGAATAAAAGAGTGTACAAACACAAAACCTAAGAGCTCAGAAGATGCAGCAATTCTAAAGGGTGTAACTGTCAACAGTAAAAGTGTGTGAAGAACAAAATGTCCTGAAGTGATTTTAGATGAGCAGTTGTGTGGTTATACAGGCTTATTTATGCACTGACACTTTGGAAAAACTAGGTAAATAAAACACCACTTGGTTAGTCAGATGACCGTATTACAACAATATTATGTCTACATACTGTGAAGTTTAAGGAGGATGAGTAACCACAAACCCACTTGACAACTGGAAGGAGTATGTGTGTGTGTGTGTTTATGAAGGACTAATAGATGGCCATTGTTTGCATGGGTTTTGAGTCAGCTGCGGATGACCTGGCTGATATCTTTGTACAGCTGGTGGCTACAAGAGCAAAGGGAGGTTAGACAGAAGGGTACAGCTGCAGCACAAACATCCCAGCATACATCAGGAGCAGTGTAGGGTGGACAGCCCCGGGCCACAGTTCATCAGAACAAAGCCTCTGTATCTCTCTCACAGCCAGGAGCAGCGGGCGATGTGAGGAGAGACAAATGACAAAAGAGCTGTGGGGTGAATTTCATGAAGAAATCTCAATATAAAATCAAAAGAAAAAACGGGAATTTAGGCCCTGCTTACATTAGTGCTTTTTCGTTTTAAAACGCATAACTTCTGCTTCGATTACTCCTGTTGTTTACACTACTCCCGCGTTTTCGACGCTAGAAAACGGAGACTTTTGAAAACATTCGCGTGGCTGCCAACGCTCTAACATGGAGATTTAGCTGCAATCTTTGCATTGTTTTAAAGGTGCACTGTGTCAATTTTAGGAGGATCTATTGACAGAAATACAATATAATATACTATGTTTAGGTGTATAATGAACCATTATGTTTTTATTACCTTAGAATGAGCCATTTATATCTCATACACCGTGGGTCCCCTCATGTTAAGTCGCCATATTGCGCCGGCATGTTTCTATTTGTGTTTAATCTGTTTTATCTGTGTCTAACAAAGGGTTATGACAACACGTTTGGTCTATCAAGATGATCTTTACAAGTTAACAACATTTATAGATTTTGAAGCCTAAATAAAGTCGTCAGATATAAAAGGCTAACAGTAGGCTAAAAACGGACTACAGCACACCATGGTCGCGGATCAACGTCGTCACCACCAAGCTTCCTCAAACTTTATTTAGAAAACAACTTTATTTAAAAACATGCTCACTGATTATGATCTGTGCTGTTATGAATACTTATCCACTTTTTCATGAGAAATGCTGTCCAAATGTCCCGTTTTTAATGACGTCTAAAGTCCCCGCCAAAGGAAGTAGTCCCTTTTAGCAATTTGTTAGCAACCGCCGATTTTAAGACACAGGAAAAGTTTAAACAATCACAAGCGGGTTATAACTGGTGTGTTTTATGTCATATATCAAAACCTGAAAGTATTTAGAGGCTTTGTTAACCACAGACCTTATTTCAGGCGATGTGCGTGAGTTTCAGATGAATTTACAGGTTTAAACATAATTACATATGACTCAGAAAAGCCCTGACATTCGGTTCTATTTATTTAATGAATCATAATGCGATCGTATTATTCAACGCTCTATTATTATGTTTGAGATATCAACCACTGGTCAATGACCATAATGTTTGTATAAACTGTATGTAACAACTGGTAAAATGTACACCTAGGTCCGTAATGATACCTACACTTAAATATTTTCTTCTCAGCCATGTCATCTTTTGTTCTTGAGCGAAATCTCCTTCCATCCATTGTCTGACTGGCATTTTGCAAGGATTCCTGGGTAGTTAAAGTGTGCGGAGCCTGCATCTATGCAGGCTTTGCGGAAGACCGCTTCAAGGGTACAAAGGGGGCGCTGCTGAGCACACTTCAGAGTGTTAAAATGCTGAATGGAACGGCCTACAGACTCGTACACTCGGCGAGCACGCGCAATTTAAGTCCACGAGACCGAAAGTCCACATGAAGTGCGCCATTTGGGACAGGGCCGCTGTCTCAGACAACAGCATTTTTGTCCTATGTTGGCCACCATAGCTTCTCTATATTGCAATTTGCAATCTCACCGCTAGATGCTGCTAAATTTTACACACTGCACCTTTAATACTGCAGCTACCTACATGCCAGAGGCAACTGTTTACATTTCTACGCGCATGACCAGTGTGCATGAATGGTCATGTGACATGCATGAACGGTCATGTAGTGTAGATAGAGATCATTTCTGAAACGCTGTGGAAATACCTGTGTAGACGAGGGTGTTTTCATTTTGAAACAAAAACGCACTAGTGTAAATAGGGCTGGGTAAAAAAATCGATTTTTCGATTAATCGTTTTTTAAAATGTGGCCGATTCAAAATCGATTCTCAAAGGCCACGAATCTATTATTTTTTCCATATTTATTTCCGCAAACATTGAACGTAAGATTAACGTTAATCTAATTATGAGTCTTCTCCACTAGATGTCACCCTCTTATTTGCCTTGCGTGATGTCACCAAGGAGCGAGAGGCGAACCTGTCATTCATTCATTCATTCATTCATTCAGTGCTTAAATGGCAGTTTCAGGTGCTTTGTCGACGTTGATGCCACCTTCACATAAATCGAATCGAGAATCGAAATCAAATCGATTTGAGAGCTTGTGAATCAAAATCGAATCGATTTGGAACATCTGAATCGATACCCAGCCCTAAGTGTAAACGTGGCCTAATATTTTGCGCAAAGAAAATGTCTAGTTTTAAATGTAATCTTTCCCCCATTTCAATGTGAAAAAACAACATCATTACTGTAATGCAGTAAAAAAACATCCTGCCCAGACAAGATGAAATTAGACTGAGAATAACACATATTGTAAAGACTTTATCATAAAATATGTAATATTATTCTTTTTTTATATTACTAATGGATGACCTCTGGATTTTTTTTTACATTTTAGATTAAAATATGGTAGTCCTATGTTATTTTGTATTATATTTAAAAAATATATATATCTTGTGAGAATGACAGTGGCTTGTGTGCAAGTAAAGGATGAAGGTCAGAAGGCACAAACTACATAGAGATTTTTAAATGGACCAAATCAAATTTAATGCATTTTAAATTCTGTTTTATTTCTATTAATCAGTCCAAGTGTGAACATAAATATGTGCATTCTGGATATTTATCAAAGGTGTAGCATAAAACGCAGGCTAGGCATATGATCTGTTCTTACCTCATTATGTACACAGATGAATGATTGCTTATCTTTAGGGGAGTGGCTCGTGTGCTCAGTCGGAGTTTTAAAACATGTTCTTCTGGTTTTATACTCCATGCATGACTGATGACGAGCTGCTTGGTCTCATGAGAATAATGCCTCTGAAGTGATGGAGAGTGTGTATAGCTGTAACGCAAGTGGTGGTTTTTACGCGAGAACTTTAATTCAACTAAATTTTCAGCAACAATTTTTTTTTTTTTTATAATGAATCTCTTGTACCACTACTTGTAAGCTGCTTTTTTGAATGTCTGTAGAATTAAATGAATGTAAACAGTATTACATGAAATGGACTTGTATTAAATAACACAAATGTTAAATTATCTTAATAGTCCTAATGGTGAGTGTTATAAGCATCATGCTCAGTCAAGCTCACAACTTCCTTATTGCATCTCGGCAGGTGGTATTTCCTTATGAAGCCATAAGAAGGTTATATTTCCTATTATAAACACTCCATCAAATCACCGATTCTCAATATTGACAAAAAACAAGGACAATACATGTCAGTTTTCGCTTTTAATTCCAATGAATTTTTTTTTTTTAGACAATTTACTAAGAACCAGCTTGAGAAATCCAAACTATATATTATATGCTTTCAAAACAAATCTTTCAAAATAAAAAAAACAAATCTCTCTAAAAGGTGAAAAATGTATCAAATGTTTGTACAGTATTTACAAATACATTTACAGTTCCCTTCTGAAGAGAAAGAGAGATGCAGTGTGCTCGGTCATGATTTCCAATCTTTCAGAGTGAACAAAGTCCATTAGGGTATAAAAGTGCAGTATATGGTATTGTACCCTGGCTAATATGAAAACAATTATACTCCCATATAATCATGTTTCAATAATTAGAGCTGTTTAATCCATTTAACAGGATTAAAAAAGTAACTGAATACTTGGCAATGGCTGACGCAACGTAGAATGTCGACAGCCACGATTTACTAGTACTTGGTATGCGTAAAAACAGAAATACTTTTTGTGACTGGTCCAAATGCTAGTTGCACACTAATCAAAAACAGCATTGCTGGTTGTGAACCAAATTAAAATGGTACACAAGTGTAAAGCCCAGTACAAAGCCAGAAAAGACTGTTATTGTGAATGCACTTGAGAAAATACTGAATGAAAAAGTTTTTGTTGCACCATCACATCCCAAGTACTTTCAGTTTATGTACAACAACAACAACAACAACAAAAAACACTGTAAAAAGTTTGTTGAGAAAAGATAAAATCTGCATGAACAACATGAACAATCCGAGTGTGAAAAAACATTGCAGAACATTTTGGTGAGGGTTTTACACGTACAAAAAAATCTGTTTTCAATCCTTCATATCATTGTTAGCTTGTGCCTGATGAAACATTATGTTGCAAAATCCTTCAGTGTCACACAGTGTATTGAGGGTTAGACAATGTACCCAGTTCATTCTGCCCACAGCATCGTAAGTTTCCACAGCAGCTGTGTCTTGTAGGCAAAGTGCTATCCCATAGTTTGTTCACGAAGAGAATGCATTGTCCTTTTCTCAAGTCGTCTAGCAGGAACAACTTCACACGCATGTTTTAAGGCTCTCCTCCGGCAACATTCCTAACTTCGGAATTCATTGCCATTAATAAGCCAATGGGATGAGAACAAGGCACATGAGAGTGAACAGGAAACAGGTTCTCTCATTCTTCTACACTATGGTTCCAGGTTTGGAGTCCTCATGCCAATACAGTGTCTGCTGGTCTTCAGAGTCAAAACTGCTGTCCATTGGGCTAGTCGTGTGTGAATCATGGTGGCTCACGTCTATATAGGATCTGCAAATAGAAAAGAAAGTAAAAAGTTTTAATAATCTACATGAAATATGGACAATGACTTACAAATACGTTGATTTAGTGAATATTTTAAACCCCAGTGGCACATAGTAAATATATAAATACAACACCAGATATACTAAAACCCAGAGTCACGGTCAATGCTTTTGCAGGAACAACAATGTTACAAAAATAGTTTCTTGTGCGGCTGGTTTTGCAGCATTATGTGCAAAGGGATTCAGTATATCTGGCCAAGAAACTGGCCTTGTTTCCATAGTGATGATTGTTTTTGATTATTTCGATTAATGCATGTCAACTTGTTGAGTGAGACACAACATCACTGAACAGTGTTAAACACTCACACACCTGAAGCAGACCATACAAAAGCACACACGTATGCTAGTCAAAACTTGCACACAGCAATCAAAAACATGAAGTGTAGGGTCACATGCTTCCCCTTAAAAGGATACCTCACCCTTTTTTTGGAAGAAGAAAACACACAACCATCCCACCACCAGTGAGTAAGCAGTAGAAAGTGCGGTAACCGCAGTCTTGTTAACCCCTGAATGATTCGCCATTACAGTTAGAGAGTCCTTCATATCTCACCACTGTTTTATGTGTTGTCTGTGTCATTAGCAATGAGTGTAAAAGTATTCCGGGTCATAACCACTGGCAACAGCACCAGGCACCTCTAAATGCACTGGCAATGGGCTTCTCCTGCCCGGAGCCATCCACCCGTACTCGGGTGGCTGTCTGTCCATAAGAGGGTCAGGAGGCGGAGCCAGCAGATGGGGGTCAGGGCTGGTTTGGGAGGAAGGGTAAGCAGCAGTCAGTCAGATCAAATGGATAAGTGTTCTACACAGCCGGAGAGAGATGACTGGATGTACGTTGACGCTTATAATAGGACAGTTTACCCAAAAAAAAAAAAAATTCTGCCATTTACTCACTCTTTATTGCCATTTACTCACTCTTTATTTTGTTGCAAACATGTATGACTTTCTTTCTGGAACGTATAAGTGCCATTTTATAAAGTGTCTTTAGTCTTAATGGATTGAGGCAGGGCTGGTGCTGCATTACCGTATGTTACATTTGTTAATTATGTATGTGTATTTTTAAACCTTAAACACTTAAAACATTTGGTTTTTATGTGAAATTTATGTGAACTAGAAAAATTATTGGCTAATTTTCCAGCAAAATTGTTTGAGTTAATGGCCATCTGGGAGTTTCCTGTGTAATTATTATACCACCTATATATTTATATATATAAAATGTATAAATGTAAATGAATACATGTAAAGTAATAAATATAGATATACAATTCTAAATGTATTATGTTTTACACTACTGTTCAAAAGTTTGGGGTCAGTAAGATTTTTGATTTTTATTAGTTTCTTATTCTTACCAAGGCTTCCATTTACTTGATCAAAATACAATAAAAAACAGAAATATTGTGAAATATTACAATTTGAAATAAGTGTCTTCTATTTGGACATATTTCAAATATTAATTTATTCATGTGATGGCAAACTTTATTTTCAGCATCATCATTGCCACATGATCCTTCAGAAATCATTCTGATATGCAGATTTGGTGCTCAAGAAACATTTACTATTATTATCAATGTTGTGCTGCTTAATATTTTTGTGGAAACTGTGCTCAATATTTTCAGGATTCATTGATGAATAGAAAAGAACAGCATTTATTTAAAATGGAAATCTAACATAAGTGTCTTTACAGTCATCAATTGATTGCGTTC